>NW_027192657.1:3108382-3462573 GCF_949987515.2 Delphinus delphis | reverse complement strand
GCGGGTTAGTGTTAGCGTACGGGTTAGGATTAGGGGACGGGTGAGGGTCAGGCTTCGGGGAATGTTTAGGGTTAGGGTTCGGTCTAGGGTTAGGGTTAGGGGACGGGGACGGTTTAGGGTCCAGGTGAGGGTACGGCAATGCTTTAGGGGGAGCGTGCGTGTGAGGGCACGGGTTAGTGTTAGCGTACGGGTTAGGATTAGGGGACGGGTGAGGGTCAGGCTTCAGGGAAGAGTTAGGGTTAGGGTTCGGGATAGGGTTAGGGTTAGGGGACGGGGACGGTTTAGGGTCCAGGTGAGGGTACGGCAACGCTTTAGGGGGAGCGTGCGTGTGAGGGCGCGGGTTAGTGTTAGCGTACGGGTTAGGATTAGGGGACGGGTGAGGGTCAGGCTTCGGGGAAGGGTTAGGGTTAGGGTTCGGGCTAGGGTTAGGGTTAGGGGACGGGGACGGTTTAGGGTCCAGGTGAGGGTACGGCAACGCTTTAGGGGGAGCGTGCGTGTGAGGGCGTGGGTTAGTGTTAGCGTACGGGTTAGGATTAGGGGATGGGTGAGGGTCAGGCTTCGGGGAAGGGTTAGGGTTAGGGTTCGGGCTAGGGTTAGGGTTAGGGGACGGGGACGGTTTAGGGTCCAGGTGAGGGTACGGCAACGCTTTAGGGGGAGCGTGCGTGTGAGGGCGCGGGTTAGTGTTAGCGTACGGGTTAGGATTACGGGACGGGTGAGGGTCAGGCTTCGGGGAAGGTTTAGGGTTAGGGTTCGGGCTAGGGTTAGGGTTAGGGGACGGGGACGGTTTCGGGTCCAGGTGAGGGTACGGCAACGCTTTAGGGGGAGCGTGCGTGTGAGGGCGCGGGTTAGTGTTAGTGTACGGGTTAGGATTAGGGGACGGGTGAGGGTCAGGCTTCGGGGAAGGGTTAGGGTTAGGGTTCGGGCTAGGGTTAGGGTTAGGGGACGGGGACGGTTTCGGGTCCAGGTGAGGGTACGGCAACTCTTTAGGGGGAAGGTGCGTGTGAGGGCGCGGGTTAGTGTTAGCGTACGGGTTAGGATTAGGGGACGGGTGAGGGTCAGGCTTCGGGGAAGGGTTAGGGTTAGGGTTCGGGCTAGGGTTAGGGTTAGGGGACGGGGACGGTTTAGAGTCCAGGTGAGGGTACGGCAACTCTTTAGGGGGAAGGTGCGTGTGAGGGCGCGGGTTAGTGTTAGCGTACGGGTTAGGATTAGGGGACGTGTGAGGGTCAGGCTTTGTGGAAGAGTTAGGGTTAGGGTTCGGGCTAGGGTTAGGGTTAGGGGACGGGGACGGTTAAGGGTCCAGGTGAGGGTACGGCAACGCTTTAGGGGGAGCATGCATGTGAGGGCGCGGGTTAGTGTTAGTGTATGGGTTAGGATTAGGGGACGGGTGAGGGTCAGGCTTCGGGGAAGTGTTAGGGTTAGGGTTCGGGCTAGGGTTAGGGTTAGGGGACGGGGACGGTTTAGGGTCCAGGTGAGGGTACGGCAACGCTTTAGGAGGAGCGTGCGTGTGAGGGCGTGGGTTAGTGTTAGCGTACGGCTTAGGATTAGGGGACGGGTGAGGGTCAGGCTTCGGGGAAGGGTTAGGGTTAGGGTTCGGGCTAGGGTTAGGGTTAGGGGACGGGGACGGTTTAGGGTCCAGGTGAGGGTACGGCAACGCTGTAGGGGGAGCGTGCGTGTGAGGGCGTGGGTTAGTGTTAGCGTACGGGTTAGGATTAGGGGACGGGTGAGGGTCAGGCTTCGGGGAAGGGTTAGGGTTAGGGTTCGGGCTAGGGTGAGGGGACGGGGACGGTTTAGGGTCCAGGTGAGGGTACGGCAACGCTTTAGGGGGAGCGTGCGTGTGAGGGCGCGGGTTAGTGTTAGCGTACGGGTTAGGATTAGGGGACGGGTGAGGGTCAGGCTTCGGGGAAGGGTTAGGGTTAGGGTTCGGGCTAGGGTTAGGGTTAGGGGACGGGGATGGTTTAGCGTCCAGGTGAGGGTACGGCAACGCTTTAGGGGGAGCGTGCGTGTGAGGGCGCGGGTTAATGTTAGCGTACGGGCTGGATTAGGGGACGGGTGAGGGTCAGGCTTCGGGGAAGGGTTAGGGTTAGTGTTCGGGCTAGGGTTAGGGTTAGGGGACGGGGACGGTTTAGGGTCCAGGTGAGGGTACGGCAACGCTTTAGTGGGAGTGTGCGTGTGAGGGTGCGGGTTAGTGTTAGCGTACGGGTTAGGATTAGGTGACGGGTGACGGTCAGGCTTCGGGGAAGGGTTAGGTTTAGGGTTCCGGCTAGGGTTAGGGTTAGGGGACGGGGAAGGGTTAGGGTCCAGGTGAGGGTACGGCAACGCTTTAGGGGGAGCGTGCGTGTGAGGGCGCGGGTTAGTGTTAGCGTACGGGTTAGGATTAGGGGACGGGTGAGGGTCATGCTTCGTGGAAGGGTTAGGGTTAGGGTTCGGGCTAGGGTTAGGGTTAGGGGACGGGGACGGTTTCGGGTCCAGGTGAGGGTACGGCAACGCTTTAGGGGGAGCGTGCGTGTGAGGGCGTGGGGTAGTGTTAGCGTACGGTTTAGGATTAGGGGACGGGTGAGGGTCAGGCTTCGGGGAAGGGTTAGGGTTAGGGTTCGGGCTAGGGTTAGGGTTAGGGGACGGGGAAGGTTTACGGTCCAGGTGAGGGTACGGCAAAGCTTTAGGGGGAGCGTGTGTGTGAGGGCACGTGTTAGTGTTAGCGTACGGGTTAGGATTAGGGGACGGGTGAGGGTCAGGCTTCGGGGAAGGGTTAGGGTTAGGGTTCGGGCTAGGGTTAGGGTTAGGGGACGGGGACGGTTTAGGGTCCAGGTGAGGGTACGGCAACGCTTTAGGGCGAGCGTGCGTGTGAGGGCGTGGGTTGGTGTTAGCGTACGGGTTAGGATTAGGGGACGGGTGAGGGTCAGGCTTCGGGGAAGTGTTAGTGTTAGGGTTCGGGCTAGGGTTAGGGTTAGGGGACGGGGACGGTTTAGGGTCCAGGTGAGGGTACGGCAACGCTTTAGGGGGAGCATGGGTGTGAGGGCGCGGGTTAGTGTTAGCGTACGGGTTAGGATTAGGGGACGGGTGAGGGTCAGGCTTCGGGGAATGTTTAGGGTTAGGGTTCGGTCTAGGGTTAGGGTTAGGGGACGGGGACGGTTTAGGGTCCAGGTGAGGGTACGGCAATGCTTTAGGGGGAGCGTGCGTGTGAGGGCGCGGGTTAGTGTTAGCGTACGGGTTAGGATTAGGGGACGGGTGAGGGTCAGGCTTCAGGGAAGAGTTAGGGTTAGGGTTCGGGATAGGGTTAGGGTTAGGGGACGGGGACGGTTTAGGGTCCAGGTGAGGGTACGGCAACGCTTTAGGGGGAGCGTGCGTGTGAGGGCGCGGGTTAGTGTTAGCGTACGGGTTAGGATTAGGGGACGGGTGAGGGTCAGGCTTCGGGGAAGGGTTAGGGTTAGGGTTCGGGCTAGGGTTAGGGTTAGGGGACGGGGACGGTTTAGGGTCCAGGTGAGGGTACGGCAACGCTTTAGAGGGAGCGTGCGTGTGAGGGCGCGGGTTAGTGTTAGCGTACGGGTTAGGATTACGGGACGGGTGAGGGTCATGCTTCGGGGAAGGGTTAGGGTTCGGGCTAGGGTTAGGGTTAGGGGACGGGGACGGTTTAGGGTCCAGGTGAGGGTACGGCAACGCTTTAGGGGGAGCGTGCGTGTGAGGGCGCGGGTTAGTGTTAGCGTACGGGTTAGGATTAGGGGATGGGTGAGGGTCAGGCTTCGGGGAAGGGTTAGGGTTAGGGTTCGGGCTAGGGTTAGGGTTAGGGGACGGGGACGGTTTAGGGTCCAGGTGAGGGTACGGCAACGCTTTAGGGGGAGCGTGCGTGTGAGGGCGTGGGTTAGTGTTAGCGTACGGGTTAGGATTAGGGGATGGGTGAGGGTCAGGCTTCGGGGAAGGGTTAGGGTTAGGGTTCGGGCTAGGGTTAGGGTTAGGGGACGGGGACGGTTTAGGGTCCAGGTGAGGGTACGGGAACGCTTTAGGGGGAGCGTGCGTGTGAGGGCGCGGGTTAGTGTTAGCGTACGGGTTAGGATTAGGGGACGGGTGAGGGTCAGGCTTCGGGGAAGGTTTAGGGTTAGGGTTCGGGCTAGGGTTAGGGTTAGGGGACGGGGACGGTTTCGGGTCCAGGTGAGGGTACGGCAACGCTTTAGGGGGAGCGTGCGTGTGAGGGCGCGGGTTAGTGTTAGCGTACGGGTTAGGATTAGGGGACGGGTGAGGGTCAGGCTTCGGGGAAGGGTTAGGGTTAGGGTTCGGGCTAGGGTTAGGGTTAGGGGACGGGGACGGTTTCGGGTCCAGGAGAGGGTACGGCAACGCTTTAAGGGGAGCGTGCGTGTGAGGGCGCGGGTTAGTGTTAGCGTACGGGTTAGGATTAGGAGACGGGTGAGGGTCAGGCTTCGGGGAAGGGTTAGGGTTAGGGTTCGGGCTAGGGTTAGGGTTAGGGGACGGGGACGGTTTAGGGTCCAGGTGAGGGTACGGCAACGCTTTAGGGGGAGCGTGCATGTGAGGGCGTGGGTTAGTGTTAGCGTACGGCTTAGGATTAGGGGACGGGTGAGGGTCAGGCTTCGGGGAAGGGTTAGGGTTAGGGTTCGGGCTAGGGTTAGGGTTAGGGGACGGGACGGTTTAGGGTCCAGGTGAGGGTACGGCAACGCTGTAGGGGGAGCGTGCGTGTGAGGGCGTGGGTTAGTGTTAGCGTACGGGTTAGGATTAGGGGACGGGTGAGGGTCAGGCTTCGGGGAAGGGTTAGGGTTAGGGTTCGGGCTAGGGTTAGGGTTAGGGGACGGTTTAGGGTCCAGGTGAGGGTACGGCAACGCTTTAGGGGGAGCGTGCGTGTGAGGGCGCGGGTTAGTGTTAGCGTACGGGTTAGGATTAGGGGACGGGTGAGGGTCAGGCTTCGGGGAAGGGTTAGGGTTAGGGTTCGGGCTAGGGTTAGGGTTAGGGGACGGGGATGGTTTAGCGTCCAGGTGAGGGTACGGCAACGCTTTAGAGGGAGCGTGCGTGTGAGGGCGCGGGTTAATGTTAGCGTACGGGTTAGGATTAGGGGACGGGTGAGGGTCAGGCTTCGGGGAAGGGTTAGGGTTAGTGTTCGGGCTAGGGTTAGGGTTAGGGGACGGGGACGGTTTAGGGTCCAGGTGAGGGTACGGCAACGCTTAAGGGGGAGCGTGCGTGTGAGGGTGCGGGTTAGTGTTAGCGTACGGGTTAGGATTAGGTGACGGGTGAGGGTCAGGCTTCGGGGAAGTGTTAGGTTTAGGGTACGGGCTAGGGTTAGGGTTAGGGGACGGGGACGGTTTAGGGTCCAGGTGAGGGTACGGCAACGCTTTAGGGGGAGCGTGCGTGTGAGGGCGCGGGTTAGTGTTAGCGTACGGGTTAGGATTAGGGGACGGGTGAGGGTCAGGCTTCGGGGAAGTGTTAGGTTTAGGGTACGGGCTAGGGTTAGGGTTAGGGGACGGGGACGGTTTAGGGTCCAGGTGAGGGTACGGCAACGCTTTAGGGGCAGCGTGCGTGTGAGGGGGCGGGTTAGTGTTAGCGTACGGATTAGGATTAGGTGACGGGTGACGGTCAGGCTTCGGGGAAGGGTTAGGGTTAGGGTTCGGGCTAGGGTTAGGGTTAGGGGACGGGGACGGTTTAGGGTCCAGGTGAGGGTACGGCAACGCTTTAGGGGGAGCGTGCGTGTGAGGGCGCGGGTTAGTGTTAGCGTACGGGTTAGGATTAGGGGACGGGTGAGTGTCAGGCTTAGGGGAAGGGTTAGGGTTAGGGTTCGGGCTAGGGTTAGGGTTAGGGGACGGGGACGGTTTAGGGTCCAGGTGAGGGTACGCCAACGCTATAGGGGGAGCGTGGGTGTGAGGGCGCAGGTTAGTGTTAGCGTACGGGTTAGGATTAGGGGACGGGTGAGGGTCAGGCTTCGGGGAAGGGTTAGGGTTAGGGTTCGGGCTAGGGTTAGGGTTAGAGGACGGGGACGGTTTTGGGTCCAGGTGAGGGTATGGCAACGCTTTAGGGGCAGCGTGCGTGTGAGGGCGCGGGTTAGTGTTAGCGTACGGGTTAGGATTAGGGGACGGCTGAGGGTCAGGCTTCGGGGAAGGGTTAGGGTTAGGGTTACGGCTAGGGTTAGGGTTAGGGGACGGGGACGGTTTAGGGTCCAGGTGAGGGTACGGCAACGCTTTAGGGGGAGCGTGCGTGTGAGGGCGCGGGTTAGTGTTAGCGTACGGGTTAGGATTAGGGGACGGGTGAGGGTCAGGCTTCGGGGAAGGGTTAGGGTTAGGGTTCGGGCTAGGGTTAGGGTTAGGGGACGGGGTTGGTTTAGGGTCCATGTGAGGGTACGGCAACGCTTTAGGGCGAGCGTGCGTGTGAGGGCGCGGGTTAATGTTAGCGTACGGGTTAGGATTAGGGGACGGGTGAGGGTCAGGCTTCCGGGAAGGGTTAGGGTTAGTGTTCGGGCTAGGGTTAGGGTTAGGGGACGGGGACGGTTTAGGGTCCAGGTGAGGGTACGGCAACGATTTAGGGGGAGCGTGCGTGTGAGGGCGCGGGTTAGTGTTAGCGTACGGGTTAGGATTAGGGGACGGGTGAGGGTCAGGCTTCGGGGAAGGGTTAGGGTTAGGGTTCGGGCTAGGGTTAGGGTTAGGGGACGGGGACGGTTTAGGGTCCAGGTGAGGGTACGGCAATGCTTTAGGGGGAGCGTGCGTGTGAGGGCGCGGGTTAGTGTTAGCGTACGGGTTAGGATTAGGGGACGGGTGAGGGTCAGGCTTCGGGGAATGTTTAGGGTTAGGGTTCGGGATAGGGTTAGGGTTAGGGGACGGGGACGGTTTAGGGTCCAGGTGAGGGTACGGCAACGCTTTAGGGGGAGCGTGCGTGTGAGGGCGCGGGTTAGTGTTAGCGTACGGGTTAGGATTAGGGGACGGGTGAGGGTCAGGCTTCGGGGAAGGGTTAGGGTTAGGGTTCGGGCTAGGGTTAGGGTTAGGGGACGGGGACGGTTTAGGGTCCAGGTGAGGGTACGGCAACGCTTTAGAGGGAGCGTGCGTGTGAGGGCGCGGGTTAGTGTTAGCGTACGGGTTAGGATTAGGGGACGGGTGAGGGTCATGCTTCGGGGAAGGGTTAGGGTTCGGGCTAGGGTTAGGGTTAGGGGACGGGGACGGTTTAGGGTCCAGATGAGGGTACGGCAACGCTTTAGGGGGAGCGTGCGTGTGAGGGCGCGGGTTAGTGTTAGCGTACGGGTTAGGATTAGGGGATGGGTGAGGGTCAGGCTTCGGGGAAGGGTTAGGGTTAGGGTTCGGGCTAGGGTTAGGGTTAGGGGACGGGGACGGTTTAGGGTCCAGGTGAGGGTACGGCAACGCTTTAGGGGGAGCGTGCGTGTGAGGGCGTGGGTTAGTGTTAGCGTACGGGTTAGGATTAGGGGATGGGTGAGGGTCAGGCTTCGGGGAAGGGTTAGGGTTAGGGTTCGGGCTAGGGTTAGGGTTAGGGGACGGGGACGGTTTAGGGTCCAGGTGAGGGTACGGCAACGCTTTAGGGGGAGCGTGCGTGTGAGGGCGCGGGTTAGTGTTAACGTACGGGTTAGGATTAGGGGACGGGTGAGGGTCAGGCTTCGGGGAAGGTTTAGGGTTAGGGTTCGGGCTAGGGTTAGGGTTAGGGGACGGGGACGGTTTCGGGTCCAGGTGAGGGTACGGCAACGCTTTAGGGGGAGCGTGCGTGTGAGGGCGCGGGTTAGTGTTAGCGTACGGGTTAGGATTAGGGGACGGGTGAGGGTCAGGCTTCGGGGAAGGGTTAGGGTTAGGGTTCGGGCTAGGGTTAGGGTTAGGGGACGGGGACGGTTTCGGGTCCAGGAGAGGGTACGGCAACGCTTTAAGGGGAGCGTGCTTGTGAGGGCGCGGGTTAGTGTTAGCGTACGGGTTAGGATTAGGAGACGGGTGAGGGTCAGGCATCGGGGAAGGGTTAGGGTTAGGGTTCGGGCTAGGGTTAGGGTTAGGGGACGGGGACGGTTTAGGGTCCAGGTGAGGGTACGGCAACGCTTTAGGGGGAGCGTTCGTGTGAGGGCGTGGGTTAGTGTTAGCGTACGGCTTAGGATTAGGGGACGGGTGAGGGTCAGGCTTCGGGGAAGGGTTAGGGTTAGGGTTCGGGCTAGGGTTAGGGTTAGGGGACGGGACGGTTTAGGGTCCAGGTGAGGGTACGGCAACGCTGTAGGGGGAGCGTGCGTGTGAGGGCGTGGGTTAGTGTTAGCGTACGGGTTAGGATTAGGGGACGGGTGAGGGTCAGGCTTCGGGGAAGGGTTAGGGTTAGGGTTCGGGCTAGGGTTAGGGTTAGGGGACGGTTTAGGGTCCAGGTGAGGGTACGGCAACGCTTTAGGGGGAGCGTGCGTGTGAGGGCGCGGGTTAGTGTTAGCGTACGGGTTAGGATTAGGGGACGGGTGAGGGTCAGGCTTCGGGGAAGGGTTAGGGTTAGGGTTCGGGCTAGGGTTAGGGTTAGGGGATGGGGATGGTTTAGCGTCCAGGTGAGGGTACGGCAACGCTTTCGGGGGAGCGTGCGTGTGAGGGCGCGGGTTAATGTTAGCGTACGGGTTAGGATTAGGGGACGGGTGAGGGTCAGGCTTCGGGGAAGGGTTAGGGTTAGTGTTCGGGCTAGGGTTAGGGTTAGGGGACGGGGACGGTTTAGGGTCCAGGTGAGGGTACGGCAACGCTTAAGGGGGAGCGTGCGTGTGAGGGTGCGGGTTAGTGTTAGCGTACGGGTTAGGATTAGGTGACGGGTGAGGGTCAGGCTTCGTGGAAGTGTTAGGTTTAGGGTACGGGCTAGGGTTAGGGTTAGGGGACGGGGACGGTTTAGGGTCCAGGTGAGGGTACGGCAACGCTTTAGGGGGAGCGTGCGTGTGAGGGCGCGGGTTAGTGTTAGCGTACGGGTTAGGATTAGGGGACGGGTGAGGGTCAGGCTTCGGGGAAGTGTTAGGTTTAGGGTACGGGCTAGGGTTAGGGTTAGGGGACGGGGACGGTTTAGGGTCCAGGTGAGGGTACGGCAACGCTTTAGGGGCAGCGTGCGTGTGAGGGGGCGGGTTAGTGTTAGCGTACGGATTAGGATTAGGTGACGGGTGACGGTCAGGCTTCGGGGAAGGGTTAGGGTTAGGGTTCGGGCTAGGGTTAGGGTTAGGGGACGGGGACGGTTTAGGGTCCAGGTGAGGGTACGGCAACGCTTTAGGGGGAGCGTGCGTGTGTGGGCGCGGGTTAGTGTTAGCGTACGGGTTAGGATTAGGGGACGGGTGAGTGTCAGTCTTAGGGGAAGGGTTAGGGTTAGGGTTCGGGCTAGGGTTAGGGTTAGGGGACGGGGACGGTTTAGGGTCCAGGTGAGGGTACGCCAACGCTATAGGGGGAGCGTGGGTGTGAGGGCGCAGGTTAGTGTTAGCGTACGGGTTAGGATTAGGGGACGGGTGAGGGTCAGGCTTCGGGGAAGGGTTAGGGTTAGGGTTCGGGCTAGGGTTAGGGTTAGAGGACGGGGACGGTTTTGGGTCCAGGTGAGGGTATGGCAACGCTTTAGGGGCAGCGTGCGTGTGAGGGCGCGGGTTAGTGTTAGCGTACGGGTTAGGATTAGGGGACGGCTGAGGGTCAGGCTTCGGGGAAGGGTTAGGGTTAGTGTTACGGCTAGGGTTAGGGTTAGGGGATGGGGACGGTTTAGGGTCCAGGTGAGGGTACGGCAACGCTTTAGGGGGAGCGTGCGTGTGAGGGCGCGGGTTAGTGTTAGCGTACGGGTTAGGATTAGGGGACGGGTGAGGGTCAGGCTTCGGGGAAGGGTTAGGGTTAGGGTTCGGGCTAGGGTTAGGGTTAGGGGACGGGGTTGGTTTAGGGTCCATGTGAGGGTACGGCAACGCTTTAGGGCGAGCGTGCGTGTGAGGGCGCGGGTTAATGTTAGCGTACGAGTTAGGATTAGGGGACGGGTGAGGGTCAGGCTTCCGGGAAGGGTTAGGGTTAGTGTTCGGGCTAGGGTTAGGGTTAGGGGACGGGGACGGTTTAGGGTCCAGGTGAGGGTACGGCAACGATTTAGGGGGAGCGTGCGTGTGAGGGCGCGGGTTAGTGTTAGCGTACGGGTTAGGATTAGGGGACGGGTGAGGGTCAGGCTTCGGGGAAGGGTTAGGGTTAGGGTTCGGGCTAGGGTTAGGGTTAGGGGACGGGGACGGTTTAGGGTCCAGGTGAGGGTACGGCAATGCTTTAGGGGGAGCGTGCGTGTGAGGGCGCGGGTTAGTGTTAGCGTACGGGTTAGGATTAGGGGACGGGTGAGGGTCAGGCTTCGGGGAAGGGTTAGGGTTAGGGTTCGGGCTAGGGTTAGGGTTAGGGGACGGGGACGGTTTAGGGTCCAGGTGAGGGTACGGCAACGCTTTAGGTCGAGCGTGCGTGTGAGGGCGTGGGTTGGTGTTAGCGTACGGGTTAGGATTAGGGGACGGGTGAGGGTCAGGCTTCGGGGAAGTGTTAGGGTTAGGGTTCGGGCTAGGGTTAGGGTTAGGGGACGGGGACGGTTTAGGGTCCAGGTGAGGGTACGGCAACGCTTTAGGGGGAGCATGGGTGTGAGGGCGCGGGTTAGTGTTAGCGTACGGGTTAGGATTAGGGGACGGGTGAGGGTCAGGCTTCGGGGAATGTTTAGGGTTAGGGTTCGTTCTAGGGTTAGGGTTAGGGGACGGGGACGGTTTAGGGTCCAGGTGAGGGTACGGCAATGCTTTAGGGGGAGCGTGCGTGTGAGGGCGCGGGTTAGTGTTAGCGTACGGGTTAGGATTAGGGGACGGGTGAGGGTCAGGCTTCAGGGAAGTGTTAGGGTTAGGGTTCGGGATAGGGTTAGGGTTAGGGGACGGGGACGGTTTAGGGTCCAGGTGAGGGTACGGCAACGCTTTAGGGGGAGCGTGCGTGTGAGGGCGCGGGTTAGTGATAGCGTACGGGTTAGGATTAGGGGACGGGTGAGGGTCAGGCTTCGGGGAAGGGTTAGGGTTAGGGTTCGGGCTAGGGTTAGGGTTAGGGGACGGGGATGGTTTAGGGTCCAGGTGAGGGTACGGCAACGCTTTAGAGGGAGCGTGCGTGTGAGGGCGCGGGTTAGTGTTAGCGTTCGGGTTAGGATTAGGGGACGGGTGAGGGTCATGCTTCGGGGAAGGGTTAGGGTTCGGGCTAGGGTTAGGGTTAGGGGACGGGGACGGTTTAGGGTCCAGGTGAGGGTACGGCAACGCTTTAGGGGGAGCGTGCGTGTGAGAGTGTGGGTTAGTGTTAGCGTACGGGTTAAGATTAGGGGACGGGTGAGGGTCAGGCTTCGGGGAAGGGTTAGGGTTAGGGTTCGGGCTAGGGTTAGGGTTAGGGGACGGGGACGGTTTAGGGTGCAGGTGAGGGTACGGCAACGCTTTAGGGGGAGCGTGCGTGTGAGGGCGTGGGTTAGTGTTAGCGTACGGGTTAGGATTAGTGGACGGGTGAGGGTCAGGCTTTGGGGAAGGGTTAGGGTTAGGGTTCGGGCTAGGGTTAGGGTTAGGGGACGGGGACGGTTTAGGGTCCAGGTGAGGGTACGGCAACGCTATACGGGGAGCGTGGGTGTGAGGGCGCGGGTTAGTGTTAGCGTACGGGTTAGGATTAGGGGACGGGTGAGGGTCAGGCTTCGGGGAAGGGTTAGGGTTAGGGTTCGGGCTAGGGTTAGGGTTAGGGGACGGGGACGGTTTAGGGTCCAGGTGAGGGTACGGCAACGCTTTAGGGGGAGCGTGCGTGTGAGGGCGCGGGTTAGTGTTAGCGTACGGGTTAGGATTAGGGGACGGGTGAGTGTCAGGCTTTGGGGAAGGGTTAGGGTTAGGGTTCGTGCTAGGGTTAGGGTTAGGGGACGGGGACGGTTTAGGGTCCAGGTGAGGGTACGCCAACGCTATAGGGGGAGCGTGGGTGTGAGGGCGCGGGTTAGTGTTAGCGTACGGGTTAGGATTAGGGGACGGGTGAGGGTCAGGCTTCGGGGAAGGGTTAGGGTTAGGGTTCGGGCTAGGGTTAGGGTTAGAGGACGGGGACGGTTTAGGGTCCAGGTGAGGGTACGGCAACGCTTTAGGGGGAGCGTGCATGTGAGGGCGCGGGTTAGTGTTAGCGTACGGGTTAGGATTAGGGGACGGGTGAGGGTCAGGCTTCGGGGAAGGGTTAGGGTTAGGGTTCCGGCTAGGGTTAGGGTTAGGGGACAGGGACGGTTTAGGGTCCAGGTGAGGGTACGGCAACGCTTTAGGGGGAGCGTGCGTGTGAGGGCGCGGGTTAGTGTTAGCGTACGGGTTAGGATTAGGGGACGGGTGAGGGTCAGGCTTCAGGGAAGTGTTAGGGTTAGGGTTCGGGATAGGGTTAGGGTTAGGGGACGGGGACGGTTTAGGGTCCAGGTGAGGGTACGGCAACGCTTTAGGGGGAGCGTGCGTGTGAGGGCGCGGGTTAGTGTTAGCGTACGGGTTAGGATTAGGGGACGGGTGAGGGTCAGGCTTCGGGGAAGGGTTAGGGTTAGGGTTCGGGCTAGGGTTAGGGTTAGGGGACGGGGATGGTTTAGGGTCCAGGTGAGGGTACGGCAACGCTTTAGAGGGAGCGTGCGTGTGAGGGCGCGGGTTAGTGTTAGCGTTCGGGTTAGGATTAGGGGACGGGTGAGGGTCATGCTTCGGGGAAGGGTTAGGGTTCGGGCTAGGGTTAGGGTTAGGGGACGGGGACGGTTTAGGGTCCAGGTGAGGGTACGGCAACGCTTTAGGGGGAGCGTGCGTGTGAGAGTGTGGGTTAGTGTTAGCGTACGGGTTAAGATTAGGGGACGGGTGAGGGTCAGGCTTCGGGGAATGGTTAGGGTTAGGGTTCGGGCTAGGGTTAGGGTTAGGGGACGGGGACGGTTTAGGGTGCAGGTGAGGGTACGGCAACGCTTTAGGGGGAGCGTGCGTGTGAGGGCGTGGGTTAGTGTTAGCGTACGGGTTAGGATTAGTGGTCGGGTGAGGGTCAGGCTTTGGGGAAGGGTTAGGGTTAGGGTTCGGGCTAGGGTTAGGGTTAGGGGACGGGGACGGTTTAGGGTCCAGGTGAGGGTACGGCAACGCTATACGGGGAGCGTGGGTGTGAGGGCGCGGGTTAGTGTTAGCGTACGGGTTAGGATTAGGGGACGGGTGAGGGTCAGGCTTCGGGGAAGGGTTAGGGTTAGGGTTCGGGCTAGGGTTAGGGTTAGGGGACGGGGACGGTTTAGGGTCCAGGTGAGGGTACGGCAACGCTTTAGGGGGAGCGTGCGTGTGAGGGCGCGGGTTAGTGTTAGCGTACGGGTTAGGATTAGGGGACGGGTGAGTGTCAGGCTTTGGGGAAGGGTTAGGGTTAGGGTTCGGGCTAGGGTTAGGGTTAGGGGACGGGGACGGTTTAGGGTCCAGGTGAGGGTACGCCAACGCTATAGGGGGAGCGTGGGTGTGAGGGCGCGGGTTAGTGTTAGCGTACGGGTTAGGATTAGGGGACGGGTGAGGGTCAGGCTTCGGGGAAGGGTTAGGGTTAGGGTTCCGGCTAGGGTTAGGGTTAGGGGACGGGGACGGTTTAGGGTCCAGGTGAGGGTACGGCAACGCTTTAGGGGGAGCGTGCGTGTGAGGGCGCGGGTTAGTGTTAGCGTACGGGTTAGGATTAGGGGACGGGTGAGGGTCAGGCTTCGGGGAAGAATTAGGGTTAGGGTTCGGGCTAGGGTTAGGGTTAGGGGACGGGGTTGGTTTAGGGTCCAGGTGAGGGTACGGCAACGCTTTAGGGCGAGTGTGCGTGTGAGGGCGCGGGTTAGTGTTAGCGTACGGGTTAGGATTAGGGGACGGGTGAGGGTCAGGCTTCCGGGAAGGGTTAGGGTTAGTGTTCGGGCTAGGGTTAGGGTTAGGGGACGGGGACGGTTTAGGGTCCAGGTGAGGGTACGGCAACGATTTAGGGGGAGCGTGCGTGTGAGGGCGTGGGTTAGTGTTAGCGTACGGGTTAGGATTAGGGGACGGGTGAGGGTCAGGCTTCGGGGAAGGGTTAGGGTTAGGGTTCGGGCTAGGGTTAGGGTTAGGGGACGGGGACGGTTTCGGGTCCAGGTGAGGGTACGGCAACGCTTTAGGGGGAGCGTGTGTGTGAGGGCGCGGGTTAGTGTTAGCGTACGGGTTAGGATTAGGGGACGGGTGAGGGTCAGGCTTCGGGGAAGGGTTAGGGTTAGGGTTCGGGCTAGGGTTAGGGTTAGGGGACGGGGACGGTTTAGGGTCCAGGTGAGGGTACGGCAACGCTTTAGGGCGAGCGTGCGTGTGAGGGCGTGGGTTGGTGTTAGCGTACGGGTTAGGATTAGGGGACGGGTGAGGGTCAGGCTTCGGGGAAGGGTTAGGGTTAGGGTTCGGGCTAGGGTTAGGGTTAGGGGACGGGGACAGTTTAGGGTCCAGGTGAGGGTACGGCAACGCTTTAGGGGGCGCATGGGTGTGAGCGCGCGGGTTAGTGTTAGCGTACGGGTTAGGATTAGGGGACGGGTGAGGGTCAGGCTTCGGGGAATGTTTAGGGTTAGGGTTCGGTCTAGGGTTAGGGTTAGGGGACGGGGACGGTTTAGGGTCCAGGTGAGGGTACGGCAATGCTTTAGGGGGAGCGTGCGTGTGAGGGCGCGGGTTAGTGTTAGCGTACGGGTTAGGATTAGGGGACGGGTGAGGGTCAGGCTTCAGGGAAGAGTTAGGGTTAGGGTTCGGGATAGGGTTAGGGTTAGGGGACGGGGTCGGTTTATGGTCCAGGTGAGGGTACGGCAACGCTTTAGGGGGAGCGTGCGTGTGAGGGCGCGGGTTAGTGTTAGCGTACGGGTTAGGATTAGGGGACGGGTGAGGGTCAGGCTTCGGGGAAGGGTTAGGGTTAGGGTTCGGGCTAGGGTTAGGGTTAGGGGACGGGGACGGTTTAGGGTCCAGGTGAGGGTACGGCAACGCTTTAGAGGGAGCGTGCGTGTGAGGGCGCGGGTTAGTGTTAGCGTACGGGTTAGGATTAGGGGACGGGTGAGGGTCATGCTTCGGGGAAGGGTTAGGGTTCGGGCTAGGGTTAGGGTTAGGGGACGGGGACGGTTTAGGGTCCAGGTGAGGGTACGGCAACGCTTTAGGGGGAGCGTGCGTGTGAGAGCGTGGGTTAGTGTTAGCGTACGGGTTAAGATTAGGGGACGGGTGAGGGTCAGTCTTCGGGGAAGGGTTAGGGTTAGGGTTCGGGCTAGGGTTAGGGTTAGGGGACGGGGACGGTTTCGGGTCCAGGTGAGGGTATGGAAACGCTTTAGGGGGAGCGTGCGTGTGAGGGCGCGGGTTAGTGTTAGCGTACGGGTTAGGATTAGGGGACGGGTGAGGGTCAGGCTTCGGGGAAGGGTTAGGGTTAGGGTTCGGGCTAGGGTTAGGGTTAGGGGACGGGGACGGTTTAGGGTCCAGGTGAGGGTACGGCAACGCTTTAGGGGGAGCGTGCGTGTGAGGGCGCGGGTTAGTGTTAGCGTACGGGTTAGGTTTAGGGGACGGGTGAGGGTCAGGCTTCGGGGAAGGATTAGGGTTAGGGTTCGGTCTAGGATTAGGGTTAGGGGACGGGGATGGTTTAGGGTCCAGGTGAGGGTACGGCAACGCTTTAGGGCGAGCGTGCGTGTGAGGGCGCGGGTTAGTGTTAGCGTACGGGTTAGGATTAGGGGACGGGTGAGGGTCAGGCTTCGGGGAAGGGTTAGGGTTAGTGTTAGGTCTAGGGTTAGGGTTAGGGGACGGGGACGGTTTAGGGTCCAGGTGAGGGTACGGCAACGCTTTAGGGGGAGCGTGCGTGTGAGGGCGCGGGTTAGTGTTAGCGTACGGTTTAGGATTAGGGGACGGGTGAGGGTCAGGCTTCGGGGAAGTGTTAGGGTTAGGGTTCGGGCTAGGGTTAGGGTTAGGGGACGGGGACGGTTTAGGGTCCAGGTGAGGGTACGGCAACGCTTTAGGGGGAGCGTGGGTGTGAGGGCGCGGGTTAGTGTTAGCGTACGGGTTAGGATTAGGGGACGGGTGAGGGTCAGGCTTCGGGGAAGGGTTAGGGTTAGGGTTCGGGCTAGGGTTAGGGTTAGGGGACGGGGACGGTTTAGGGTCCAGGTGAGGGTACGGCAACGCTTTAGAGGGAGCGTGCGTGTGAGGGCGCGGGTTAGTGTTAGCGTACGGGTTAGGATTAGGGGACGGGTGAGGGTCATGCTTAGGGGAAGGGTTAGGGTTCGGGCTAGGGTTAGGGTTAGGGGACGGGGACGGTTTAGGGTCCAGGTGAGGGTACGGCAACGCTTTAGGGGGAGCGTTCGTGTGAGAGCGTGGGTTAGTGTTAGCGTACGGGTTAAGATTAAGGGACGGGTGAGGGTCAGTCTTCGGGGAAGGGTTAGGGTTAGGGTTCGGGCTAGGGTTAGGGTTAGGGGACGGGGACGGTTTAGGGTGCAGGTGAGGGTACGGCAACGCTTTAGGGGGAGCGTGCGTGTGAGGGCGTGGGTTAGTGTTAGCGTACGGGTTAGGATTAGTGGACGGGTGAGGGTCAGGCTTTGGGGAAGGGTTAGGGTTAGGGTTCGGGCTAGGGTTAGGGTTAGGGGACGAGGACGGTTTAGGGTCCAGGTGATGGTACGGCAACGCTATAGGGGGAGCGTGGGTGTGAGGGCGCGGGTTAGTGTTAGCGTACGGGTTAGGATTAGGGGACGGGTGAGGGTCAGGCTTAGGGAAGGGTTAGGGTTAGGGTTCGGGCTAGGGTTAGGGTTAGGGGACGGGGACGGTTTCGGGTCCAGGTGAGGGTATGGCAACGCTTTAGGGGGAGCGTGCGTGTGAGGGCGCAGGTTAGTGTTAGCGTACGGGTTAGGATTAGGGGACGGGTGAGGGTCAGGCTTCGGGGAAGGGTTAGGGTTAGGGTTCGGGCTAGGGTTAGGGTTAGGGGACGGGTACGGTTTAGGGTCCAGGTGAGGGTACGGCAACGCTTTAGGGGGAGCGTGCATGTGAGGGCGCGGGTTAGTGTTAGCGTATGGGTTAGGATTAGGGGACGGGTGAGGGTCATGCTTCGGGGAAGGGTTAGGGTTCGGGCTAGGGTTAGGGTTAGGGGACGGGGACGGTTTAGGGTCCAGGTGAGGGTACGGCAACGCTTTAGGGGGAGCGTGCGTGTGAGGGCCCGAGTTAGTGTTAGCGTACGGGTTAGGATTAAGGGACGGGTGAGGGTCAGGCTTCGGGGAAGTGTTAGGGTTAGGGTTCGGGCTAGGGTTAGGGTTAGGGGACGGGGACGGTTTAGGGTCCAGTGAGGGAACGGCAACGCTTTAGGGGGAGCGTGCGTGTGAGGACGCGGGTTAGTGTTAGCGTACGGGTTAGGATTAGGGGACGGGTGAGGGTCAGGCTTCGGGGAAGGGTTAGGGTTAGGGTTCGGGCTAGGGTTAGGGTTAGGTGACGGGGACGGTTTAGGGTCCAGGTGAGGGTACGGCAACGGTTTAGGGGGAGCGTCCGTGTGAGGGCGTGGGTTAGTGTTAGCGTACGGGTTAGGATTAGGGGACGGGTGAGGGTCAGGCTTCGGGGAAGGGTTAGGGTTAGGGTTCGGGCTAGGGTTAGGGTTAGGGGACGGGGACGGTTTCGGGTCCAGGTGAGGGTACGGCAACGCTTTAGGGGGAGCGTGCGTGTGAGGGCGTGGGTTAGTGTTAGCGTACGGGTTAGGATTAGGGGACGGGTGAGGGTCAGGCTTCGGGGAAGGGTTAGGGTTAGGGTTCGGGCTAGGGTTAGGGTTAGGTGACGGGGACGGTTTCGGGTCCAGGTGAGGGTACGGCAACGCTTTAGGGGGAGCGTGCGTGTGAGGGCGTGGGGTAGTTTTAGCGTACGGGTTAGGATTAGGGGACGGGTGAGGGTCAGGCTTCGGGGAAGGGTTAGGGTTAGGGTTCGGGCTAGGGTTAGGGTTAGGGGACGGGGAAGGTTTAGGGTCCAGGTGAGGGTACGGCAACGCTTTAGGGGGAGCGTGTGTGTGAGGGCGCGGGTTAGTGTTAGCGTATGGCTTAGGATTAGGGGACGGGTGAGGGTCATGCTTCGGGGAAGGTTTAAAGTTAGGGTTCGGTCTAGGGTTAGGGTTAGGTGATGGGGACGGTTTAGGGTCCAGGTGAGGGTACGGCAACGCTTTAGGGGGAGCGTGCGTGTGAGGGCGCGGGTTAGTGTTAGCGTACGGGTTAGGATTAGGGGACGGGTGAGGGTCAGGCTTCGGGGAAGGGTTAGGGTTAGGGTTCGGGCTAGGGTTAGGGTTAGGGGACGGGGACGGTTTAGGGTCCAGGTGAGGGTACGGCAACGCTTTAGGGGGAGCGTGCGTGTGAGGGCCCGAGTTAGTGTTAGCGTACGGGTTAGGATTAAGGGACGGGTGAGGGTCAGGCTTCGGGGAAGGGTTAGGGTTAGGGTTCGGGCTAGGGTTAGGGTTAGGGGACGGGGACGGTTTAGGGTCCAGTGAGGGTACGGCAACGCTTTAGGGGGAGCGTGCGTGTGAGTGCGTGGGTTAGTGTTAGCGTACGGGTTAGGATTAGGGGACGGGTGAGGGTCAGGCTTCGGGGAAGGGTTAGGGTTAGGGTTCGGGCTAGGGTTAGGGTTAGGGGACGGGGACGGTTTAGGGTCCAGGTGAGGGTACGGCAACGGTTTAGGGGGAGCGTCCGTGTGAGGGCGCGGGTTAGTGTTAGCGTACGGGTTAGGATTAGGGGACGGGTGAGGGTCAGGCTTCGGGGAAGGGTTAGGGTTAGGGTTCGGGCTAGGGTTAGGGTTAGGGGACGGGGACGGTTTCGGGTCCAGGTGAGGGTACGGCAACGCTTTAGGGGGAGCGTGCGTGTGAGGGCGTGGGTTAGTGTTAGCGTACGGGTTAGGATTAGGGGACGGGTGAGGGTCAGGCTTCGGGGAAGGGTTAGGGTTAGGGTTCGGGCTAGGGTTAGGGTTAGGTGACGGGGACGGTTTCGGGTCCAGGTGAGGGTACGGCTACGCTTTAGGGGAAGCGTGCGTGTGAGGGCGTGGGGTAGTTTTAGCGTACGGGTTAGGATTAGGGGACGGGTGAGGGTCAGGCTTCGGGGAAGGGTTAGGGTTAGGGTTCGGGCTAGGGTTAGGGTTAGGGGACGGGGAAGGTTTAGGGTCCAGGTGAGGGTACGCAACGCTTTAGGGGGAGCGTGTGTGTGAGGGCGCGGGTTAGTGTTAGCGTATGGCTTAGGATTAGGGGACGGGTGAGGGTCATGCTTCGGGGAAGGTTTAAAGTTAGGGTTCGGTCTAGGGTTAGGGTTAGGTGATGGGGACGGTTTAGGGTCCAGGTGAGGGTACGGCAACGCTTTAGGGGGAGCGTGCGTGTGAGGGTGCGGGTTAGTGTTAGCGTACGGGTTAGGATTAGGGGACGGGTGAGGGTCAGGCTTCGGGGAAGGGTTAGGGTTAGGGTTCGGGCTAGGGTTAGGGTTAGGGGACGGGGACGGTTTAGGGTCCAGGTGAGGGTACGGCAACGCTTTAGGGGGAGCGTGCGTGTGAGGGCCCGAGTTAGTGTTAGCGTACGGGTTAGGATTAAGGGACGGGTGAGGGTCAGGCTTCGGGGAAGGGTTAGGGTTAGGTTTCGGGCTAGGGTTAGGGTTAGGGGACGGGGACGGTTTAGGGTCCAGTGAGGGTACGGCAACGCTTTAGGGGGAGCGTGCGTGTGAGTGCGCGGGTTAGTGTTAGCGTACGGGTTAGGATTAGGGGACGGGTGAGGGTCAGGCTTCGGGGAAGGGTTAGGGTTAGGGTTCGGGCTAGGGTTAGGGTTAGGGGACGGGGACGGTTTAGGGTCCAGGTGAGGGTACGGCAACGGTTTAGGGGGAGCGTCCGTGTGAGGGCGCGGGTTAGTGTTAGCGTACGGGTTAGGATTAGGGGACGGGTGAGGGTCAGGCTTCGGGGAAGGGTTAGGGTTAGGGTTCGGGCTAGGGTTAGGGTTAGGGGACGGGGACGGTTTCTGGTCCAGGTGAGGGTACGGCAACACTTTAGGGGGAGCGTGCGTGTGAGGGCGTGGGTTCGTGTTAGCGTACGGGTTAGGATTAGGGGACGGGTGAGGGTCAGGCTTCGGGGAAGGGTTAAGGTTACGGTTCGGGCTAGGGTTAGGGTTAGGTGACGGGGACGGTTTCGGGTCCAGGTGAGTGTATGGCAACGCTTTAGGGGGAGCGTGCGTGTGAGGGCGTGGGGTAGTTTTAGCGTACGGGTTAGGATTAGGGGACGGGTGAGGGTCAGGCTTCGGGGAAGGGTTAGGGTTAGGGTTCGGGCTAGGGTTAGGGTTAGGGGACGGGGAAGGTTTAGGGTCCAGGTGAGGGTATGGCAACGCTTTAGGGGGAGCGTGTGTGTGAGGGCGCGGGTTAGTGTTAGCGTATGGCTTAGGATTAGGGGACGGGTGAGGGTCATGCTTCGGGGAAGGGTTAAAGTTAGGGTTCGGTCTAGGGTTAGGGTTAGGTGATGGGGACGGTTTAGGGTCCAGGTGAGGGTACGGCAACGCTTTAGGGGGAGCGTGCGTGTGAGGGCGCGGGTTAGTGTTAGCGTACGGGTTAGGATTAGGGGACGGGTGAGGGTCAGGCTTCGGGGAAGGGTTAGGGTTAGGGTTCGGGCTAGGGTTAGGGTTAGGGGACGGGGACGGTTTAGGGTCCAGGTGAGGGTACGGCAACGCTTTAGGGGGAGCGTGCGTGTGAGGGCGCGGGTTAGTGTTAGCGTACAGGTTAGGATTAGGGGACGGGTGAGGGTCAGGCTTCGGGGAAGGGTTAGGTTTCGGGCTAGGGTTAGGGTTAGGGGACGGGGACGGTTTAGGGTCCAGGTGAGGGTACGGCAACGCTTTAGGGGGAGCGTGCGTGTGAGGGCACGGGTTAGTGTTAGCGTACGGCTTAGGATTAGGGGACGGGTGAGGGTCAGGCTTCGGGGAAGGGTTAGGGTTAGGGTTCGGGCTAGGGTTAGGGTTAGGGGACGGGGACGGTTTAGGGTCCAGTGAGGGTACGGCAACGCTTTAGCGGGAGCGTGCGTGTGAGGGCGTGGGTTAGTGTTAGCGTACGGGTTAGGATTAGGGGACGGGTGAGGGTCAGGCTTCGGGGAAGGGTTAGGGTTAGGGTTCGGGCTAGGGTTAGGGTTAGGGGACGGGGATGGTTTAGGGTCCAGGTGAGCGTACGGCAACGGTTTAGGTGGAGCGTCCGTGTGAGGGCGCGCGTTAGTGTTAGCGTACGGGTTAGGAATAGGGGACGGGTGAGGGTCAGGCTTCGAGGAAGGGTTAGGGTTAGGGTTTGGGCTAGGGTTAGGGTTAGGGGACGGGGACGGTTTAGGGTCCAGGTGAGGGTACGGCAACGCTTTAGGGGGAGCGTGCGTGTGAGGGCGCGGGTTAGTGTTAGCGTACGGGTTAGGATTAGGGGACGGGTGAGTGTCAGGCTTCAGGGAAGGGTTAGGGTTAGGGTTCGGGCTAGGGTTAGGGTTAGGGGACGGGGACGGTTTAGGGTCCAGGTGAGGGTACGGCAACGCTTTAGGGGGAGCGTGCGTGTGAGGGCGCGGGTTAGTGTTAGCGTACGGGTTAGGATTAGGGGACGGGTGAGGGTTAGGCTTCGGGGAAGGGTTAGGGTTAGGGTTCGGGCTAGGGTTAGGGTTAGGGGAAGGGGACGGTTTAGGGTCCAGGTGAGGGTACGGCAACGCTTTAGGGGGAGCGTGCATGTGAGGGCGCGGATTAGTGTTAGCGTACGGGTTAGGATTAGGGGACGGGTGAGTGTCAGGCTTCGGGGAAGGGTTAGGGTTAGGGTTCGGGCTAGGGTTAGGGTTAGGGGACGGGGACGGTTTAGGGTCCAGGTGAGGGTACGGCAACGCTTTAGGGGGAGCGTGCGTGTGAGGGCACGGTTTAGTGTTAGTGTATGGGTTAGGATTAGGGGATGGGTGAGGGTCAGGCTTCGTGGAAGTGTTAGGTTTAGGGTTCGGGCTAGGGTTAGGGTTAGGGGACGCGGACGGTTTAGGGTCCAGGTGAGGGTACGGCAACGCTTTAGGGGGAGCGTGCGTGTGAGGGCGTGGGGTAGTGTTAGCGTACGGGTTAGGATTAGGGGACGGGTGAGGGTCAGGCTTTCGTTGAGCAAGGAGTAGCTCTTGTCTATTCCATATTTGGCTTAAGGAACTTTATCTGTGCTCATTTCAATCTCTGGTTTTATGCAGCACCCCAACTCACCTTTCCCCTTAAGCAAGCATAAGTTGGTTTTCTAAATTTGAGACCCTGTTCTGTTCTGTAATTCAGTTCCTGTGTAACCAAGTTTACATTCCGTGTATTACTGATATCTTATGATGTTTCTTTTTCTGTGTGACTTATTTCAGTTAGAATCATCATACCTGAATCCACTCATTGTGCTGCTAAGGGCCTGATGACATAGATTTCATTGCTGAGTGATACTGCATTGTACGTAAGTACCACAAGTTCTTTATCCATTTTTCACTTTCTGTGATATTGAACTTGTACGGTAAACGAGGTTCTTGTAAACAGAGGCGTCCCAAACTTTGGGGTGGCTGTGTCTTTTTGATTTTAATTTCCCTAAGCTATAGGACCATAAGTGGAAGTGCCCTAGGCTCTGTTGTTTTGTTTTTTAGATGTTTCAGGAAACACCATACACTTCTCCCGAGTGGTTGTTGGCAATTTACATCCCGCCCATCAGCATAACAAGGCTCCCAGTTCTCCATGGCCTGTCCTGCCTTTCTGGATTTTACACTTTTTTCAGATGGCCCTTTTGACCGGGGGGAAGTGAGACTTCATTGTAGTGCAGATTTCCTTTGCAAGCTTGCTTGGTTGGCCAAAAAGGGCGTATGCGTTTTTTCCTGAATATATTCAGGAAAAAACGCATACGCCCTTTTTGGCCAAGTGCATCATTGTGGACGTTCTGCCTCTTTTCCTATGCTTTCAATGCAATTCCAGTCTACCTCCTGAAATCGGTTTCCTGCAATTCTGCCCCGCTTTCAAGTCCTCTTGGCAGCCTTACTTCAGTATATTTTTGGACGATAGCTGTCATTTATAACTCTGCAGGTTTGTGAATTACAGTGCCCCTGAGCTCCTTTCTTCAACTCGCTTTCTTGTGACCTGGCCGCAACACCGCAGGATGGCTTCAGGCCCTAATCTGTTTCCGGCACGGCACGCTGAGCCTTTGGTTAATTCCTCTTCCTGGTGGGAAATGAGAGCTAAATTTTCCCGTCCAGACACCTCCAGCTACTCTCTCATTGGTTCTCGCTATTCCTGTTCATCTTCCGCAGAAATTGCAAACTGGGCCAAACAGGAGGTTAAAGGGACTGACTCTCCAAGTGGGGAGAGTGTTAGTAAAGCGTCTGGAATGTTGCACCCGAGTACCAGGGTACGAAAACTGAGACATATTTGAACACGTCTCCCGATCACATCGTTGATCATACTCTAGGTGCCACATGCATGTTTTAGTTGAAGGAAGAATACCTTAAACCTGGGTAGTTGAAGCCCGTGGAATGGGTACCATGCAATATGACTTCAAAGGGTCTTCATTTGCTCACCGAACCTCTCCAATCCTATCACTGCTGCGTTTATGCCCCTGTACACATGCTTGATTCTCTTTCGGAGACATAGCAATCCATAGGTTTTAAGATACTTACTAGTCAGGTACATCCTTAGGCGTTTAATATGCGGTGTTGAGTCCATTTCGTTGAGCAAGGAGTAGCTCTTGTCTATTCCATATTTGGCTTAAGGAACTTTATCTGTGCTCATTTCAATCTCTGGTTTTATGCAGCACCCCAACTCACCTTTCCCCTTAAGCAAGCATAAGTTGGTTTTCTAAATTTGAGACCCTGTTCTGTTCTGTAATTCAGTTCCTGTGTAGCCAAGTTTACATTCCGTGTATTACTGATATCTTATGATGTTTCTTTTTCTGTGTGACTTATTTCAGTTAGAATCATCATACCTGAATCCACTCATTGTGCTGCTAAGGACCTGATGACATAGATTTCATTGCTGAGTGATACTGCATTGTACGTAAGTACCACAAGTTCTTTATCCATTTTTCACTTTCTGTGATATTGAACTTGTACGGTAAACGAGGTTCTTGTAAACAGAGGCGTCCCAAACTTTGGGGTGGCTGTGTCTTTTTGATTTTAATTTCCCTAAGCTATAGGACCATAAGTGGAAGTGCCCTAGGCTCTGTTGCTTTGTTTTTTAGATGTTTCAGGAAACACCATACACTTCTCCTGAGTGTCTGTTGGCAATTTACATCCCGCCCATCAGCATAACAAGGCTCCCAGTTCTCCATGGCCTGTCCTGCCTTTCTGGATTTTACACTTTTTTCAGATGGCCCTTTTGACCGGGGGGATGTGAGACTTCATTGTAGTGCAGATTTCCTTTGCAAGCTTGCTTGGTTGGTCAAAAAGGGCGTATGCGTTGTTTCCTGAATATATTCAGGAAAAAACGCATACGCCCTTTTTGGCCAAGTGCATCATTGTGGACGTTCTGCCTCTTTTCCTATGCTTTCAATGCAATTCCAGTCTACCTCCTGAAATCGGTTTCCTGCAATTCTGCCCCGCTTTCAAGTCCTCTTGGCAGCCTTACTTCAGTATATTTTTGGACGATAGCTGTCATTTATAACTCTGCAGGTTTGTGAATTACAGTGCCCCTGAACTCCTTTCTTCAACTCGCTTTCTTTTGAGCTGGCCGCAACACCGCAGGATGGCTTCAGGCCCTAATCTGGTTCCGGCACGGCACGCTGAGCCTTTGGTTAATTCCTCTTCCTGGTGGGAAATGAGAGTTAAATTTGCCCGTCCAGACACCTCCAGCTAGTCTCTCATTGGTTCTCGCTATTCCTGTTCATCTTCCGCGGAAATTGCAAACTGGGCCAAACAGGAGGTTAAAGAGACTGACTCTCCAAGTCGGGAGAGTGTTAGTAAAGCGTCTGGAATGTTGCACCCAAGTACCAGGGTATGAAAACTGAGACATATATGAACACGTCTCCTGTTTACACGGTTGATCATACTCTGGGTTCCACATGCATGTTTTAGCTCAAGGAAGAATACCTTAAACCTGGGTAGTTGAAACCCGTGGAATGGGTACCATGCAATATGACTTCAAAGGGTCTTCATTTGCTCACCGAAACTCTCCAATCCTATCACTGCTGCGTTTATGCCCCTGCACACACGCTTGATTCTCTTTTGGAGACATAGCAATCCATAGGTTTGAAGATACTTACTAGTCAGGTACATTCTTAGGCGTTTAATATGCGGTGTTGAGTCCATTTCGTTGAGCAAGGAGTAGCTCTTGTCTATTCCATATTTGGCTTAAGGAACTTTATCTGTGCTCATTTCAATCTCTGGTTTTATGCAGCACCCCAACTCACCTTTCCCCTTAAGCAAGCATAAGTTGGTTTTCTAAATTTGAGACCCTATTCTGTTTTGGAATTCAGTTCCTGTGTAGCCAAGTTTACATTCCGTGTATTAGTGATATCTTATGATGTTTCTTTTTCTGTGTGACTTATTTCAGTTAGAATCATCGTACCTGAATCCACTCATTATGCTGCTACGGGCCTGATGACATAGATTTCATTGCTGAGTGATACTGCATTGTACGTAAGTACCACAAGTTCTTTATCCATTTTACACTTTCTGTGATATTGAACTTGTATGGTAAACGAGGTTCTTGTAAACACAGCCGTCCCAAACTTTGGGGTGGCTGTGTCTTTTTGATTTTAATTTCCCTAAGCTATAGGACCATAAGTGGAAGTGCCCTAGGCTCTGTTGCTTTGTTTTTTAGATGTTTCAGGAAACACCATACATTTCTCCAGAGTGTCTGTGGGCAATTTACATCCCACCCATCAGCATAACAAGGCTCCCAGTTCTCCATGGCCTGTCCTGCCTTTCTGGATTTTACACTTTTTTCAAATGGCCCTTTTGACCGGGGGGAAGTGAGATTTCATTGTAGTGCAGATTTCCTTTGCAAGCTTGCTTGGTTGGCCAAAAAGGGCGTATGCGTTTTTTCCTGAATATATTCAGGAAAAAACGCATACGCCCTTTTTGGCCAAGTGCATCATTGTGGACGTTCTGCCTCTTTTCCTATGCTTTCAATGCAATTCCAGTCTACCTCCTGAAATCGGTTTCCTGCAATTCTGCCCCGCTTTCAAGTCCTCTTGGCAGCCTTACTTCAGTATATTTTTGGACGATAGCTGTCATTTATAACTCTGCAGGTTTGTGCATTTCAGTGCACCTGAGCTCCTTTCTTCAACTCGCTTTCTTGTGACCTGGCCGCAACACCGCAGGATGGCTTCAGGCTCTAATCTGTTTCCGGCACGGCACGCTGAGCCTTTGGTTAATTCCTCTTCCTGGTGGGAAATGAGAGTTAAATTTGCCCGTCCAGACACCTCCAGCTAGTCTCTCATTGGTTCTCGCTATTCCTGTTCATCTTCCGCAGAAATTGCAAACTGGGCCAAACAGGAGGTTAAAGGGACTGACTCCCCAAGTCTGGAGAGTGTTAGTAAAGCGTCTGGAATGTTGCACCCGAGTACCTGGGTACGAAAACTGAGACATATTTGAACACGTCTCCCGATCACATCGTTGATCATACTCTGGGTTCCACATGCATGTTTTAGCTGAAGGAAGAATACCTTAAACCTGGAGAGTTGATACCCGTGGAATGGGTAACATGCAATATGACTTCAAAGGGTCTTTATTTGCTCACTGAACCTCTCCAATCCTATCACTGCTGCGTTTATGCCCCTGTACACATGCTTGATTCTCTTTCGGAGACATAGCAATCCATAGGTTTTAAGATACTTACTAGTCAGGTACATTCTTAGGCGCTTAATATGGGGTGTTGAGTCCATTTCGTTGAGCAAGGAGTAGCTCTTGTCTATTCCATATTTGGCTTAAGGAACTTTATCTGTGCTCATTTCAATCTCCGGTTTTATGCAGCACCCCAACTCACCTTTCCCCTTAAGCAAGCATAAGTTGGTTTTCTAAATTTGAGACCCTGTTCTGTTTTGGAATTCAATTTCTGTGTAGCCAAGTTTACATTCCGTGTATTAGTGATATCTTATGATGTTTCTTTTTCTGTGTGACTTATTTCAGTTAGAATCATCGTACCTGAATCCACTCATTATGCTGCTACGGGCCTGATGACATAGATTTCATTGCTGAGTGATACTGCATTGTACGTAAGTACCACAAGTTCTTTATCCATTTTTCACTTTCTGTGATATTGAACTTGTACGGTAAACGAGGTTCTTGTAAACAGAGGCGTCCCAAACTTTGGGGTGGCTGTGTCTTTTTGATTTTAATTTCCCTAAGCTATAGGACCATAAGTGGAAGTGCCCTAGGCTCTGTTGCTTTGTTTTTTAGATGTTTCAGGAAACACCATACACTTCTCCCGAGTGTCTGTTGGCAATTTACATCCCGCCCATCAGCATAACAAGGCTCCCAGTTCTCCATGGCCTGTCCTGCCTTTCTGGATTTTACACTTTTTTCAGATGGCCCTTTTGACCGGGGGGAACTGAGACTTCATTGTAGTGCAGATTTCCTTTGCAAGCTTGCTTGGTTGGCCAAAAAGGGCGTATGCGTTTTTTCCTGAATATATTCAGGAAAAAACGCATACGCCCTTTTTGGCCAAGTGCATCATTGTGGACGTTCTGTCTCTTTTCCTATGCTTTCAATGCAATTCCAGTCTACCTCCTGAAATCGGTTTCCTGCAATTCTGCCCCGCTTTCAAGTCCTCTTGGCAGCCTTACTTCAGTATATTTTTGGACGATAGCTGTCATTTATAACTCTGCAGGTTTGTGAATTACAGTGCCCCTGAGCTCCTTTCTTCAACTCGCTTTCTTGTGAGCTGGCCGCAACACCGCAGGATGGCTTCAGGCCCTAATCTGGTTCCGGCACGGCACGCTGAGCCTTTGGTTAATTCCTCTTCCTGGTGGGAAATGAGAGTTAAATTTGCCCGTCCAGACACCTCCAGCTAGTCTCTCATTGGTTCTCGCTATTCCTGTTCATCTTCCGCAGAAATTGCAAACTGGGCCAAACAGGAGGTGAAAGGGACTGACTCTCCAAGTTGGGAGAGTGTTAGTAAAGCGTCTGGAATGTTGCACCCGAGTACCAGGGTACGAAAACTGAGACACATTTGAACACGTCTCCCGATCACATGGTTGATCATACTCTAGGTTCCACATGCATGTTTTAGCTGAAGGAAGAATACCTTAAACCTGGGTAGTTGACACCCGTGGAATGGGTACCATGCAATATGACTTCAAAGGGTCTTCATTTGCTCACCGAACCTCTCCAATCCTATCACTGTTGCGTTTATGCCCCTGTACACACGCTTGATTCTCTTTCAGACATAGCCATCCATACGTTTTAAGATTCTTACTAGTCAGGTATATTCTTAGGCGTTTAATATGGGGTGTTGAGTCCATTTCGTTGAGCAAGGAGTAGCTCTTGTCTATTACACATTTGCTTTAAGGAACTTTATCTGTGCTCATTTCAAACTCTGGTTTTATGCAGCACCCGAACTCACCTTCCCCCTTAAGCAAGCATAAGTTGGTTTTCTAAACTTGAGACCCTGTTCTGTTTTGTAATTCAGTTCATGTGTAACGAAGTTCACATTCTGTGTATTAGTGATACCTTATGATGTTTCTTTTCTCTGTGACTTATTTCAGTTCGAATCATCATACCTGAATCCACTCATTATGGTGCTACGGGCCTAATGACATAGATTTCATTGCTGAGTGATATTGCATTGTACGTAAGTACCACAAGTTCTTTATCCATTTTTCACTTTCTGCGATATTGAACTTGTACCGTAAACGAGGTTCTTGTAAACAGAGCCGTCCCAAACTTTGGGGTGGCTGTGTCTTTTTGATTTTAATTTCCCTAATCTATAGGACCATAAGTGGAAGTGCCCTAGGCTCTGTTGCTTTGTTTTTTAGATGTTTCAGGAAACACCATACACTTCTCCCGAGTGTCTGTTGCCAATTTACATCCCGCCCATTAGCGTAGCAAGGCTCCCAGTTCTCCATGGCCTGTCGTGCCTTTATGGATTTTACAATTTTTTCAGATGGCCCTTTTGACCAGGTGGAAATGAGACTTCATTGTAGTGCAGATTTCCTTTGCAAGCTTGCTTGGTTGGCCAAAAAGTGCGTATGCGTTTTTTCCTGAATATATTCAGGAAAAAACGCATACTCCCTTTTCGGCCAAGTGCATCATTGTCGAGGTTCTGACTCTCTTCATATGTTTTCAATGCAATTCCAGTCTACCTCCTGAAATCGGTTTCCTGCAATTCTGCCTTGCTTTCAATGTCTCTTCATAGCATTACCTCAATATATTTTTTGAAAATAGTTGGCCTTTATAACTCTGCAGGTTTTTGAATTGCAGTGGCCCTTAGCCCCACTTTTCAGCTCTTATTTTTGTGGTCTTGCCCCATAACCACAGGATTCCTTGAAGCCCTATTTTTCTTCTGGGGCACCTTGCTGTGCCTTTGGTTAATTCTTCTTACTGATGTGACATTAGAGTGACATGTGCCCATTGAAACCGCTACAGCTAGTTTCTCACTGGTTCCCCCTATTCCCATTCATCCTCTGCACTAACTGCAGACTGTGCGATACCAGAACTTAAAGGCATTGACTCCATGTGGGGATGTTGTTAGTAAAGCAGCTGGAATGTCGATCTGGAGCCCCAGGAGAGCAAAAATGAGGTGCGTTTTAGAAACCTTTCCCGATCATATGGTATACCAGTCGCTGGGTTTCCCAAGCATGGTTTAGCTGTAGGAAGATTCCCTTCAACCTGGAGTGTCGGGACCCTTGGACTGAGTAGCATGAAGTATTGCATTAAACTTTCGGCAGTTGCTCACCAAAGCTCACCAATCCTCTCAGCCCCAAGTGTCCAGCCTTATGTCTTATCCAGCTGTGGGTTTATATGTGGTCAATCCAGGTTGCATCACAGCCCCTGAGCGAATTTTGTAAGAATTTTTCTCTCTTTCATTGTTTCAGCGTTTTGTTTTTAAAATTTATTTCTATAATGGGGTTTAGCTCATTTTCACTGCTGTGTTTGTGCCGCTCTGCACACACTTGATTCCCTTATGGAGATATATCAATACATGGGTTTTAAGATTCTTATTCCTCAGATATATTTCTCTGTGGTGTATAGGGTGTGTTGAGGCCAGTTCATTGAGCAAGGTGTAGATCTTGTCTAATACCTATTTGGTTTATTGAACGGTATCTGTGCTAATTTCAAACTCTGGTTTTATGCATCACCCCACCTCTCCTTTCCCCTTAAGCTGACATAAGTGTGTTTTCTAAATGTGAGACACTGTTCTGTTCTGTAATTCATTTCTTGTGCAGCCATATTTACCCTCCCTCTATAAGTGATATCTTATGATATGTTTCTTTTTCTGTTTGACTTATTTCAAGTAGTATTATCGGACCTAAATCCACTCTTTATCCTTCTACTAGCCTTATTACATTGATTTCATGGTGAAGAGATATTCCATTGTACATAAGTACCACATCTTCTTTATCCATTGTTCTCTTTCCTGGGATATTTAAGGTGTACTGAAGTTGAGGTTCTTGTAAACAGAGTAGCCCTAAACTGTGGTGTGCTTGTGTCTTGTTGATTTTTAGACTTCCCTAGATATACTCCTATGATTGGAAGTGTCCTATGCTCTGTAGCTCTGTTTTTTAGATGATTTAGGAACCACCATACACTTCTCCAGAGTGGCTCTCGGCAGTTCACACACTGCCCATCAGCGTATAAAGGCTCCCTGTTCTCCATGGCCTGTCCTGCATTTCTGGTTTTTACAATTTTTTAGGATGGCCCTTTTGACCGGTGGGAAGTGAGACTTCTTTGTTGTGCACATTTGCATTGCTTGCTTGCTTCGTTGCCCATAAAGTGCGTATGCGTTTTTTCCTGGATATAATCAGGAAAAAACGCATACGCCCTTTTGGGCCAACTGCATCATTGTCGAAATTCTGCCGCTTTTCATGTGCGTTAAAGATGAGTCCAATCTATCTCTTGAAATCTGTTTCTTGCAATTCTGTCTTGCATTCAGATCCTCTTCTTTGCCTTACCTCAACATATTTTTGGACGTTAGTTTTCATTTATAACTCTGCAGGTTTGTGAATTGCAGTGACCCTGAGCTCCATTTTTTAAGTTGCTCTTTTGTGAGCTGGCCTCAAACCCGCAGGATTGCTTCAGGCCCTATTTTGGCTCCGGCGAGGCAGGCTGAGCCTTTCTTTAATTCTTATTCTTAATGGGAAATTAGAGTGATATGTGCCCGTCCAAACCCCTACAACTATTCTCTCATTGGTTCCCCCTCTTCCCGTTCATCCTCCTCACAATTTGCAAAATGTGTGAAACAGAAGTTTAAATGTGCTGATTCTCCAAGTGGGGAGATTCTAAGTAACGTGGCTGGAATGGTGAACAGGAGCACCAGGAGAGGATAAATGAGGTGCATTTTAGACACATCTCCCGATCACATGGTGTACAGTCCTCTGGGTTTTCCATGCATGTTTTAGCTGTAGGAAGATCCCTTGAACCTGCAGATTTGGGACCCATTGAATGGGTACCAGGTAGTATTACTTTAAAGGGTGTGCATTTCCTCACCCAACCTCACATTTCTCTTAGTGCAAACAGTTTCCAGCCTTATGTCTCATCCTGCTGTGGGTCTAGATGTGTTCAATCCATGTTGCATCACCGTCCCTGAGGAAAAGTTGTAAGAGGTTTTCTCTGTCTCTCTGTCGTTTATTTTTTTCAATTTATTACTATATTGGTTACAGCTGATTTTCAAAGCTCTGTTTCTTGCTGCTGTACATCCACTTGATTCACGTACAGAGAGTCATCAATAAATTCTTTTTCAGATTCTTACCAGTCGTATATATTCTTTTCCGGTGACTTGAGTGTGCTGAGTGCAGTTCTTTTAGCTACCGTGTAGGCCTTGTTGATTATCAGTTTGGTATTTGGAATGGTATCTTTGCTAATTTCAACCTCCTGGATGATGCCTCACCCCTCCCCACCTTTCCCGTTTAGCAGCCTTATGCGTGTTTTCTACATATTTGACTATGTTTTTGTTTTGTAATTTATTTCATGTGTAGCCATTTTGGATTCCACCTTTAAGTGATATCTTATGATATGTGTCTTTTTCTTTTTGAATGCTGTCACTTAGAATGATCATACGTAACTCCTCCAGAGTTGTTACAACTGGCCATATTTCATTGATTTCCAGGCTGAATAATATTCCACTCTACCTAAGTACCACATCTCTATCCATTTTTTCCCTCCAGAGACATTTAAGTTATATCCTAGTCGAGGATCTTTTAAACAGAGAGGGGGTAAACATTGGGGTGCCTGTGTCCTCTCGATTTTTGTTTTTCCCAAGATATACGCCCATGAGTGCAAGTGCCCTATGCTCTGTAGCTCATTTTTTAGATGCTTTAGTAAACACAATACACTTCTCCAGAATGGCCGTTGGCAATATACATTTCCACTATAAGTCTCACAGGGCTCCCTCTTCTCGTTGCCCTGTCCTGCATTTCTGTTGTTTACGCTTTATGAGGATGGCTCTTCTGACTGATGCGAAGTGATATCTTTTGTAGTATTGACTTCCAGTGCCCACCTGTTTGGTTGGCTAAAAAAGTGTATGCCCTTTTCTTGAATATATACAGAAAAAAACACATACACCCTTTTTGGCCAACTGCAGTGTTGGCAATGTTCAGCTCCTTTTCTTGTGCTTAATGGCGAGTCCTTTCTACCTCCTCAAATCCCTTTCCTGCCATTCTCCCTTGCTTACAAGTCCTTTTCTCTGACTTTCCTCAAGACACTTTTCAGTGATGGATATTTTCAACTCTGCAGTTTTGTGAATTTTACTGCCCCTGAGTTCCATTGTTCAACTTGTGTTTATGGGAACTGGCCACAAAGCAGCGGGATTTTCTCAAGCCCTATACTGTTTCCATGGGCAACCCTAGCCTTTGGTCAATTCGTCTTCCTGATTGGAAATTAGAGTGACACGTGCCTGTCTGAACACCTAGGACTTGTCTCTCATTGTTCCTCATCCTTCCGCTTCATCCTCTGGACAAATTCCAAACTGTACGCAACAGGATGTTGACAGTGCTGACATCTCCAAGTGGGGAAACTGTTAGTAAAGACGCTGGAGGGGTGAACCCGAGCACCAGGAGATGAGGAGATGAGATGCCTTTTCCAAACTCTTCCCGATCAGACGGTATACCATCCTCTGGGTGTGACAGACATGTTTTAGCAGTAGGAAGAGTCCCATTCATGTAAGGAGAACACCAGGGCTTTTTCAAAATCAGTGTCTCCCCGAAACCCAAACTGGGGAAGTTTTTAAGCTACGGCTACACATATGTTCATTAAGGGCCTTGGGAAGTAGGCAGAGTCCAAACTTTAGATGATTGAAGTCTTCAGGGTCAGAAGCACTCACCACCAGCTTCCCATAGGCTACACTTTAACTATCATTGATAGATGATGTCAATAAAAATATCTATTCTTTTTCAGATTATTTCCCCTTATAGGTTATTGCAAAATGTTGAGTGTAGTTCCCTGTGCTATACAGTAGTTCCTTGTTGATGATCTATTTTATACATAGCAGTGTGTATGTGTTAATTCCAAACTGTTAATTTATGCCTCCTCCCACCTTTCCCCTTTGGTAATAATAAATTATAAGATTTTATACTTCTCAGAAATGGGGGAGCTGAAAGAGAGGTATCATTTTCAATGGAAAAGCATTTAAAACAAGATTGAAGGTTTAACCAAGATTATTAGATGTACATCCTTGGAAAGAAATCACTTCGTTTCTCTAATATTGACCTGACAAATAAGACAAACCTTTTCACTGAACTTGCTTATAAAAAGTGATGGAAATATCAAATGGAAGTGTTAGAAACATCTTATTTTACCCGAGCCTTATACACTGTTCTATGTTAACTACAGTTTGGCTCACACATCTGTTCATTGAGGTTACAATAGTCTCAATTTCTGTTACTGATCCTCCAGAGTGGACCCCAACAAGTGTCCCCCTGCCCAGTGTCATTGGGGCCAACAGATCGAGACTGAGTTTGGTTCACAAGCAAAGGAAACTTTATATTTTGATCAGAGGATGGAGAGGTGAGAGCATGCACTACCCCGTGGGCTGTGGGCTGGGCTGCTGTGTAGAGATCCTGTCAGAGTCAGTGGGAGGGAGGGAGGCAGTGGAGCTCTCGAGGGCCGGGTTGGCTGTAGCTCAGGCTCTATATCGTGGAGTCTGCACTGGGCCCCAGGAGCTGAGGTGTCGACCCAGCCATTCTGCACTAGGAAATCTGGTCTGAAGTGCCGGGTGTGGAACCTCTGCATGCGGGACCCTAGGAGCACGTGAAATTAGACAAAGCACAAAGGATAAAAAAGTTTAGACTTGACTTTATTGCCCAGATTCTATTTTTATCTCCCAGGGATTTTTAATGGGCTTTGCTGGGGACAAACCCCTCCTCTGCCTTTTGTCCCGTTCCTCATTCTTGGAGTGCTGAGGGTGCAGACCCTTCTTCTGTAACTGCTGAGTGCTGAGTTGGGAGCCCTCATACCCTGGGGCGAGGGTCAGAGCTTCTCCCCAGCAGCCTCCCGGTGACGTTGATTGTCCCCAGGACCCCTGCCTCCCTGCTCGTCCACCTGAGCACCAGCATTGGAAGTGTTATAGATTCTAATGACCTTTAAGGGTCCAGGAAAGAGATGTGCAGAGACGCTGTGGGGGCCGGTTTCACCCCGCCCCACATTTGTTCGGCCACCTTAGGCTGACCGTTTCTGCCAGCCTAGATGCTCTGACCAGTAGTCTGCGCTTTCTTCAATTAGGCCCCTGAATTAACGTACAAACAGCACCAGGTGTCAGAGCCCTGCCCGCTCAACTCCCAGACAGTCCAGGGTCAGTGGTGATAAGCACCATGATGGCTACTGAGTCAACAGCCTTTTGAAGTAACCAGGAGTCCAGCCGATCTTATTGGCCACCATCATCACGGTGTCTGTAGGCTTTTCTATGGTGACAGTGTGGTATACTGTTCCCCTGCCAAGATTATTAGCTCCCCTCTGGGTGCAGTAAGTCCTGCAAGCAGTAGTCTACTCTTTTGGGACACACTCTTGTTGTTTTATGAGAGAAACTCCAGGTCAAGTGATGTTCACACGAGTCGTCATGGTGCCCTGTTGCCCCCGGTTATCTCTCTGGATGTTGGAGTTGGAGGGCCTCCTCACTCGAGGTCGGTGTGCCCACGGAGCGAACCCTGCAACTTCAGGGCATGGTTGGTGGTTAGGATCACCACGTGGGGTCCTTTTCCCTTAGGAGGGAGGTGGCCTTTTGGGCTGCTGATTTCCAGGTTTTTAGATACCGCCAGTATCTTGGCCAGATGTGGCAGTGGGCCAAGCCCCTTAGTGACCGTAGTTTATCCTACCTGGATGGCATTCTTGCATTGTTCCATTTCAAGTGGTCCCAGTTTTTGCACTAATTCTCCAATGGCGATTCACCTTTCACCGGGAATGTAAAGGTCAAAGGGTTTAGCTAAATTAGGGAGTTCCAGGGCAAGGGTCTGAATTGACTGCTCTTTCCATTCTTGAAAGGCCACTTCTGGATTCTATTCAAAAGGATCATCATCTTTTCCTTTCAGTGTTTCATATAGAGGCCCAGCTAGTAGACTGTAGTTAGGGATCCAGAAGCAGCAAACCCTGGCCTCCCCAGGAACCCCTAAGCTGTCTTCTAGTTTTAGAAAGGGGTAAGGCTGCAAATGGTTTCTTCCCTTTCCTGGGATGGGCTTCTCTGACCTTCTGTGAGAATGAAGCCCAGGCAGGTCACCGCAGTCTGTGATATTTGAGCTTTTTCTTGGACAACTTCTATCCTTTATTGGCTTGGTAGTTCAGAGGCCTCCTTAGTAGGGCTGGCGATCAGAATGTCGTCTGCATATTGAAGGAGGGTTTCCTTTTCCAGAGGTAGAACTTTTAGGTCTTTAGCTATGCTTTCCCCAAAGACGGTGTGGGAATTTTTGCACCCTTGGGGCCAGACGGCCCGGAAGTATTGTTTTAGTTGTATGTTGAGTCCTGCCACTCACAAGCCAAAATTTCTTGTGACTCTGGGACTAATGGAATACAAAAGAAGGCATCATTGAAGACTAATACAGAATACCATGTCCTGGTGGTTGGTAGAATGACCAGCAGGGTGTAGGAATTAGGAGCAACTGGAGGTATATCCTCGGTGGCTTCACTGACTGTCCTGACATCCTTTACCAGGTCCCCAGCAGCCCATGGGGCTCTCGTGGTCAGACCAATCCCAGAATATGGAGCTCACCTGGGCAGGTACCCCACCCCCACCCCAGCCCACGGGGCTCTCGTGGTCAGGCCCCTCCCAGGATACAGAGCTACCCTTGCAGGTACCGTGGCAGGGCTGGGCACACAGGAACCGTGCACATAGCCCTCATTGCAGAGCACCCCCAGCTCACCTGTCGCTCAGAGCTGACACAGAGCACCTCAGAGCAGGACTTGAACTAACAAACAGCAGCTGCGACAGGTCTGTGACCCTGGGCATCACTCCATGAGGCCTCCCTCCACCTGGTCTTCCAGAGACTTCCACTGCACCCGGGGCACCAGGCCTCTGTCTCCAACCACCACCCACCCCTCCTCTCCCTGACTCCTGGGTTCCTCTCATTAGGAGAGGGTTTTCTTGAAGTTGTCTCCCACTCATGGGCCAGATAAAATGATTAGAAAACAAGCCAAAGCTGCAGCCCCTTGTCTATCCTGACTCTCAGGAGCCCACACCTGTTCCTTGGACCTGGCCGGTTCAGCAAGTTCCATTTTCTGCAACTGTGAGCCCCTGAGGGGTGATGATTGGCTGACCTGGGCAGCCTTACCGTGCCGGCCAGCCCTCCCCAGGTGTGCCTGGGTTGAGATCAATATAAATACCACTCCAGGCAGCAAGAGCCCCTGCAGCCGTGCCTGACACCATTTTCTCTGCCCTGTCAGCAGTCTCGGGGCTGGGCTGGTGGGAGGGAGTGAGAGGCCACGGCTTTGTGGGTGGCCCAGTGTGAGTGGGGCTCTGCTGGACTTTCTGCAGCAGTTGCCAGGCTGCCACCTGCTAAAGAAGAGGATGTGTCACCCATACCTGCTGCTGGAATTTCTCCCTGGGCAGAGGTGAGGAAGGAAAAAAGCAGTGGGGGCAGGGACAGGACGGGTATCTCAGGCAGGGAAATGGAAATCTTCCAGAAGAGCACCCAGGGCCAGGACCATCCTGGCTGGCCTGCAGGCACCAAGTCGGCCGGCATGCTGTCACTCGTGTGGCTCTATGGCCCTTCCTCTAGGCTTTCAAGTCCTTGTATATATTCAGGTGTTTTACCTGGGACGGGTGGGAATAGTTCAGCAGCAACTGGCCTGGGGCTCAGCTCACGTTTACTCACAGATGCCTCAGCACGGTGCCCCAGCTTTGCAATGAGGACGCTTGTTGCGTGGGGGCTGCTGGCTGAATGGGAGACGATTCCCCACCACTGACCAACTTCAGAATTGTTTACAACTGGAGCAAGTGCCCTGATACGGTTTTCCTCTGTGTAACTGGTGGGTTCTGTGTTTTTTTCTCTTTTCCGTTTTTGGTTCAAGGTAGATTTTATTCCTCTTTTTCGTATTTACAGATATAAGCATGGAAATAATTTATTCATATAAATACATGTATGTGCAGGGAATAATTGTTTTTTCTGTTTTATTTTTTAAATTTTATTTCTTTTTAATTTTGAATTTTATTTTATATTTTTATACAGCAGGTTCTTATTGGTTATCTATTTTATACATATAAATGTATACATGCCAATCCCAGTCTCTCAACTCCTCCCACCACCACCCCCCCAACAGCTTTCCCCCCTTGTTGTCCATACGTTTGTTGTCTACATCTGTTGCTCTATTTATGCCTTGCAAAATGGTTAATCTGTACAGTTTTTCTAGGTTCCACATATATGCATGAATATACAAGATTTGTTTTTCTCTTTCTGACTTACTTCACTCTGTATGACAGTCTCTAGATCCATCGACGTCTCTACAAATGACCCAATTTCATTCCTTTTCATGGCTTAGTAATATTCCATTTTATATATGTACCACAGCTTTATGCATTCGTCTGTCTGTGGGCATTTAGGTTGCTTCCATTACCTCGATATTGTAAATAGTGATGCAATGAACATTGCGGTGAATGACTCTTTTTAATTTATGGTTTTGTCTGGGTATATGTCCAGTACAGGGATTGCTGTATCATATGGTAATTCTATTGTTAGTTTCTTAAGAAATTCCATATTGTTCTCCATAATGACTGTATCAATTTATATTCCCAACAATAGTGGAAGAGGGTTCCTTTTCTCCACACCCTTTCCAGCATTTTTTGTTTGTAGATTTTCTATGATGCCTATTCTACCAGGTGTGAGGTGATACCTCATTGTTGAATCCATTTCGTTGAGCAAGGGGTAGGTCTTGTCTATTACATATTTGGCTTATGGAACGGTATCTGTGCTAATTTCAAACTCTGCTTTTATGGAGCACCCCAACTCACCTTCCCCCTTAAGCAGGCATAAGTTGGTTTTCTAAATTTGAGACCCTGTTCTGTTTTGTAATTCAGTTCATGTGTAGCCAAGTTCACATTCCGTGTATTAGTGATACCTTATGATGTTTCTTTTTCTGTGTGACTTATTTCACTTAGAATCATCGTGCCTCAATCTACTCATTATGCTGGTACGGGCCTGGTGACAAAGATTTCATTGCTAAGTGATATTGCATTGTACGTAAATAGCACAACTTCTTTAACCATTTTTCACTTTCTGCGATATTGAACTTGTACTGTAAACGAGGTTATTATAAACAGAGCCGTCCCAAACTTTGGGGTGGCTGTGTCTTTTTGACTTTAATTTCCCTAAGCTATAGGACCATAAGTGGAAGTGCCCTAGGCTCTGTTGCTTTGTTTTTTAGATGTTTCAGGAAACACCATGCACTTCTCCCGAGTGTCTGTTGGCAATGTACATCCCGCCCATCAGCATAACAAGGTTGCCAGTTCTCCATGGCCTGTCCTGCCTTTCTGGATTTTACACTTTTTTCAGATGGCCCTTTTGACCGTGGGGAAGTGAGACTTCATTGTAGTGCAGATTTACTTTGTAAGCTTGCTTGGTTGGCCAAAAAGGGCGTATGCTTTTTTTTTCTGAATATATTCAGGAAAAAAACGCATACGCCCTTTTTGGCCAAGTGCATCATTGTGGACGTTCTGCCTCTTTTCCTATGCTTTCAATGCAATTCCAGTCTACCTCCTGAAATCGGTTTCCTGCAATTCTGCCCCACTTTCAAGTCCTCTTGGCAGCCTTACTTCAGTATATTTTTGGACGATAGCTGTCATTTATAACTCTGCAGGTTTGTGAATTACAGTGCCCCTGAGCTCCTTTCTTCAACTCGCTTTCTTGTGAGCTGGCCGCAACACCTCAGGATGTCCTCAGGCCCTAATCTGGTTCCGGCATGGCACGCTGAGCCTTTGGTTAATTCCTTTCCTGGTGGGAAATTAAAGTTAAATTTGCCCATTCAGACACCTCCAGCTAGTCTCTCATTGGTTCTCGCTATTCCTGTTCATCTTCCGCAGAAATTGCAAACTGGGCCAAACAGGAGGTTAAAGGGACTGACTCCCCAAGTCTGGAGAGTGTTAGTAAAGCGTCTGGAATGTTGCACCCGAGTACCAGGGTACGAAAACTGAGACATATTTGAACACGTCTCCCGATCACATGGTTGATCATAGTCTGGGTTCCACATGCATGTTTTAGCTGAAGGAAGAATACCTTAAACCTGGAGAGTTGAGACCCGTGTAATGGGTACCATGCAATATGATTTCAAAGGGTCTTCATTTGCTCACCGAACCTCTCCAATCCTATCATTGCTGCGTTTATGCCCCTGTACACACGCTTGATTCTCTATCGGAGACATAGCAATCCATAGGTTTTAAGACACTTACTAGTCAGGTACATTCTTAGGCGTTTAATATGCGGTGTTGAGTCCATTTCGTTGAGCAAGGAGTAGCTCTTGTCTATTCCATATTTGGCTTAAGGAACTTTATCTGCGCTCATTTCAATCTCTGGTTTTATGCAGCACCCCAACTCACCTTTCCCCTTAAGCAAGCATAAGTTGGTTTTCTAAATTTGAGACCCTGTTCTGTTTTGGAATTCAGTTCCTGTGTAGCCAAGTTTACATTCCGTGTATTAGTGATATCTTATGATGTTTCTTTTTCTGTGTGACTTATTTCAGTTAGAATCATCGTACCTGAATCCACTCATTATGCTGCTACGGGCCTGATGACATAGATTTCATTGCTGAGTGATACTCCATTGTACGTAAGTACCACAATTTCTTTATCCATTTTTCACTTTCTGTGATATTGAATTTGTTCGGTAAACGAGGTTCTTGTAAACAGAGGCGTCCCAAACTTTGGGGTGGCTGTGTCTTTTTGATTTTAATTTCCCTAAGCTATAGGACCATAAGTGGAAGTGCCCTAGGCTCTGTTGCTTTGTTTCTTAGATGTTTCAGGAAACATCATACACTTCTCCCGAGTGTCTGTTGGCAATTTACATCCCGCCCATCAGCAGAACGAGGCTCCCAGTTCTCCATGGCCTGTCCTGCCTTTCTGGATTTTACACTTTTTTCAGATGGCCCTTTTGACCGGGGGGAAGTGAGACTTCATTGTAGTGCAGATTTCCTTTGCAAGTTTGCTTGGTTGGCCAAAAAGGGCGTAAGCGTTTTTTCCTGAATATATTCAGGAAAAAACGCATACGCCCTTTTTAGCCTAGTGCATCATTGTGGACGTTCTGCCACTTTTCCTATGCTTTCAAAGCAATTCCAGTCTACCTCCTGAACTCGGTTTCCTGCAATTCTGCCCCGCTTTCAAGTCCTCTTGGCAGCCTTACTTCAGTATATTTTTGGACGATAGCTGTCATTTATAACTCTGCAGGTTTGTGAATTACAGTGCCCCTGAGCTCCTTTCTTCAACGCGCTTTCTTGTGACCTGGCCGCAACACCGCAGGATGGCTTCAGGCCCTAACCTGGTTCCGGCACGGCACGCTGAGCCTTTGGTTAATTCCTTTTCCTGGTGGGAAATGAGAGTTAAATTTTCCCGTCCAGACACCTCCAGCTAGTCTCTCATTGGTTCTCGCTATTCCTGTTCATCTTCCGCAGAAATTGCAAACTGGGCCAAACAGGAGGTTAAAGGGACTGACTCTCCAAGTGGGGAGAGTGTTAGTAAAGCGTCTGGAATGTTGCACCCGAGTACCAGGGTATGAAAACTGAGACATATTTGAACACGTCTCCCGATCACATGGTTGATCATACTCTGGGTTCCACATGCATGTTTTAGCTGAAGGAAGAATACCTTAAACCTGGGTAGTTGAAACCCGTGGAATGGGTACCATGCAATATGACTTCAAAGGGTCTTCATTTGCTCACCGAACCTCTCCAATCCTATCACTGCTGCGTTTATGCCCCTGTACACACGCTTGATTCTCTTTCGGAGACATAGCAATCCATAGGTTTTAAGATACTTACTAGTCAGGTACATTCTTAGGCGTTTAATATGGGGTGTTGAGTCCATTTCGTTGAGCAAGGAGTAGCTCTTGTCTATTCCATATTTGGCTTAAGGAACTTTATCTGCGTTCATTTCAATCTCTGGTTTTATGCAGCACCCCAACTCACCTTTCCCGTTAAGCAAGCATAAGTTGGTTTTCTAAATTTGAGACCCTGTTCTGTTTTGGAATTCAGTTCCTGTGTAGCCAAGTTTACATTCCGTGTATTAGTGATATCTTATGATGTTTCTTTTTCTGTGTGACTTATTTCAGTTAGAATCATCGTACCTGAATCCACTCATTATGCTGCTACGGGCCTGATGACATAGATTTCATTGCTGAGTGATACTGCATTGTACGTAAGTACCACAAGTTCTTTATCCATTTTTCACTTTCTGTGATATTGAACTTGTACGGTAAGCGAGGTTCTTGTAAACAGAGGCGTCCTAAACTTTGGGGTGGCTGTGTCTTTTTGATTTTAATTTCCCTAAGCTATAGGACCATAAGTGGAAGTGCCCTAGGCTGTGTTGCTTTGTTTTTTAGATGTTTCAGGAAACACCATACACTTCTCCGGAGTGTCTGTTGGCAATTTACATCCCGCCCATCAGCATAACGAGGCTCCCAGTTCTCCATGGCCTGTCCTGCCTTTCTGGATTTTACACTTTTCTCAGATGGCCCTTTTGACCGGGGGGAAGTGAGACTTCATTGTAGTGCAGATTTCCTTTGCAAGTTTGCTTGGTTGGCCAAAAAGGGCGTATGCGTTTTTTCCTGAATATATTCAGGAAAAAACGCATACGCCCTTTTTGGCCAAGTGCATCATTGTGGACGTTCTGCCACTCTTCCTATGCTTTCAATGCAATTCCAGTCTACCTCCTGAACTCGGTTTCCTGCAATTCTGCCCCGCTTTCAAGTCCTCTTGACAGCCTTACTTCAGTATATTTTTGGATGATAGCTGTCATTTATAACTCTGCAGTTTTGTGAATTACAGTGCCCCTGAGCTCCTTTCTTCAACTCGCTTTCTTGTGAGCTGGCCGCAACACCGCAGGATGGCTTCAGGCCCTAATCTGCTTCCGACACGGCACGCAGAGCCTTTGGTTATTTCCTCTTCCTGGTGGGAATGAGAGTTAAATTTGCCCGTCCAGACACCTCCAGCTAGTCTCTCATTGGTTCTCGCTATTCCTGTTCATCTTCCGCAGAAATTGCAAACTGGGCCAAACAGGAGGTTAAAGGCACTGACTCTCCAAGTGCGGAGAGTATTAGTAAAGCATCTGGAATGTTGCACCCGAGTACCAGGGGCGGATAACTGAGACATATTTGAACACGTCTCCCGTTCACATGGTTGATCATACTCTGGGTTCCACATGCATGTTTTAGCTGAAGGAAGAATACCTTAAACCTGGAGAGTTGAGACCCATGTAATGGGTACCATGCAATATGATTTCAAAGGGTCTTCATTTGCTCACCGAACCTCTCCAATCCTATCATTGCTGCGTTTATGCCCCTGTACACAAGCATGATTCTCTTTCGGAGACATAGCAATCCATAGGTTTTAAGATACTTACTAGTCAGGTACATTCTTAGGCGTTTAATATGCGGTGTTGAGTCCATTTCGTTGAGCAAGGAGTAGCTCTTGTCTATTCCATATTTGGCTTAAGGAACTTTATCTGCGCTCATTTGAATCTCTGGTTTTATGCAGCACCCCAACTCACCTTTCCCCTTAAGCAAGCATAAGTTGGTTTTCTAAATTTGAGACCCTGTTCTGTTTTGGAATTCAGTTCCTGTGTAGCCAAGTTTACATTCCGTGTATTAGTGATATCTTATGATGTTTCTTTTTCTGTGTGACTTATTTCAGTTAGAATCATCGTACCTGAATCCACTCATTATGCTGCTACGGGCCTGATGACATAGATTTCATTGCTGACTGATACTGCATTGTACGTAAGTACCACAAGTTCTTTATCCATTTTTCACTTTCTGTGATATTGAACTTGTACTGTAAACGAGGTTCTTGTAAACACAGCCGTTCCAAACTTTGGGGTGGCTCTGTCTTTTTGATTTTAATTTCCCTAAGCTATAGGACCATAAGTGGAAGTGCCCTAGGCTCTGTTGCTTTGTTTTTTAGATGTTTCAGGAAACACCATACACTTCTCCCGAGTGGTTGTTGGCAATTTACATCCCGCCCATCAGCATAACAAGGCTCCCAGTTCTCCATGGCCTGTTCTGCCTTTCTGGATTTTACACTTTTTTCAGATGGCCCGTTTGACCGGGGGGAAGTGAGACTTCAATGTCGTGCAGATTTCCTTTGCAAGCTTGCTTGGTTGGCCAAAAAGGGCGTATGCGTTTTTTCCTGAATATATTCAGGAAAAAACGCATACGCCCTTTTTGGCCAAGTGCATCATTGTGGACGTTCTGCCACTCTTCCTATGCTTTCAATGCAATTCCAGTCTACCTCCTGAACTCGGTTTCCTGCAATTCTGCCCCGCTTTCAAGTCCTCTTGACAGCCTTACTTCAGTATATTTTTGGATGATAGCTGTCATTTATAACTCTGCAGTTTTGTGAATTACAGTGCCCCTGAGCTTCTTTCTTCAACTCGCTTTCTTGTGAGCTGGCCGCAACACCGCAGGATGGCTTCAGGCCCTAATCTGCTTCCGACACGGCACGCAGAGCCTTTGGTTATTTCCTCTTCCTGGTGGAAATGAGAGTTATATTTGCCCGTCCAGAGACCTCTAGCTAGTCTCTCATTGGTTCTCGCTATTCCTGTTCATCTTCTGCAGAAATTGCAAACTGGGCCAAACAGGAGGTTAAAGGCACTGACTCTCCAAGTGGGGAGAGTGTTAGTAAAGCGTCTGGAATGTTGCACCCGAGTACCAGGGGCGGATAACTGAGACATATTTGAACACGTCTCCCGTTCACATGGTTGATCATACTCTGGGTTCCACATGCATGTTTTAGCTGAAGGAAGAATACCTTAAACCTGGAGAGTTGTGACCCATGTAATGGGTACCATGCAATATGATTTCAAAGGGTCTTCATTTGCTCACCGAACCTCTCCAATCCTATCATTGCTGCGTTTATGCCCCTGTACACAAGCATGATTCTCTTTCGGAGACATAGCAATCCATAGGTTTTAAGATACTTACTAGTCAGGTACATTCTTAGGCGTTTAATATGGGGTGTTGAGTCCTTTTCGCTGAGCAAGGAGTAGCTCTTGTCTATTACATATTTGGCTTAAGGAAGTTTATGTGTGCTCATTTCAATCTCTGGTTTTATGCAGCACCCCAACTCACCTTTCCCCTTAAGCAAGCATAAGTTGGTTTTCTAAATTTGAGACCCTGTTCTGTTTTGGAATTCAGTTCCTGTGTAGCCAAGTTTACATTCCGTGTATTAGTGATATCTTATGATGTTTCTTTTTCTGTGTGACTTATTTCAGTTAGAATCATCGTACCTGAATCCACTCATTATGCTGCTACGGGCCTGATGACATAGATTTCATTGCTGACTGATACTGCATTGTACGTAAGTACCACAAGTTCTTTATCCATTTTTCACTTTCTGTGATATTGAACTTGTATTGTAAACGAGGTTCTTGTAAACAGAGCCGTTCCTAACTTTGGGGTGGCTGTGTCTTTTTGATTTTAATTTCCCTAAGCTATAGGACCATAAGTGGAAGTGCCCTAGGCTCTGTTGCTTTGTTTTTTAGATGTTTCAGGAAACACCATACACTTCTCCCCAGTGTCTGTTGGCCATTTACATCCCGCCCATCAGCATAACAAGGCTCCCAGTTCTCCATGGCCTGTCCTGCCTTTCTGGATTTTACACTTTTCTCAGATGGCCCGTTTGACCGGGGGGAAGTGAGACTTCATTGTAGTGCAGATTTCCTTTGCAAGCTTGCTTGGTTGGCCAAAAAGGGCGTATGCGTTTTTTCCTGAATATATTCAGGAAAAAACGCATACGCCCTTTTTGGCCAAGTGCATCATTGTGGACGTTCTGCCTCTTTTCCTATGCTTTCAATGCAATTCCACTCTACCTCCTGAAATCGGGTTCCTGCAATTCTGCCCCGCTTTCAAGTCCTCTTGGCAGCCTTACTTCAGTATATTTTTGGACGAGTGTTGTCATTTATAACTCTGCAGGTTTGTGAATTACAGTGCCCCTGAGCTCCTTTCTTCAACTCGCTTTCTTGTGAGCTGGCCGCAACACCGCAGGATGGCTTCAGGCCCTAATCTGGTTCTGGCACGGCACGCTGAGCCGTTGGTTAATTCCTCTTCCTGGTGGGAAATGAGAGTTAAATTTGCCCGTCCAGACACCTCCAGCTAGTCTCTCATTGGTTCTCGCTATTCCTGTTCATCTTCCGCAGAAATTGCAAACTGGGCCAAACAGGAGTTTAAAGGGACTGACTCTCCAAGTGGGGAGAGTGTTAGTAAAGCGTCTGGAATGTTGCACCCGAGTACCAGGGTACGAAAACTGAGACATATATGAACACGTCTCCCGATCACATGGTTGATCATACTCTAGGTTCCACATGCATGTTTTAGCTGAAGGAAGAATACCTTAACCCTGGGTAGTTGAAACCCATGGAATGGGTACCATGCAATATGACTTCAAAGGGTCTTCATTTGCTCACCGAACCTCTCCAATCCTATCACAGCTGCATTTATGCCCCTGTGCACACGCTTGATTCTCTTTCGGAGACATAGCAATCCATAGGTTTTAAGATACTTACTAGTCAGGTACATTCTTAGGTGTTTAATATGCGGTGTTGAGTCCATTTCGTTGAGCAAGGAGTAGCTCTTGTCTATTCCATATTTGGCTTAAGGAAGTTTATGTGTGCTCATTTCAATCTCTGGTTTTATGCAGCACCCCAACTCACCTTTCCCCTTAAGCAAGCATAAGTTGGTTTTCTAAATTTGAGACCCTGTTCTGATTTGGAATTCAGTTCCTGTGTAGCCAAGTTTACATTCCGTGTATTAGTGATATCTTATGATGTTTCTTTTTCTGTGTGACTTATTTCAGTTAGAATCATCGTACCTGAATCCACTCATTATGCTGCTACGGGCCTGATGACATAGATTTCATTGCTGACTGATACTGCATTGTACTTAAGTACCACAACTTCTTTATCCATTTTTCACTTTCTGTGATATTGAACTTGTACGGTAAACGAGGTTCTTGTAAACACAGCCGTTCCAAACTTTGGGGTGGCTGTGTCTTTTTGATTTTAATTTCCCTAAGCTATAGGACCATAAGTGGAAGTGCCCTAGGCTCTGTTGCTTTGTTTTTTAGATGTTTCAGGAAACACCATACACTTCTCCAGAGTGTCTGTTGGCAATTTACATCCCGCCCATCAGCATAACGAGGCTCCCAGTTCTCCATGGCCTGTCCTGCCTTTCTGGATTTTACACTTTTCTCAGATGGCCCTTTTGACCGGGGGGAAGTGAGACTTCATTGTAGTGCAGATTTCCTTTGCAAGTTTGCTTGGTTGGCCAAAAAGGGCGTATGCGTTTTTTCCTGAATATATTCAGGAAAAAACGCATACGCCCTTTTTGGCCAAGTGCATCATTGTGGACGTTCTGCCACTCTTCCTATGCTTTCAATGCAATTCCAGTCTACCTCCTGAACTCGGTTTCCTGCAATTCTGCCCCGCTTTCAAGTCCTCTTGACAGCCTTACTTTAGTATATTTTTGGACGATAGCTGTCATTTATAACTCTGCAGTTTTGTGAATTACAGTGCCCCTGAGCTTCTTTCTTCAACTCGCTTTCTTGTGAGCTGGCCGCAACACCGCAGGATGGCTTCAGGCCCTAATCTGCTTCCGAAACGGCACGCAGAGCCTTTGGTTATTTCCTCTTCCTGGTGGAAATGAGAGTTAAATTTGCCCGTCCAGACACCTCCAGCTAGTCTCTCATTGGTTCTCGCTATTCCTGTTCATCTTCCGCAGAAATTGCAAACTGGGCCAAACAGGAGGTTAAAGGCACTGACTCTCCAAGTGCGGAGAGTGTTAGTAAAGCATCTGGAATGTTGCACCCGAGTACCAGGGGCGGATAACTGAGACATATTTGAACACGTCTCCCGTTCACATGGTTGATCATACTCTGGGTTCCACATGCATGTTTTAGCTGAAGGAAGAATACCTTAAACCTGGAGAGTTGAGACCCATGTAATGGGTACCATGCAATATGATTTCAAAGGGTCTTCATTTGCTCACCGAACCTCTCCAATCCTATCATTGCTGCGTTTATGCCCCTGTACACAAGCATGATTCTCTTTCGGAGACATAGCAATCCATAGGTTTTAAGATACTTACTAGTCAGGTACATTCTTAGGCGTTTAATATGCGGTGTTGAGTACATTTCATTGAGCAAGGAGTAGCTCTTGTCTATTCCATATTTGGCTTAAGGAACTTTATCTGCGCTCATTTCAATCTCTGGTTTTATGCAGCACCCCAACTCACCTTTCCCCTTAAGCAAGGATAAGTTGGTTTTCTAAATTTGAGACCCTGTTCTGTTTTGGAATTCAGTTCCTGTGTAGCCAAGTTTACATTCCGTGTATTAGTGATATCTTATGATGTTTCTTTTTCTGTGTGACTTATTTCAGTTAGAATCATCGTACCTGAATCCACTCATTATGCTGCTACGGGCCTGATGACATAGATTTCATTGCTGACTGATACTGCATTGTACGTAAGTACCACAAGTTCTTTATCCATTTTTCACTTTCTGTGATATTGAACTTGTACTGTAAACGAGGTTCTTGTAAACAGAGCCGTTCCAAACTTTGGGGTGGCTGTGTCTTTTTGATTTTAATTTCCCTAAGCTATAGGACCATAAGTGGAAGTGCCCTAGGCTCTGTTGCTTTGTTTTTTAGATGTTTCAGGAAACACCATACACTTCTCCAGAGTGTCTGTTGGCAATTTACATCCCGCCCATCAGCATAACGAGGCTCCCAGTTCTCCATGGCCTGTCCTGCCTTTCTGGATTTTACACTTTTCTCAGATGGCCCTTTTGACCGGGGGGAAGTGAGACTTCATTGTAGTGCAGATTTCCTTTGCAAGTTTGCTTGGTTGGCCAAAAAGGGCGTATGCGTTTTTTCCTGAATATATTCAGGAAAAAACGCATACGCCCTTTTTGGCCAAGTGCATCATTGTGGACGTTCTGCCACTCTTCCTATGCTTTCAATGCAATTCCAGTCTACCTCCTGAACTCGGTTTCCTGCAATTCTGCCCCGCTTTCAAGTCCTCTTGACAGCCTTACTTTAGTATATTTTTGGACGATAGCTGTCATTTATAACTCTGCAGTTTTGTGAATTACAGTGCCCCTGAGCTTCTTTCTTCAACTCGCTTTCTTGTGAGCTGGCCGCAACACCGCAGGATGGCTTCAGGCCCTAATCTGCTTCCGAAACGGCACGCAGAGCCTTTGGTTATTTCCTCTTCCTGGTGGAAATGAGAGTTAAATTTGCCCGTCCAGACACCTCCAGCTAGTCTCTCATTGGTTCTCGCTATTCCTGTTCATCTTCCGCAGAAATTGCAAACTGGGCCAAACAGGAGGTTAAAGGCACTGACTCTCCAAGTGCGGAGAGTGTTAGTAAAGCATCTGGAATGTTGCACCCGAGTACCAGGGGCGGATAACTGAGACATATTTGAACACGTCTCCCGTTCACATGGTTGATCATACTCTGGGTTCCACATGCATGTTTTAGCTGAAGGAAGAATACCTTAAACCTGGAGAGTTGAGACCCATGTAATGGGTACCATGCAATATGATTTCAAAGGGTCTTCATTTGCTCACCGAACCTCTCCAATCCTATCATTGCTGCGTTTATGCCCCTGTACACAAGCATGATTCTCTTTCGGAGACATAGCAATCCATAGGTTTTAAGATACTTACTAGTCAGGTACATTCTTAGGCGTTTAATATGCGGTGTTGAGTACATTTCATTGAGCAAGGAGTAGCTCTTGTCTATTCCATATTTGGCTTAAGGAACTTTATCTGCGCTCATTTCAATCTCTGGTTTTATGCAGCACCCCAACTCACCTTTCCCCTTAAGCAAGGATAAGTTGGTTTTCTAAATTTGAGACCCTGTTCTGTTTTGGAATTCAGTTCCTGTGTAGCCAAGTTTACATTCCGTGTATTAGTGATATCTTATGATGTTTCTTTTTCTGTGTGACTTATTTCAGTTAGAATCATCGTACCTGAATCCACTCATTATGCTGCTACGGGCCTGATGACATAGATTTCATTGCTGACTGATACTGCATTGTACGTAAGTACCACAAGTTCTTTATCCATTTTTCACTTTCTGTGATATTGAACTTGTACTGTAAACGAGGTTCTTGTAAACAGAGCCGTTCCAAACTTTGGGGTGGCTGTGTCTTTTTGATTTTAATTTCCCTAAGCTATAGGACCATAAGTGGAAGTGCCCTAGGCTCTGTTGCTTTGTTTTTTAGATGTTTCAGGAAACACCATACACTTCTCCCGAGTGGTTGTTGGCAATTTACATCCCGCCCATCAGCATAACAAGGCTCTCAGTTCTCCATGGCCTGTCCTGCCTTTCTGGATTTTACACTTTTTTCAGATGGCCCTTTTGACCGGGGGGAAGTGAGACTTCATTGTAGTGCAGATTTCCTTTGCAAGCTTGCTTGGTTGGCCAAAAAGGGCGTATGCGTTTTTTCCTGAATATATTCAGGAAAAAACGCATACGCCCTTTTTGGCCAAGTGCATCATTGTGGACGTTCTGCCTCTTTTCCTATGCTTTCAATGCAATTCCAGTCTACCTCCTGAAATCGGTTTCCTGCAATTCTGCCCCGCTTTCAAGTCCTCTTGGCAGCCTTACTTCAGTGTATTTTTGGACGAGAGTTGTCATTTATAACTCTGCAGGTTTGTGAATTACAGTGCCCCTGAGCTCCTTTCTTCAACTCGCTTTCTTGTGAGCTGGCCGCAACACCGCAGGATGGCTTCAGGCCCTAATCTGGTTCCGGCACGGCACGCTGAGCCTTTGGTTAATTCCTCTTCCTGGTGGGAAATGAGAGTTAAATTTGCCCGTCCAGACACCTCCAGCTAGTCTCTCATTGGTTCTCGCTATTCCTGTTCATCTTCCGCAGAAATTGCAAACTGGGCCAAACAGGAGTTTAAAGGGACTGACTCTCCAAGTCGGGAGAGTGTTAGTAAAGCGTCTGGAATGTTGCACCCGAGTACCAGGGTACGAAAACTGAGACATATTTGAACACGTCTCCCGATCACATGGTTGATCATACTCTAGGTTCCACATGCATGTTTTAGCTGAAGGAAGAATACCTTAACCCTGGCTAGTTGAAACCCATGGAATGGGTACCATGCAATATGACTTCAAAGGGTCTTCATTTGCTCACCGAACCTCTCCAATCCTATCAGAGCTGCATTTATGCCCCTGTGCACACGCTTGATTCTCTTTCGGAGACATAGCAATCCATAGGTTTTAAGATACTTACTAGTCAGGTACATTCTTAGGTGTTTAATATGCGGTGTTGAGTCCATTTCGTTGAGCAAGGAGTAGCTCTTGTCTATTCCATATTTGGCTTAAGGAACTTTATCTGTGCTCATTTCAATCTCTGGTTTTATGCAGCACCCCAACTCACCTTTCCCCTTAAGCAAGCATAAGTTGGTTTTCTAAATTTGAGACCCTGTTCTGATTTGGAATTCAGTTCCTGTGTAGCCAAGTTTACATTACGTGTATTAGTGATATCTTATGATGTTTCTTTTTCTGTGTGACTTATTTCAGTTAGAATCATCATACCTGAATCCACTCATTATGCTGCTACGGGCCTGATGACATAGATTTCATTGCTGAGTGATACTGCATTGTACGTAAGTACCACAAGTTCTTTATCCATTTTTCACTTTCTGTGATATTGAACTTGTATGGTAAATGAGGTTCTTGTAAACAGAGGTGTCCCAAACTTTGGGGTGGCTGTGTCTTTTTTATTTTAATTTCCCTAAGCTATAGGACCATAAGTGGAAGTGCCCTAGGCTCTGTTGCTTTGTTTTTTAGATGTTTCAGGAAACAACATACACTTCTCCCCAGTGTCTGTTGGCAATTTACATCCCACCCATCAGCATAACAAGGCTCCCAGTTCTCCATGGCCTGTCCTGCCTTTCTGGATTTTACACTTTTTTCAGATGGCCCTTTTGACCGGGGGGAAGTGAGACTTCATTGTAGTGCAGATTTCCTTTGCAAGTTTGCTTGGTTGGCCAGAAAGGGCGTATGCGTTTTTTTCCTGAATATATTCAGGAAAAAAACGCATATGCCCTTTTTGGCCAAGTGCATCATTGTGGACGTTCTGCCTCTTTTCCTATGCTTTCAATGCAATTCCAGTCTACCTCCTGAACTCGGTTTCCTGCAATTCTGCCCCGCTTTCAAGTCCTCTTGGCAGCCTTACTTCAGTATATTTTTGGACGATAGCTGTCATTTATAACTCTGCAGGTTTGTGAATTACAGTGCCCCTGAGCTCCTTTCTTCAACTCGCTTTCTTGTGACCTGGCCGCAACACCGCAGGATGGCTTCAGGCCCTAATCTGGTTCCGGCACGGCACGCTGAGCCTTTGGTTAATTCCTCTTCCTGGTGGGAAATGAGAGTTAAATTTGCCCGTCCAGACACCTCCAGCTAGTCTCTCATTGGTTCTCGCTATTCCTGTTCATCTTCCGCAGAAATTGCAAACTGGGCCAAACAGGAGGTTAAAGGGACTGACTCTCCAAGTGGGAAGAGTGTTAGTAAAGCGTCTGGAATGTTGCACCCGAGTACCAGGGTAGGAAAACTGAGACATATTTGAACACGTCTCCCGATCACATGGTTGATCATACTCTAGGTTCCACATGCATGTTGTAGCTGAAGGAAGAATACCTTAAACCTGGGTAGTTGAAACCCGTGGAATGGGTACCATACAATATGACTTCAAAGGGTCTTCATTTGCTCACCGAACCTCTCCAATCCTATCACTGCTACGTTTATGCCCCTGTACACACGCTTGATTCTCTTTCGGAGACATAGCAATCCATAGGTTTTAAGATACTTACTAGTCAGGTACATTCTTAGGCGTTTAATATGCGGTGTTGAGTCAATTTCGTTGAGCAAGGAGTAGCTCTTGTCTATTCCATATTTGGCTTAAGGAACTTTATCTGTGCTCATTTCAATCTCTGGTTTTATGCAGCACCCCAACTCACCATTCCCCTTAAGCAAGCATAAGTTGGTTTTCTAAATTTGAGACCCTGTTCTGTTTTGGAATTCAGTTCCTGTGTAACCAAGTTTACATTCCGTGTATTAGTGATATCTTATGATATTTCTTTTTCTGTGTGACTTATTCCAGTTAGAATCATCGTACCTGAATCCACTCATTATGCTGCTACGGGCCTGATGACATAGATTTCATTGCTGAGTGATACTGCATTGTATGTAAGTACCAGAAGTTCTTTATCCATTTTTCACTTTCTGTGATATTGAAGTTGTATGGTAAATGAGGTTCTTGTAAACAGAGGCGTCCCAAACTTTGGGGTGGCTGTGTCTTTTGATTTTAATTTCCCTAATCTATAGGACCATAAGTGGAAATTGCCCTAGGCTCTTTTGCTTTGTTTTTTAGATGTTTCAGGAAACACCATACACTTCTCCCCAGTGTCTGTTGGCAATTTACATCCCGCTCATCAGCATAACAAGGCTCCCAGTTCTCCATGGCCTGTCCTGCCTTTCTGGATTTTACACTTTTTTCAGATGGCCCTTTTGACCGGGGGATGTGAGACTTCATTGTAGTGCAGATTTCGTTTGTTAGTTTGCTTGGTTGGCTAAAAAGTGCGTATGCGTTTTTTCCTGAATATATTCAGGAAAAAACGCATACGCCCTTTTTGGCCAAGTGCATCATTGTGGACGCTCTGCCTCTTTTCCTATGCTTTCAATGCAATTCCAGTCTACCTCCTGAAATCGGTTTCCTGCAATTCTGCCCCACTTTCAAGTCCTCTTGGCAGCCTTACTTCAGTATATTTTTGGACGATAGCTGTCATTTATAACTCTGCAGGTTTGTGAATTACAGTGCCCCTGAGCTCCTTTCTTCAACTTGCTTTCTTGTGAGCTGGCCGCAATACCACAGGATGGCTTCAGGCCCTAATCTGGTTCCGGCACGGCATGCTGAGCCTTTGGTTAATTCCTCTTCCTGGTGGGAAATGAGAGTTAAATTTGCCCGTTCAGACACCTCCAGCTAGTCTCTCATTGGTTCTCGCTATTCCTGTTCATCTTCCGCAGAAATTGCAAACTGGGCCAAACAGGAGGTTAAAGGGACTGACTCTCCAAGTGGGGAGAGTGTTAGTAAAGCGTCTGGAATGTTGCACCCGAGTACCAGGGTACGAAAACTGAGACATATTTGAACACATCTCCCGATCACATGGTTGATCATACTCTAGGTTCCACATGCATGTTTTAGCTGAAGGAAGAATACCTTAAACCTGGGTAGTTGAAACCCGTGGAATGGGTACCATACAATATGACTTCAAAGGGTCTTCATTTGCTCACCGAACCTCTCCAATCCTACCACTGCTACGTTTATGCCCCTGTACACACGCTTGATTCTCTTTTGGAGACATAGCAATCCATAGGTTTTAAGATACTTACTAGTCAGGTACATTCTTAGGTGATTAATATGGGGTGTTGAGTCCATTTCGCTGAGCAGGAGTAGCTCTTGTCTATTCCATATTTGGCTTAAGGAACTTTATCTGTGCTCATTTCAATCTCTGGTTTCATGCAGCACCCCAACTCACCTTTCCCCTTAAGCAAGCATAAGTTGGTTTTCTAAATTTGAGACCCTGTTCTGTTTTGGAATTCAGTTCCTGTGTAGCCAAGTTTACATTCCGTGTATTAGTGATATCTTATGATATTTCTTTTTCTGTGTGACTTATTTCAGTTAGAATCATCGTAGCTGAATCCACTCATTATGCTGCTACGGGCCTGATGTCATAGGTTTCATTGCTGAGTAATAGTGCATTGTACGTAAGTACCACAAGTTCTTTATCCATTTTTCACTTTCTGTGATACTGAACTTGTATGGTAAACGAGGTTCTTGTAAACAGAGGCGTCCCAAACTTTGGGGTGCCTGTGTCTTTTTGATTTTAATTTCCCTAAGCTATAGGACCATAAGTGGAAGTGCCCTAGGCTCTATTGCTTTGTTTTTTAGATGTTTCAGGAAACACCATACACTTCTCCCGAGTGTCTGTTGGCAATTTACATCCCGCCCATCAGCCTAACAAGGCTCCCAGTTCTCCATGGCCTGTCCTGCCTTTCTGGATTTTACACTTTTTTCAGATGGCCCTTTTGACCGGGGGGAAGTGAGACTTCATTGTAGTGCAGATTACCGTTGCAAGCTTGCTTGTTTGGCCAAAAAGTGCGAATGCGTTTTTTCCTGAATATATTCAGGAAAAAACGCATACGCCCTTTTTGGCCAAGTGCATCATTGTGGACGTTCTGCCTCTTTTCCTATGCTTTCAATGCAATTCCAGTCTACCTCCTGAAATCGGTTTCCTGCAATTCTGCCCCGCTTTCAAGTCCTCTTGGCAGCCTTACTTCAGTATATTTTTGGACGATAGCTGTCATTTATAACTCTGCAGGTTTGTGAATTACAGTGCCCCTGAGCTCCTTTCTTCAACTCGCTTTCTTGTGAGCTGGCCGCAACACCGCAGGATGGCTTCAGGCCCTAATCTGGTTCCGGCACGGCACGCTGAGCCTTTGGTTAATTCCTCTTCCTGGTGGGAAATGAGAGTTTAATTTTCCCGTCCAGACACCTCCAGCTAGTCTCTCATTGGTTCTCGCTATTCCTGTTCATCTTCCGCAGAAATTGCAAACTGGGCCAAACAGGAGGTTAAAGGGACTGACTCTCCAAGTCGGGAGAGTGTTAGTAAAGCGTCTGGAATGTTGCACCCGAGTACCAGGGTACGAAAATTGAGACATATTTGAACACGTCTCCTGATCACATGGTTGATCATACTCTAGGTTTCACACGCATGTTTTAGCTGAAGGAAGAATACCTTAAACCTGGGTAGTTGAAACCCGTGGAATGGGTACCATGCAATATGACTTCAAAGGGTCTTCGTTTGCTCACTGAACCTCTCCAATCCTATCACTGCTGCGTTTATGCCCTGTACACATGCTTGATTCTCTTTCGGAAACATAGCAATCCATAGGATTTAAGATACTTACTAGTCAGGTACATTCTTAGGCGTTTAATATGGGGTGTTGAGTCCATTTCATTGAGCAAGGAGTAGCTCTTGTCTATTCCATATTTGGCTTAAGGAACTTTATCTGTGCTCATTTCAATCTCTGGTTTTATGCAGCACCCCTACTCACCTTTACCCTTAAGCAAGCATAAGTTGGTTTTCTAAATTTGAGACCCTGTTCTGTTCTGTAATTCAGTTCCTGTGCAGCCAAGTTTACATTCCGTGTATTACTGATATCTTATGATGTTTCTTTTTCTGTGTGACTTATTTCAGTTAGAATCATCGTACCTGAATCCACTCATTATGCTGCTACGAGCCTGATGACATAGATTTCATTGCTGAGTGATACTGCATTGTACGTAAGTACCACAAGTTCTTTATCCATTTTTCACTTTCTGTGATATTGAACTTGTATGGTAAGCGAGGTTCTTGTAAACAGAGGCGTCCCAAACTTTGGGGTGCCTGTGTCTTTTTGATTTTAATTTCCCTAAGCTATAGGACCATAAGTGGAAGTGCCCTAGGCTCTGTTGCTTTTTTTTTAGATGTCCCAGGAAACACCATACACTTCTCCCGAGTGTCTGTTGGCAATTTACATCCCGCCCATCAGCATAACAAGGCTCCCAGTTCTCCATGGCCTGTCCTGCCTTTCTGGATTTTACACTTTTTTCAGATGGCCCTTTTGACCGGGGGGAAGTGAGACTTCAATGTAGTGCAGATTTCCTTTGCAAGCTTGCTTGGTTGGCCAAAAAGGGCGTATGCGTTTTTTCCTGAATATATTCAGGAAAAAACGCATACGCCCTTTTTGGCCAAGTGCATCATTGTGGACGTTCTGCCTCTTTTCCTATGCTTTCAATGCAATTCCAGTCTACCTCCTGAAATCGGTTTCCTGCAATTCTGCCCCGCTTTCAAGTCCTCTTGGCAGCCTTACTTCAGTATATGTTTGGACGATAGCTGTCATTTATAACTCTGCAGGTTTGTGAATTACAGTGCCCCTGAGATCCTTTCTTCAACTCGCTTTCTTGTGACCTGGCCACAACTCCGCAGGATGGCTTCAGGCCCTAATCTTGTTCCGGCACGGCACGCTGAGCCCTTGGTTAATTCCTCTTCCTGGTGGGAAATGAGAGTTAAATTTGCCCGTCCAGACACCTCCAGCTAGTCTCTCATTGGTTCTCGCTATTCCTGTTCATCTTCCGCAGAAATTGCAAACTGGGCCAAACAGGAGGTTAAAGGGACTGACTCTCCAAGTGGGGAGAGTGTTAGTAAAGCGTCTGGAATGTTGCACCCGAGTACCAGGGTACGAAAACTGAGACATATTTGAACACGTCTCCCGATCACATGGTTGATCATACTCTAGGTTCCACATGCATGTTGTAGCTGAAGGAAGAATACCTTAAACCAGGGTAGTTGAAACCCGTGGAATGGGTACCATACAATATGACTTCAAAGGGTCTTCATTTGCTCACCGAACCTCTCCAATCCTATCACTGCTACGTTTATGCCCCTGTACACATGCTTGATTCTCTTTCGGAGACATAGCAATCCATAGGTTTTAAGATACTTACTAGTCAGGTACATTCTTAGGTGTTTAATATGCGGTGTTGAGTCCATTTCGTTGAGCAAGGAGTAGCTCTTGTCTATTCCATATTTGGCTTAAGGAACTTTATCTGTGCTCATTTCAATCTCTGGTTTTATGCAGCACCCCAACTCACCTTTCCCCTTAAGCAAGCATAAGTTGGTTTTCTAAATTTGAGACCCTGTTCTGTTTTGGAATTCAGTTCCTGTGTAACCAAGTTTACATTCCGTGTATTAGTGATATCTTATGATATTTCTTTTTCTGTGTGACTTATTTCAGTTAGAATCATCGTACCTGAATCCACTCATTATGCTGCTACGGGCCTGATGACATAGATTTCATTGCTGAGTGATACTGCATTGTACGTAAGTACCACAAGTTCTTTATCCATTTTTCACTTTCTGTGATATTGAAGTTGTATGGTAAATGAGGTTCTTGTAAACAGAGGCATCCCAAACTTTGGGGTGGCTGTGTCATTTTGATTTTAATTTCCCTAATCTATAGGACCATAAGTGGAAATTGCCCTAGGCTCTGTTGCTTTGTTTTTTAGATGTTTCAGGAAACACCATACACTCCTCCCCAGTGTCTGTTGTCAATTTACATCCCGCTCATCAGCATAACAAGGCTCCCAGTTCTCCATGGCCTGTCCTGCCTTTCTGGATTTTACACTTTTTCAGATGGCCCTTTTGACCGGGGGATGTGAGACTTCATTGTAGTGCAGATTTCGTTTGTTAGTTTGCTTGGTTGGCTAAAAAGTGCGTATGCGTTTTTTCCTGAATATATTCAGGAAAAAACGCATACGCCCTTTTTGGCCAAGTGCATCATTGTGGACGCTCTGCCTCTTTTCCTATGCTTTCAATGCAATTCCAGTCTACCTCCTGAAATCGGTTTCCTGCAATTCTGCCCCGCTTTCAAGTCCTCTTGGCAGCCTTACTTCAGTCTATTTTTGGACGATAGCTGTCATTTATAACTCTGCAGGTTTGTGAATTACAGTGCCCCTGAGCTCCTTTCTTCAACTCGCTTTCTTGTGAGCTGGCCGCAATACCACAGGATGGCTTCAGGCCCTAATCTTGTTCCGGCACGGCATGCTGAGCCTTTGGTTAATTCCTCTTCCTGGTGGGAATTGAGAGTTAAATTTGCCCGTCCAGACACCTCCAGCTAGTCTCTCATTGGTTCTCGCTATTCCTGTTCATCTTCCGCAGAAATTGCAAACTGGGCCAAACAGGAGGTTAAAGGGACTGACTCTCCAAGTGGGGAGAGTGTTAGTAAAGCGTCTGGAATGTTGCACCCGAGTACCAGGGTACGAAAACTGAGACATATTTGAACACGTCTCCCGATCACATGGTTGATCATACTCTAGGTTCCACATGCATGTTTTAGCTGAAGGAAGAATACCTTAAACCTGGGTAGTTGAAACCCGTGGAATGGGTACCATACAATATGACTTCAAAGGGTCTTCATTTGCTCACCGAACCTCTCCAATCCTACCACTGCTACGTTTATGCCCCTGTACACACGCTTGATTCTCTTTTGGAGACATAGCAATCCATAGGTTTTAAGATACTTACTAGACAGGTACATTCTTAGGTGATTAATATGGGGTGTTGAGTCCATTTCGCTGAGCAGGAGTAGCTCTTGTCTATTCCATATTTGGCTTAAGGAACTTTATCTGTGCTCATTTCAATCTCTGGTTTCATGCAGCACCCCAACTCACCTTTCCCCTTAAGCAAGCATAAGTTGGTTTTCTAAATTTGAGACCCTGTTCTGTTTTGGAATTCAGTTCCTGTGTAGCCAAGTTTACATTCCGTGTATTAGTGATATCTTATGATATTTCTTTTTCTGTGTGACTTATTTCAGTTAGAATCATCGTACCTGAATCCACTCATTATGCTGCTACGGGCCTGATGACATAGGTTTCATTGCTGAGTAATAGTGCATTGTACGTAAGTACCACAAGTTCTTTATCCATTTTTCACTTTCTGTGATACTGAACTTGTATGGTAAACGAGGTTCTTGTAAACAGAGCCGTTCCAAACTTTGGGGTGGCTGTGTCTTTTTGATTTTAATTTCCCTAAGCTATAGGACCATAAGTGGAAGTGCCCTAGGTTCTGTTGCTTTGTTTTTTAGATGTTTCAGGAAACACCATACACTTCTCCCGAATGGTTGTTGGCAATTTACATCCCGCCCATCAGCATAACAAGGCTCCCAGTTCTCCATGGCCTGTCCTGCCTTTCTGGATTTTACACTTTTTTCAGATGGCCCTTTTGACCGGGGGGAAGTGAGACTTCATTGTAGTGCAGATTTCCTTTGCAAGCTTGCTTGGTTGGCCAAAAAGGGCGTATGCGTTTTTTCCTGAATATATTCAGGAAAAAACGCATACGCCCTTTTTGGCCAAGTGCATCATTGTGGACGTTCTGCCTCTTTTCCTATGCTTTCAATGCAATTCCAGTCTACCTCCTGAAATCGGTTTCCTGCAATTCTGCCCCGCTTTCAAGTCCTCTTGGCAGCCTTACTTCAGTCTATTTTTGGACGATAGCTGTCATTTATAACTCTGCAGGTTTGTGAATTACAGTGCCCCTGAGCTCCTTTCTTCAACTCGCTTTCTTTTGAGCTGGCCGCAACACCGCAGGATGGCTTCAGGCCCTAATCTGGTTCCGGCCCGGCATGCTGAGCCTTTGGTTAATTCCTCTTCCTGGTGGGAAATGAGAGTTAAATTTGCCCGTCCAGACACCTCCAGCTAGCCTCTCATTGGTTCTCGCTATTCCTGTTCATCTTCCGCAGAAATTGCAAACTGGGCCAAACAGGAGGTTAAAGGGACTGACTCTCCAAGTGGGGAGAGTGTAAGTAAAGCGTCTGGAATGTTGCACCCGAGTACCAGGGGAGGAAAACTGAGACATATTTGAACACGTCTCCCGATCACATGGTTGATCATACTCTAGGTTCCACATGCATGTTTTAGCTGAAGGAAGAATACCTTAAACCTGGGTAGTTGAAACCCGTGGAATGGGTACCATGCAATATGACTTCAAAGGGTCTTCATTTGCTCACCGAACCTCTCCAATCCTATCACTGCTGCGTTTATGCCCCTGTACACATGCTTGATTCTCTTTCGGAGACATAGCAATCCATAGGTTTTAAGATACTTACTAGTCAGGTACATTCTTAGGCGTTTAATATGGGGTGTTGAGTCCATTTCGTTGAGCAAGGAGTAGCTCTTGTCTATTCCATATTTGGCTTAAGGAACTTTATCTGTGCTCATTTCAATCTCTGGTTTTATGCAGCACCCCAACTCACCTTTACCCTTAAGCAAGAATAAGTTGGTTTTCTAAATTTGAGACCCTGTTCTGTTCTGTAATTCAGTTCCTGTGTAGCCAAGTTTACATTCCGTGTATTACTGATATCTTATGATGTTTCTTTTTCTGTGTGACTTATTTCAGTTAGAATCATCATACCTGAATCCACTCATTGTGCTGCTAAAGGCCTGATGACAAAGATTTCATTGCTGACTGATATTGCTTTGTAAGTAAATACCACAACTTCTTTATACATTTTTCACTTTCTGCGATGTTGAACTTGTACTGTAAACGAGGTTCTTGTAAACAGAGCCGTTCCAAACTTTGGGGTGGCTGTGTCTTTTTGATTTTAATTTCCCTAAGCTATAGGACCATAAGTGGAAGTGCCCTAGGTTCTGTTGCTTTGTTTTTTAGATGTTTCAGGAAACACCATACACTTCTCCCGAGTGGTTGTTGGCAATTTACATCCCGCCCATCAGCATAACAAGGCTCCCAGTTCTCCATGGCCTGTCCTGCCTTTCTGGATTTTACACTTTTTTCAGATGGCCCTTTTGACCGGGGGGAAGTGAGACTTCAATGTAGTGCAGATTTCCTTTGCAAGCTTGCTTGGTTGGCCAAAAAGGGCGTATGCGTTTTTTCCTGAATATATTCAGGAAAAAACGCATACGCCCTTTTTGGCCAAGTGCATCATTGTGGACGTTCTGCCTCTTTTCCTATGCTTTCAATGCAATTCCAGTCTACCTCCTGAAATCGGTTTCCTGCAATTCTGCCCCGCTTTCAAGTCCTCTTGGCAGCCTTACTTCAGTCTATGTTTGGACGATAGCTGTCATTTATAACTCTGCAGGTTTGTGAATTACAGTGTCCCTGAGCTCCTTTCTTCAACTCGCTTTCTTGTGACCTGGCCGCAACACCGTAGGATGGCTTCAGGCCCTAATCTGGTTCCGGCCCGGCATGCTGAGCCTTTGGTTAATTCCTCTTCCTGGTGGGAAATGAGAGTTAAATTTGCCCGTCCAGACACCTCCAGCTAGCCTCTCATTGGTTCTCGCTATTCCTGTTCATCTTCCGCAGAAATTGCAAACTGGGCCAAACAGGAGGTTAAAGGCGCTGACTCTCCAAGTCGGGAGAGTGTTAGTAAAGCGTCTGGAATGTTGCACCCGAGTACCAGGGTACGAAAACTGAGACATATTTGAACACGTCTCCCGATCACATGGTTGATCATACTCTAGGTTCCACATGCATGTTTTAGCTGAAGGAAGAATACCTTAAACCTGGAGAGTTAAGACCCGTGTAATGGGTACCATGCAATATGACTTCAAAGGGTCTGCATTTGCTCACCGAACCTCTCCAATCCTATCACTGCTGCGTTTATGCCCCTGTACACATGCTTGATTCTCTTTCGGAGACATAGCAATCCATAGGTTTTAAGATACTTACTAGTCAGGTACATTCTTAGGCGTTTAATATGCGGTGTTGAGTCCATTTCGTTGAGCAAGGAGTAGCTCTTGTCTATTCCATATTTGACTTAAGGAACTTTATCTGTGCTCATTTCAATCTCTGGTTTTATGCAGCACCACAACTCACCTTTACCCTTAAGCAAGCATAAGTTGGTTTTCTAAATTTGAGACCCTGTTCTGTTCTGTAATTCAGTTCCTGTGTAGCCAAGTTTACATTCCGTGTATTACTGATATCTTATGATGTTTCTTTTTCTGTGTGACTTATTTCAGTTAGAATCATCATACCTGAATCCACTCATTGTGCTGCTAAGGGCCTGATGACACAGATTTCATTGCTGAGTGATATTGCTTTGTAAGTAAATACCACAAGTTCTTTATCCATTTTTCACTTTCTGCGATGTTGAACTTGTACTGTAAATGAGGTTCTTGTAAACAGAGCCGTTCCAAACTTTGGGGTGGCTGTGTCTTTTTGATTTTAATTTCCCTAAGCTATAGGACCATAAGTGGAAGTGCCCTAGGTTCTTTTGCTTTGTTTTTTAGATGTTTCAGGAAACACCATACACTTCTCCCGAGTGGTTGTTGGCAATTTACATCCCGCCCATCAGCATAACAAGGCTCCCAGTTCTCCATGGCCTGTCCTGCCTTTCTGGATTTTACACTTTTTTCAGATGGCCCTTTTGACCGGGGGGAAGTGAGACTTCAATGTAGTGCAGATTTCCTTTGCAAGCTTGCTTGGTTGGCCAAAAAGGGCGTATGCGTTTTTTCCTGAATATATTCAGGAAAAAACGCATACGCCCTTTTTGGCCAAGTGCATCATTGTGGACGTTCTGCCTCTTTTCCTATGCTTTCAATGCAATTCCAGTCTACCTCCTGAAATCGGTTTCCTGCAATTCTGCCCCGCTTTCAAGTCCTCTTGGCAGCCTTACTTCAGTCTATTTTTGGACGATAGCTGTCATTTATAACTCTGCAGGTTTGTGAATTACAGTGCCCCTGAGCTCCTTTCTTCAACTCGCTTTCTTGTGACCTGGCCGCAACACCGTAGGATGGCTTCAGGCCCTAATCTGGTTCCGGCCCGGCATGCTGAGCCTTTGGTTAATTCCTCTTCCTGGTGGGAAATGAGAGTTAAATTTGCCCGTCCAGACACCTCCAGCTAGCCTCTCATTGGTTCTCGCTATTCCTGTTCATCTTCCGCAGAAATTGCAAACTGGGCCAAACAGGAGGTTAAAGGCGCTGACTCTCCAAGTCGGGAGAGTGTTAGTAAAGCGTCTGGAATGTTGCACCCGAGTACCAGGGTACGAAAACTGAGACATATTTGAACACGTCTCCCGATCACATGGTTGATCATACTCTAGGTTCCACATGCATGTTTTAGCTGAAGGAAGAATACCTTAAACCTGGAGAGTTAAGACCCGTGTAATGGGTACCATGCAATATGACTTCAAAGGGTCTTCATTTGCTCACCGAACCTCTCCAATCCTATCACTGCTGCGTTTATGCCCCTGTACACATGCTTGATTCTCTTTCGGAGACATAGCAATCCATAGGTTTTAAGATACTTACTAGTCAGGTACATTCTTAGGCGTTTAATATGCGGTGTTGAGTCCATTTCATTGAGCAAGGAGTAGCTCTTGTCTATTCCATATTTGACTTAAGGAACTTTATCTGTGCTCATTTCAATCTCTGGTTTTATGCAGCACCACAACTCACCTTTACCCTTAAGCAAGCATAAGTTGGTTTTCTAAATTTGAGACCCTGTTCTGTTCTGTAATTCAGTTCCTGTGTAGCCAAGTTTACATTCCGTGTATTACTGATATCTTATGATGTTTCTTTTTCTGTGTGACTTATTTCAGTTAGAATCATCATACCTGAATCCACTCATTGTGCTGCTAAGGGCCTGATGACACAGATTTCATTGCTGAGTGATATTGCTTTGTAAGTAAATACCACAAGATCTTTATCCATTTTTCACTTTCTGCGATGTTGAACTTGTACTGTAAACGAGGTTCTTGTAAACAGAGCCGTTCCAAACTTTGGGGTGGCTGTGTCTTTTTGATTTTAATTTCCCTAAGCTATAGGACCATAAGTGGAAGTGCCCTAGGTTCTGTTGCTTTGTTTTTTAGATGTTTCAGGAAACACCATAAACTTCTCCCGAGTGGTTGTTGGCAATTTACATCCCGCCCATCAGCATAACAAGGCTCCCAAGTCTCCAAGGCCTGTCCTGCCTTTCTGGATTTTACACTTTTTTCAGATGATCCTTTTGACCGGGGGGAAGTGAGACTTCATTGTAGTGCAGATTTCCTTTGCAAGCTTGCTTGGTTGGCCAAAAAGGGCGTATGCGTTTTTTCCTGAATATATTCAGGAAAAAACGCATACGCCCTTTTTGGCCAAGTGCATCATTGTGGACGTTCTGCCTCTTTTCCTATGCTTTCAATGCAATTCTAGTCTAGCTCCTGAAATCGGTTTCCTGCAATTCTGCCCCGCTTTCAAGTCCTCTTGGCAGCCTTACTTCAGTCTATTTTTGGACGATAGCTGTCATTTATAACTCTGCAGGTTTGTGAATTACAGTGCCCCTGAGCTCCTTTCTTCAACTTGCTTTCTTGTGACCTGGCCGCAACACCACAGGATGGCTTCAGGCCCTAATCTGGTTCCGGCAGGGCACGCTGAGCCTTTGGTTAATTCCTCTTCATGGTGGAAAATGAGAGTTAAATTTGCCCGTCCAGACACCTCCAGCTAGCCTCTCATTGGTTCTCGCTATTCCTGTTCATCTTCCGCAGAAATTGCAAACTGGGCCAAACAGGAGGTTAAAGGGACTGACTCTCCAAGTCGGGAGAGTGTTAGTAAAGCGTCTGGAATGTTGCACCCGAGTACCAGGGTACGAAAACTGAGACATATTTGAACACGTCTCCCGATCATACTCTAGGTTCCACATGCATGTTTTAGCTGAAGGAAGAATACCTTAAACCTGGGTAGTTGAAACCCGTGGAATGGGTACCATGCAATATGACTTCAAAGGGTCTTCATTTGCTCACCGAACCTCTCCAATCCTATCACTGCTGCGTTTATGCCCCTGTACACATGCTTGATTCTCTTTCGGAGACATAGCAATCCATAGGTTTTAAGATACTTACTAGTCAGGTACATTCTTAGGCGTTTAATATGGGCTGTTGAGTCCATTTCATTGAGCAAGGAGTAGCTCTTGTCTATTCCATATTTGGCTTAAGGAACTTTATCTGTGCTCATTTCAATCTCTGGTTTTATGCAGCACCCCAACTCACCTTTACCCTTAAGCAAGCACAAGTTGGTTTTCTAAATTTGAGACCCTGTTCTGTTTTGGAATGCAGTTCCTGTGTAGCCAAGTTTACATTCCGTGTATTAGTGATATCTTATGATGTTTCTTTTTCTGTGTGACTTATTTCAGTTAGAATCATCGTACCTGAATCCACTCATTATGCTGTTACGGGCCTGATGACATAGATTTCATTGCTGAGTGATACTGCATTGTATGTAAGTACCACAAGTTCTTTATCCATTTTTCACTTTCTGTGATATAGAACTTGTACGGTAAACGAAGTTCTTGTAAACGGAGGCGTCCCAAACTTTGGGGTGGCTGTGTCTTTTTGATTTTAATTTCCCTAAGCTATAGGACCATAAGTGGAAGTGCCCTAGGCTCTGTTGCTTTGTTTTTTAGATGTTTCAGGAAACACCATACACTTCTCCTGAGTGTCTGTTGGCAATTTACATCCCGCCCATCAGCATAACAAGGTTCCCAGTTCTCCATGGCCTGTCCTGCCTTTCTGGATTTTACACTTATTTCAGATGGCCCTTTTGACCGGGGAGAAGTGAGACTTCATTGTAAAGCAGATTTCCTTTGCAAGTTTGCTTGGTTGGCCAAAAAGGGCGTATGCGTTTTTTCCTGAATATATTCAGGAAAAAACGCATACGCCCTTTTTGGCCAAGTGCATCATTGTGGACGTTCTGCCTCTTTTCCTATGCTTTCAATGCAATTTCAGTCTACCTCCTGAAATCGGTTTCCTGCAATTCTGCCCCGCTTTCAAGTCCTCTTGGCAGCCTTACTTCAGTCTATTTTTGGACGATAGCTGTCATTTATAACTCTGCAGGTTTGTGAATTACAGTGCCCCTGAGCTCCTTTCTTCAACTCGCTTTCTTGTGAGCTGGCCGCAACAACGCAGGATGGCTTCAGGCCCTAATCTGGTTCTGGCACGGCATGCTGAGCCTTTGGTTAATTCCTCTTCCTGGTGGGAAATGAGAGTTAAATTTGCCCGTCCAGACACCTCCAGCTAGTCTCTCATTGGTTCTCGCTATTCCTGTTCATCTTCCGCAGAAATTGCAAACTGGGCCAAACAGGAGGTTAAAGGGACTGACTCTCCAAGTTGGGAGAGTGTTAGTAAAGCGTCTGGAATGTTGCACCTGAGTACCAGGGTACGAAAACTGAGACATATTTGAACACGTCTCCCGATCACATGGTTGATCATACTCTGGGTTCCACATGCATGTTTTAGCTGAAGGAAGAATACCTAAAACCTGGGTAGTTGAAACCCGTGGAATGGGTACCATGCAATATGACTTCAAAGGGTCTTCATTTGCTCACCGAACCTCTCCAATCCTATCACTGCTGCGTTTATGCCCCTGTACACATGCTTGATTCTCTTTCGGAGACATAGCAATCCATAGGTTTTAAGATACTTACTAGTCAGGTACATTCTTAGGCGTTTAATATGCGGTGTTGAGTCCATTTCGTTGAGCAAGGAGTAGCTCTTGTCTATTCCATATTTGACTTAAGGAACTTTATCTGTGCTCATTTCAATCTCTGGTTTTATGCAGCACCACAACTCACCTTTACCCTTAAGCAAGCATAAGTTGGTTTTCTAAATTTGAGACCCTGTTCTGTTCTGTAATTCAGTTCCTGTGTAGCCAAGTTTACATTCCGTGTATTACTGATATCTTATGATGTTTCTTTTTCTGTGTGACTTATTTCAGTTAGAATCATCATACCTGAATCCACTCATTGTGCTGCTAAGGGCCTGATGACACAGATTTCATTGCTGAGTGATATTGCTTTGTAAGTAAATACCACACGTTCTTTATCCATTTTTCACTTTCTGCGATGTTGAACTTGTACTGTAAACGAGGTTCTTGTAAACAGAGGCGTCCCAAACTTTGGGGTGGCTGTGTCTTTTTGATTTTAATTTCCCTAAGCTATAGGACCAGAAGTGGAAGTGCCCTAGGCTCTGTTGCTTTGTTTTTTAGATGTTTCAGGAAACACCATAAACTTCTCCCGAGTGGTTGTTGGCAATTTACATCCCGCCCATCAGCATAACAAGGCTCCCAGGTCTCCAAGGCCTGTCCTGCCTTTCTGGATTTTACACTTTTTTCAGATGATCCTTTTGACTGGGGGGAAGTGAGACTTCATTGTAGTGCAGATTTCCTTTGCAAGCTTGCTTGGTTGGCCAAAAAGGGCGTATGCGTTTTTTCCTGAATATATTCAGGAAAAAACGCATACGCCCTTTTTGGCCAAGTGCATCATTGTGGACGTTCTGCCTCTTTTCCTATGCTTTCAATGCAATTCTAGTCTAGCTCCTGAAATCGGTTTCCTGCAATTCTGCCCCGCTTTCAAGTCCTCTTGGCAGCCTTACTTCAGTCTATTTTTGGACGATAGCTGTCATTTATAACTCTGCAGGTTTGTGAATTACAGTGCCCCTGAGCTCCTTTCTTCAACTTGCTTTCTTGTGACCTGGCCGCAACACCACAGGATGGCTTCAGGCCCTAATCTGGTTCCGGCAGGGCACGCTGAGCCTTTGGTTAATTCCTCTTCATGGTGGAAAATGAGAGTTAAATTTGCCCGTCCAGACACCTCCAGCTAGCCTCTCATTGGTTCTCGCTATTCCTGTTCATCTTCCGCAGAAATTGCAAACTGGGCCAAACAGGAGGTTAAAGGGACTGACTCTCCAAGTCGGGAGAGTGTTAGTAAAGTGTCTGGAATGTTGCACCCGAGTACCAGGGTACGAAAACTGAGACATATTTGAACACGTCTCCCGATCACATGGTTGATCATACTCTAGGTTCCACATGCATGTTTTAGCTGAAGGAAGAATACCTTAAACCTGGGTAGTTGAAACCCGTGGAATGGGTACCATGCAATATGACTTCAAAGGGTCTTCATTTGCTCACCGAACCTCTCCAATCCTATCACTGCTGCGTTTATGCCCCTGTACACATGCTTGATTCTCTTTCGGAGACATAGCAATCCATAGGTTTTAAGATACTTACTAGTCAGGTACATTCTTAGGCGTTTAATATGGGCTGTTGAGTCCATTTCATTGAGCAAGGTGTAGCTCTTGTCTATTCCATATTTGGCTTAAGGAACTTTATCTGTGCTCATTTCAATCTCTGGTTTTATGCAGCACCCCAACTCACCTTTCCCCTTAAGCAAGCATAAGTTGGTTTTCTAAATTTGAGACCCTGTTCTGTTTTGGAATGCAGTTCCTGTGTAGCCAAGTTTACATTCCATGTATTAGTGATATCTTATGATGTTTCTTTTTCTGTGTGACTTATTTCAGTTAGAATCATCGTACCTGAATCCACTCATTATGCTGCTACGGGCCTGATGACATAGATTTCATTGCTGAGTGATACTGCATTGTACGTAAGTACCACAAGTTCTTTATCCATTTTTCACTTTCTGTGATATAGAACTTGTACGGTAAACGAAGTTCTTGTAAACGGAGGCGTCCCAAACTTTGGGGTGGCTGTGTCTTTTTGATTTTAATTTCCCTAAGCTATAGGACCATAAGTGGAAGTGCCCTAGGCTCTGTTGCTTTGTTTTTTAGATGTTTCAGGAAACACCATACACTTCTCCCGAGTGTCTGTTGGCAATTTACATCCCGCCCATCAGCATAACAAGGTTCCCAGTTCTCCATGGCCTGTCCTGCCTTTCTGGATTTTACACTTATTTCAGATGGCCCTTTTGACCGGGGAGAAGTGAGACTTCATTGTAAAGCAGATTTCCTTTGCAAGTTTGCTTGGTTGGCCAAAAAGGGCGTATGCGTTTTTTCCTGAATATATTCAGGAAAAAACGCATACGCCCTTTTTGGCCAAGTGCATCATTGTGGACGTTCTGCCTCTTTTCCTATGCTTTCAATGCAATTTCAGTCTACCTCCTGAAATCGGTTTCCTGCAATACTGCCCCGCTTTCAAGTCCTCTTGGCAGCCTTACTTCAGTCTATTTTTGGACGATAGCTGTCATTTATAACTCTGCAGGTTTGTGAATTACAGTGCCCCTGAGCTCCTTTCTTCAACTCGCTTTCTTGTGAGCTGGCCGCAACACCGCAGGATGGCTTCAGGCCCTAATCTGGTTCTGGCACGGCACGCTGAGCCTTTGGTTAATTCCTCTTCCTGGTGGGAAATGAGAGTTAAATTTGCCCGTCCAGACACCTCCAGCTAGTCTCTCATTGGTTCTCGCTATTCCTGTTCATCTTCCGCAGAAATTGCAAACTGGGCCAAACAGGAGGTTAAAGGGACTGACTCTATAAGTTGGGAGAGTGTTAGTGAAGCGTCTGGAATGTTGCACCCGAGTACCAGGGTACGAAAACTGAGACATATTTGAACACGTCTCCCGATCACATGGTTGATCATACTCTGGGTTCCACATGCATGTTTTAGCTGAAGGAAGAATACCTAAAACCTGGGTAGTTGAAACCCGTGGAATGGGTACCATGCAATATGACTTCAAAGGGTCTTCATTTGCTCACCGAACCTCTCCAATCCTATCACTGCTGCGTTTATGCCCCTGTACACATGCTTGATTCTCTTTCGGAGACATAGCAATCCATAGGTTTTAAGATACTTACTAGTCAGGTACATTCTTAGGCGTTTAATATGCGGTGTTGTGTCCATTTCGTTGAGCAAGGTGTAGCTCTTGTCTATTCCATATTTGGCTTAAGAAACTTTATCTGTGCTCATTTCAATGTCTGGTTTTATGCAGCACCACAACTCACCTTTCCCCTTAAGCAAGCATATGTTGGTTTTCTAAATTTGAGACCCTGTTCTGTTCTGTAATTCAGTTCCTGTGTAGCCAAGTTTCCATTCCGTGTATTACTGATATCTTATGATGTTTCTTTTTCTGTGTGACTTATTTCAGTTAGAATCATCATACCTGAATCCACTCATTGTGCTGCTAAGGGCCTGATGACACAGATTTCATTGCTGAGTGATATTGCTTTGTAAGTAAATACCACAACTTCTTTATCCATTTTTCACTTTCTGCGATGTTGAACTTGTACTGTAAACGAGGTTCTTGTAAACAGAGCCGTTCCAAACTTTGGGGTGGCTGTGTCTTTTTGATTTTAATTTCCCTAAGCTATAGGACCATAAGTGGTAGTGCCCTAGGTTCTGTTGCTTTGTTTTTTAGATGTTTCAGGAAACACCATACACTTCTCCCGAGTGGTTGTTGGCAATTTACATCCCGCCCATCAGCATAACAAGGCTCCCAGTTCTCCATGGCCTGTCCTGCCTTTCTGGATTTTACACTTTTTTCAGATGGCCCTTTTGACCGGGGGGAAGTGAGACTTCAATGTAGTGCAGATTTCCTTTGCAAGCTTGCTTGGTTGGCCAAAAAGGGCGTATGCGTTTTTTCCTGAATATATTCAGGAAAAAACGCATACGCCCTTTTTGGCCAAGTGCATCATTTTGGACGTTCTGCCTCTTTTCCTATGCTTTCAATGCAATTCCAGTCTACCTCCTGAAATCGGTTTCCTGCAATTCTGCCCCGCTTTCAAGTCCTCTTGGCAGCCTTACTTCAGTCTATTTTTGGACGATAGCTGTCATTTATAACTCTGCAGGTTTGTGAATTACAGTACCCCTGAGCTCCTTTCTTCAACTCGCTTTCTTGTGACCTGGCCGCAACACCGTAGGATGGCTTCAGGCCCTAATCTGGTTCCGGCCCGGCATGCTGAGCCTTTGGTTAATTCCTCTTCCTGGTGGGAAATGAGAGTTAAATTTGCCCGTCCAGACACCTCCAGCTAGCCTCTCATTGGTTCTCGCTATTCCTGTTCATCTTCCGCAGAAATTGCAAACTGGGCCAAACAGGAGGTTAAAGGCGCTGACTCTCCAAGTCGGGAGAGTGTTAGTAAAGCGTCTGGAATGTTGCACCCGAGTACCAGGGTACGAAAACTGAGACATATTTGAACACGTCTCCCGATCACATGGTTGATCATACTCTAGGTTCCACATGCATGTTTTAGCTGAAGGAAGAATACCTTAAACCTGGAGAGTTAAGACCCGTGTAATGGGTACCATGCAATATGACTTCAAAGGGTCTGCATTTACTCACCGAACCTTTCCAATCCTATCACTGCTGCGTTTATGCCCCTGTACACATGCTTGATTCTCTTTCGGAGACATAGCAATCCATAGGTTTTAAGATACTTACTAGTCAGGTACATTCTTAGGCGTTTAATATGCGGTGTTGAGTCCATTTCGTTGAACAAGGAGTAGCTCTTGTCTATTCCATATTTGACTTAAGGAACTTTATCTGTGCTCATTTCAATCTCTGGTTTTATGCAGCACCACAACTCACCTTTACCCTTAAGCAAGCATAAGTTGGTTTTCTAAATTTGAGACCCTGTTCTGTTCTGTAATTCAGTTCCTGTGTAGCCAAGTTTACATTCCGTGTATTACTGATATCTTATGATGTTTCTTTTTCTGTGTGACTTATTTCAGTTAGAATCATCATACCTGAATCCACTCATTGTGCTGCTAAGGGCCTGATGACACAGATTTCATTGCTGAGTGATATTGCTTTGTAAGTAAATACCACAAGTTCTTTATCCATTTTTCACTTTCTGCGATGTTGAACTTGTACTGTAAACGAGGTTCTTGTAAACAGAGCCGTTCCAAACTTTGGGGTGGCTGTGTCTTTTTGATTTTAATTTCCCTAAGCTATAGGACCATAAGTGGAAGTGCCCTAGGTTCTGTTGCTTTGTTTTTTAGATGTTTCAGGAAACACCATAAACTTCTCCCGAGTGGTTGTTGGCAATTTACATCCCGCCCATCAGCATAACAAGGCTCCCAGTTCTCCATGGCCTGTCCTGCCTTTCTGGATTTTACACTTTTTTCAGATGGCCCTTTTGACCGGGGGGAAGTGAGACTTCAATGTAGTGCAGATTTCCTTTGCAAGCTTGCTTGGTTGGCCAAAAAGGGCGTATGCGTTTTTTCCTGAATATATTCAGGAAAAAACGCATACGCCCTTTTTGGCCAAGTGCATCATTTTGGACGTTCTGCCTCTTTTCCTATGCTTTCAATGCAATTCCAGTCTACCTCCTGAAATCGGTTTCCTGCAATTCTGCCCCGCTTTCAAGTCCTCTTGGCAGCCTTACTTCAGTCTATTTTTGGACGATAGCTGTCATTTATAACTCTGCAGGTTTGTGAATTACAGTGCCCCTGAGCTCCTTTCTTCAACTCGCTTTCTTGTGAGCTGGCCGCAACAACGCAGGATGGCTTCAGGCCCTAATCTGGTTCTGGCACGGCATGCTGAGCCTTTGGTTAATTCCTCTTCCTGGTGGGAAATGAGAGTTAAATTTGCCCGTCCAGACACCTCCAGCTAGTCTCTCATTGGTTCTCGCTATTCCTGTTCATCTTCCGCAGAAATTGCAAACTGGGCCAAACAGGAGGTTAAAGGGACTGACTCTCCAAGTTGGGAGAGTGTTAGTAAAGCGTCTGGAATGTTGCACCTGAGTACCAGGGTACGAAAACTGAGACATATTTGAACACGTCTCCCGATCACATGGTTGATCATACTCTGGGTTCCACATGCATGTTTTAGCTGAAGGAAGAATACCTAAAACCTGGGTAGTTGAAACCCGTGGAATGGGTACCATGCAATATGACTTCAAAGGGTCTTCATTTGCTCACCGAACCTCTCCAATCCTATCACTGCTGCGTTTATGCCCCTGTACACATGCTTGATTCTCTTTCGGAGACATAGCAATCCATAGGTTTTAAGATACTTACTAGTCAGGTACATTCTTAGGCGTTTAATATGCGGTGTTGAGTCCATTTCGTTGAGCAAGGAGTAGCTCTTGTCTATTCCATATTTGACTTAAGGAACTTTATCTGTGCTCATTTCAATCTCTGGTTTTATGCAGCACCACAACTCACCTTTACCCTTAAGCAAGCATAAGTTGGTTTTCTAAATTTGAGACCCTGTTCTGTTCTGTAATTCAGTTCCTGTGTAGCCAAGTTTACATTCCGTGTATTACTGATATCTTATGATGTTTCTTTTTCTGTGTGACTTATTTCAGTTAGAATCATCATACCTGAATCCACTCATTGTGCTGCTAAGGGCCTGATGACACAGATTTCATTGCTGAGTGATATTGCTTTGTAAGTAAATACCACACGTTCTTTATCCATTTTTCACTTTCTGCGATGTTGAACTTGTACTGTAAACGAGGTTCTTGTAAACAGAGGCGTCCCAAACTTTGGGGTGGCTGTGTCTTTTTGATTTTAATTTCCCTAAGCTATAGGACCAGAAGTGGAAGTGCCCTAGGCTCTGTTGCTTTGTTTTTTAGATGTTTCAGGAAACACCATAAACTTCTCCCGAGTGGTTGTTGGCAATTTACATCCCGCCCATCAGCATAACAAGGCTCCCAGGTCTCCAAGGCCTGTCCTGCCTTTCTGGATTTTACACTTTTTTCAGATGATCCTTTTGACTGGGGGGAAGTGAGACTTCATTGTAGTGCAGATTTCCTTTGCAAGCTTGCTTGGTTGGCCAAAAAGGGCGTATGCGTTTTTTCCTGAATATATTCAGGAAAAAACGCATACGCCCTTTTTGGCCAAGTGCATCATTGTGGACGTTCTGCCTCTTTTCCTATGCTTTCAATGCAATTCTAGTCTAGCTCCTGAAATCGGTTTCCTGCAATTCTGCCCCGCTTTCAAGTCCTCTTGGCAGCCTTACTTCAGTCTATTTTTGGACGATAGCTGTCATTTATAACTCTGCAGGTTTGTGAATTACAGTGCCCCTGAGCTCCTTTCTTCAACTTGCTTTCTTGTGACCTGGCCGCAACACCACAGGATGGCTTCAGGCCCTAATCTGGTTCCGGCAGGGCACGCTGAGCCTTTGGTTAATTCCTCTTCATGGTGGAAAATGAGAGTTAAATTTGCCCGTCCAGACACCTCCAGCTAGCCTCTCATTGGTTCTCGCTATTCCTGTTCATCTTCCGCAGAAATTGCAAACTGGGCCAAACAGGAGGTTAAAGGGACTGACTCTCCAAGTCGGGAGAGTGTTAGTAAAGTGTCTGGAATGTTGCACCCGAGTACCAGGGTACGAAAACTGAGACATATTTGAACACGTCTCCCGATCACATGGTTGATCATACTCTAGGTTCCACATGCATGTTTTAGCTGAAGGAAGAATACCTTAAACCTGGGTAGTTGAAACCCGTGGAATGGGTACCATGCAATATGACTTCAAAGGGTCTTCATTTGCTCACCGAACCTCTCCAATCCTATCACTGCTGCGTTTATGCCCCTGTACACATGCTTGATTCTCTTTCGGAGACATAGCAATCCATAGGTTTTAAGATACTTACTAGTCAGGTACATTCTTAGGCGTTTAATATGGGCTGTTGAGTCCATTTCATTGAGCAAGGTGTAGCTCTTGTCTATTCCATATTTGGCTTAAGGAACTTTATCTGTGCTCATTTCAATCTCTGGTTTTATGCAGCACCCCAACTCACCTTTACCCTTAAGCAAGCATAAGTTGGTTTTCTAAATTTGAGACCCTGTTCTGTTTTGGAATGCAGTTCCTGTGTAGCCAAGTTTACATTCCATGTATTAGTGATATCTTATGATGTTTCTTTTTCTGTGTGACTTATTTCAGTTAGAATCATCGTACCTGAATCCACTCATTATGCTGCTACGGGCCTGATGACATAGATTTCATTGCTGAGTGATACTGCATTGTACGTAAGTACCACAAGTTCTTTATCCATTTTTCACTTTCTGTGATATAGAACTTGTACGGTAAACGAAGTTCTTGTAAACGGAGGCGTCCCAAACTTTGGGGTGGCTGTGTCTTTTTGATTTTAATTTCCCTAAGCTATAGGACCATAAGTGGAAGTGCCCTAGGCTCTGTTGCTTTGTTTTTTAGATGTTTCAGGAAACACCATACACTTCTCCCGAGTGTCTGTTGGCAATTTACATCCCGCCCATCAGCATAACAAGGTTCCCAGTTCTCCATGGCCTGTCCTGCCTTTCTGGATTTTACACTTATTTCAGATGGCCCTTTTGACCGGGGAGAAGTGAGACTTCATTGTAAAGCAGATTTCCTTTGCAAGTTTGCTTGGTTGGCCAAAAAGGGCGTATGCGTTTTTTCCTGAATATATTCAGGAAAAAACGCATACGCCCTTTTTGGCCAAGTGCATCATTGTGGACGTTCTGCCTCTTTTCCTATGCTTTCAATGCAATTTCAGTCTACCTCCTGAAATCGGTTTCCTGCAATACTGCCCCGCTTTCAAGTCCTCTTGGCAGCCTTACTTCAGTCTATTTTTGGACGATAGCTGTCATTTATAACTCTGCAGGTTTGTGAATTACAGTGCCCCTGAGCTCCTTTCTTCAACTCGCTTTCTTGTGAGCTGGCCGCAACACCGCAGGATGGCTTCAGGCCCTAATCTGGTTCTGGCACGGCACGCTGAGCCTTTGGTTAATTCCTCTTCCTGGTGGGAAATGAGAGTTAAATTTGCCCGTCCAGACACCTCCAGCTAGTCTCTCATTGGTTCTCGCTATTCCTGTTCATCTTCCGCAGAAATTGCAAACTGGGCCAAACAGGAGGTTAAAGGGACTGACTCTATAAGTTGGGAGAGTGTTAGTGAAGCGTCTGGAATGTTGCACCCGAGTACCAGGGTACGAAAACTGAGACATATTTGAACACGTCTCCCGATCACATGGTTGATCATACTCTGGGTTCCACATGCATGTTTTAGCTGAAGGAAGAATACCTAAAACCTGGGTAGTTGAAACCCGTGGAATGGGTACCATGCAATATGACTTCAAAGGGTCTTCATTTGCTCACCGAACCTCTCCAATCCTATCACTGCTGCGTTTATGCCCCTGTACACATGCTTGATTCTCTTTCGGAGACATAGCAATCCATAGGTTTTAAGATACTTACTAGTCAGGTACATTCTTAGGCGTTTAATATGCGGTGTTGTGTCCATTTCGTTGAGCAAGGTGTAGCTCTTGTCTATTCCATATTTGGCTTAAGAAACTTTATCTGTGCTCATTTCAATGTCTGGTTTTATGCAGCACCACAACTCACCTTTCCCCTTAAGCAAGCATATGTTGGTTTTCTAAATTTGAGACCCTGTTCTGTTCTGTAATTCAGTTCCTGTGTAGCCAAGTTTCCATTCCGTGTATTACTGATATCTTATGATGTTTCTTTTTCTGTGTGACTTATTTCAGTTAGAATCATCATACCTGAATCCACTCATTGTGCTGCTAAGGGCCTGATGACACAGATTTCATTGCTGAGTGATATTGCTTTGTAAGTAAATACCACAACTTCTTTATCCATTTTTCACTTTCTGCGATGTTGAACTTGTACTGTAAACGAGGTTCTTGTAAACAGAGCCGTTCCAAACTTTGGGGTGGCTGTGTCTTTTTGATTTTAATTTCCCTAAGCTATAGGACCATAAGTGGTAGTGCCCTAGGTTCTGTTGCTTTGTTTTTTAGATGTTTCAGGAAACAGCATACACTTCTCCCGAGTGGTTGTTGGCAATTTACATCCCGCCCATCAGCATAACAAGGCTCCCAGTTCTCCATGGCCTGTCCTGCCTTTCTGGATTTTACACTTTTTTCAGATGGCCCTTTTGACCGGGGGGAAGTGAGACTTCAATGTAGTGCAGATTTCCTTTGCAAGCTTGCTTGGTTGGCCAAAAAGGGCGTATGCGTTTTTTCCTGAATATATTCAGGAAAAAACGCATACGCCCTTTTTGGCCAAGTGCATCATTTTGGACGTTCTGCCTCTTTTCCTATGCTTTCAATGCAATTCCAGTCTACCTCCTGAAATCGGTTTCCTGCAATTCTGCCCCGCTTTCAAGTCCTCTTGGCAGCCTTACTTCAGTCTATTTTTGGACGATAGCTGTCATTTATAACTCTGCAGGTTTGTGAATTACAGTACCCCTGAGCTCCTTTCTTCAACTCGCTTTCTTGTGACCTGGCCGCAACACCGTAGGATGGCTTCAGGCCCTAATCTGGTTCCGGCCCGGCATGCTGAGCCTTTGGTTAATTCCTCTTCCTGGTGGGAAATGAGAGTTAAATTTGCCCGTCCAGACACCTCCAGCTAGCCTCTCATTGGTTCTCGCTATTCCTGTTCATCTTCCGCAGAAATTGCAAACTGGGCCAAACAGGAGGTTAAAGGCGCTGACTCTCCAAGTCGGGAGAGTGTTAGTAAAGCGTCTGGAATGTTGCACCCGAGTACCAGGGTACGAAAACTGAGACATATTTGAACACGTCTCCCGATCACATGGTTGATCATACTCTAGGTTCCACATGCATGTTTTAGCTGAAGGAAGAATACCTTAAACCTGGAGAGTTAAGACCCGTGTAATGGGTACCATGCAATATGACTTCAAAGGGTCTGCATTTACTCACCGAACCTTTCCAATCCTATCACTGCTGCGTTTATGCCCCTGTACACATGCTTGATTCTCTTTCGGAGACATAGCAATCCATAGGTTTTAAGATACTTACTAGTCAGGTACATTCTTAGGCGTTTAATATGCGGTGTTGAGTCCATTTCGTTGAACAAGGAGTAGCTCTTGTCTATTCCATATTTGACTTAAGGAACTTTATCTGTGCTCATTTCAATCTCTGGTTTTATGCAGCACCACAACTCACCTTTACCCTTAAGCAAGCATAAGTTGGTTTTCTAAATTTGAGACCCTGTTCTGTTCTGTAATTCAGTTCCTGTGTAGCCAAGTTTACATTCCGTGTATTACTGATATCTTATGATGTTTCTTTTTCTGTGTGACTTATTTCAGTTAGAATCATCATACCTGAATCCACTCATTGTGCTGCTAAGGGCCTGATGACACAGATTTCATTGCTGAGTGATATTGCTTTGTAAGTAAATACCACAAGTTCTTTATCCATTTTTCACTTTCTGCGATGTTGAACTTGTACTGTAAACGAGGTTCTTGTAAACAGAGCCGTTCCAAACTTTGGGGTGGCTGTGTCTTTTTGATTTTAATTTCCCTAAGCTATAGGACCATAAGTGGAAGTGCCCTAGGTTCTGTTGCTTTGTTTTTTAGATGTTTCAGGAAACACCATAAACTTCTCCCGAGTGGTTGTTGGCAATTTACATCCCGCCCATCAGCATAACAAGGCTCCCAGTTCTCCATGGCCTGTCCTGCCTTTCTGGATTTTACACTTTTTTCAGATGGCCCTTTTGACCGGGGGGAAGTGAGACTTCAATGTAGTGCAGATTTCCTTTGCAAGCTTGCTTGGTTGGCCAAAAAGGGCGTATGCGTTTTTTCCTGAATATATTCAGGAAAAAACGCATACGCCCTTTTTGGCCAAGTGCATCATTTTGGACGTTCTGCCTCTTTTCCTATGCTTTCAATGCAATTCCAGTCTACCTCCTGAAATCGGTTTCCTGCAATTCTGCCCCGCTTTCAAGTCCTCTTGGCAGCCTTACTTCAGTCTATTTTTGGACGATAGCTGTCATTTATAACTCTGCAGGTTTGTGAATTACAGTGCCCCTGAGCTCCTTTCTTCAACTCGCTTTCTTGTGACCTGGCCGCAACACCGTAGGATGGCTTCAGGCCCTAATCTGGTTCCGGCCCGGCATGCTGAGCCTTTGGTTAATTCCTCTTCCTGGTGGGAAATGAGAGTTAAATTTGCCCGTCCAGACACCTCCAGCTAGCCTCTCATTGGTTCTCGCTATTCCTGTTCATCTTCCGCAGAAATTGCAAACTGGGCCAAACAGGAGGTTAAAGGCGCTGACTCTCCAAGTCGGGAGAGTGTTAGTAAAGCGTCTGGAATGTTGCACCCGAGTACCAGGGTACGAAAACTGAGACATATTTGAACACGTCTCCCGATCACATGGTTGATCATACTCTGGGTTCCACATGCATGTTTTAGCTGAAGGAAGAATACCTTAAACCTGGAGAGTTAAGACCCGTGTAATGGGTACCATGCAATATGACTTCAAAGGGTCTGCATTTACTCACCGAACCTCTCCAATCCTATCACTGCTGCGTTTATGCCCCTGTACACATGCTTGATTCTCTTTCGGAGACATAGCAATCCATAGGTTTTAAGATACTTACTAGTCAGGTACATTCTTAGGCGTTTAATATGCGGTGTTGAGTCCATTTCATTGAACAAGGAGTAGCTCTTGTCTATTCCATATTTGACTTAAGGAACTTTATCTGTGCTCATTTCAATCTCTGGTTTTATGCAGCACCACAACTCACCTTTACCCTTAAGCAAGCATAAGTTGGTTTTCTAAATTTGAGACCCTGTTCTGTTCTGTAATTCAGTTCCTGTGTAGCCAAGTTTACATTCCGTGTATTACTGATATCTTATGATGTTTCTTTTTCTGTGTGACTTATTTCAGTTAGAATCATCATACCTGAATCCACTCATTGTGCTGCTAAGGGCCTGATGACACAGATTTCATTGCTGAGTGATATTGCTTTGTAAGTAAATACCACAAGTTCTTTATCCATTTTTCACTTTCTGCGATGTTGAACTTGTACTGTAAACGAGGTTCTTGTAAACAGAGCCGTTCCAAACTTTGGGGTGGCTGTGTCTTTTTGATTTTAATTTCCCTAAGCTATAGGACCATAAGTGGAAGTGCCCTAGGTTCTGTTGCTTTGTTTTTTAGATGTTTCAGGAAACACCATAAACTTCTCCCGAGTGGTTGTTGGCAATTTACATCCCGCCCATCAGCATAACAAGGCTCCCAGGTCTCCAAGGCCTGTCCTGCCTTTCTGGATTTTACACTTTTTTCAGATGGCCCTTTTGACCGGGGGGAAGTGAGACTTCATTGTAGTGCAGATTTCCTTTGCAAGCTTGCTTGGTTGGCCAAAAAGGGCGTATGCGTTTTTTCCTGAATATATTCAGGAAAAAACGCATACGCCCTTTTTGGCCAAGTGCATCATTGTGGACGTTCTGCCTCTTTTCCTATGCTTTCAATGCAATTCTAGTCTAGCTCCTGAAATCGGTTTCCTGCAATTCTGCCCCGCTTTCAAGTCCTCTTGGCAGCCTTACTTCAGTCTATTTTTGGACGATAGCTGTCATTTATAACTCTGCAGGTTTGTGAATTACAGTGCCCCTGAGCTCCTTTCTTCAACTTGCTTTCTTGTGACCTGGCCGCAACACCACAGGATGGCTTCAGGCCCTAATCTGGTTCCGGCAGGGCACGCTGAGCCTTTGGTTTATTCCTCTTCATGGTGGAAAATGAGAGTTAAATTTGCCCGTCCAGACACCTCCAGCTAGCCTCTCATTGGTTCTTGCTATTCCTGTTCATCTTCCGCAGAAATTGCAAACTGGGCCAAACAGGAGGTTAAAGGGACTGACTCTCCAAGTCGGGAGAGTGTTAGTAAAGTGTCTGGAATGTTGCACCCGAGTACCAGGGTACGAAAACTGAGACATATTTGAACACGTCTCCCGATCACATGGTTGATCATACTCTAGGTTCCACATGCATGTTTTAGCTGAAGGAAGAATACCTTAAACCTGGGTAGTTGAAACCCGTGGAATGGGTACCATGCAATATGACTTCAAAGGGTCTTCATTTGCTCACCGAACCTCTCCAATCCTATCACTGCTGCGTTTATGCCCCTGTACACATGCTTGATTCTCTTTCGGAGACATAGCAATCCATAGGTTTTAAGATACTTACTAGTCAGGTACATTCTTAGGCGTTTAATATGGGCTGTTGAGTCCATTTCATTGAGCAAGGAGTAGCTCTTGTCTATTCCATATTTGGCTTAAGGAACTTTATCTGTGCTCATTTCAATCTCTGGTTTTATGCAGCACCCCAACTCACCTTTACCCTTAAGCAAGCATAAGTTGGTTTTCTAAATTTGAGACCCTGTTCTGTTTTGGAATGCAGTTCCTGTGTAGCCAAGTTTACATTCCGTGTATTAGTGATATCTTATGATGTTTCTTTTTCTGTGTGACTTATTTCAGTTAGAATCATCGTACCTGAATCCACTCATTATGCTGCTACGGGCCTGATGACATAGATTTCATTGCTGAGTGATACTGCATTGTACGTAAGTACCACAAGTTCTTTATCCATTTTTCACTTTCTGTGATATAGAACTTGTACGGTAAACGAAGTTCTTGTAAACGGAGGCGTCCCAAACTTTGGGGTGGCTGTGTCTTTTTGATTTTAATTTCCCTAAGCTATAGGACCATAAGTGGAAGTGCCCTAGGCTCTGTTGCTTTGTTTTTTAGATGTTTCAGGAAACACCATACACTTCTCCTGAGTGTCTGTTGGCAATTTACATCCCGCCCATCAGCATAACAAGGTTCCCAGTTCTCCATGGCCTGTCCTGCCTTTCTGGATTTTACACTTATTTCAGATGGCCCTTTTGACCGGGGAGAAGTGAGACTTCATTGTAAAGCAGATTTCCTTTGCAAGTTTGCTTGGTTGGCCAAAAAGGGCGTATGCGTTTTTTCCTGAATATATTCAGGAAAAAACGCATACGCCCTTTTTGGCCAAGTGCATCATTGTGGACGTTCTGCCTCTTTTCCTATGCTTTCAATGCAATTCCAGTCTACCTCCTGAAATCGGTTTCCTGCAATTCTGCCCCGCTTTCAAGTCCTCTTGGCAGCCTTACTTCAGTCTATTTTTGGACGATAGCTGTCATTTATAACTCTGCAGGTTTGTGAATTACAGTGCCCCTGAGCTCCTTTCTTCAACTCGCTTTCTTGTGAGCTGGCCGCAACACCGCAGGATGGCTTCAGGCCCTAATCTGGTTCTGGCACGGCACGCTGAGCCTTTGGTTAATTCCTCTTCCTGGTGGGAAATGAGAGTTAAATTTGCCCGTCCAGACACCTCCAGCTAGTCTCTCATTGGTTCTCGCTATTCCTGTTCATCTTCCGCAGAAATTGCAAACTGGGCCAAACAGGAGGTTAAAGGGACTGACTCTCCAAGTTGGGAGAGTGTTAGTAAAGCGTCTGGAATGTTGCACCCGAGTACCAGGGTACGAAAACTGAGACATATTTGAACACGTCTCCCGATCACATGGTTGATCATACTCTGGGTTCCACATGCATGTTTTAGCTGAAGGAAGAATACCTAAAACCTGGGTAGTTGAAACCCGTGGAATGGGTACCATGCAATATGACTTCAAAGGGTCTTCATTTGCTCACCGAACCTCTCCAATCCTATCACTGCTGCGTTTATGCCCCTGTACACATGCTTGATTCTCTTTCGGAGACATAGCAATCCATAGGTTTTAAGATACTTACTAGTCAGGTACATTCTTAGGCGTTTAATATGCGGTGTTGTGTCCATTTCGTTGAGCAAGGTGTAGCTCTTGTCTATTCCATATGTGGCTTAAGGAACTTTATCTGTGCTCATTTCAATCTCTGGTTTTATGCAGCACCCCAACTCACCTTTCCCCTTAAGCAAGCATAAGTTGGTTTTCTAAATTTGAGACCCTGTTCTGTTCTGTAATTCAGTTCCTGTGTAGCCAAGTTTCCATTCCGTGTATTACTGATATCTTATGATGTTTCTTTTTCTGTGTGACTTATTTCAGTTAGAATCATCATACCTGAATCCACTCATTGTGCTGCTAAGGGCCTGATGACACAGATTTCATTGCTGAGTGATATTGCGTTGTAAGTAAATACCACAACTTCTTTATCCATTTTTCACTTTCTGCGATGTTGAACTTGTACTGTAAACGAGGTTCTTGTAAACAGAGCCGTTCCAAACTTTGGGGTGGCTGTGTCTTTTTGATTTTAATTTCCCTAAGCTATAGGACCATAAGTGGAAGTGCCCTAGGTTCTGTTGCTTTGTTTTTTAGATGTTTCAGGAAACACCATACACTTCTCCCGAGTGGTTGTTGGCAATTTACATCCCGCCCATCAGCATAACAAGGCTCCCAGTTCTCCATGGCCTGTCCTGCCTTTCTGGATTTTACACTTTTTTCAGATGGCCCTTTTGACCGGGGGGAAGTGAGACTTCATTGTAGTGCAGATGTCCTTTGCAAGCTTGCTTGGTTGGCCAAAAAGGGCGTATGCGTTTTTTCCTGAATATATTCAGGAAAAAACGCATACGCCCTTTTTGGCCAAGTGCATCATTTTGGACGTTCTGCCTCTTTTCCTATGCTTTCAATGCAATTCCAGTCTACCTCCTGAAATCGGTTTCCTGCAATTCTGCCCCGCTTTCAAGTCCTCTTGGCAGCCTTACTTCAGTCTATTTTTGGACGATAGCTGTCATTTATAACTCTGCAGGTTTGTGAATTACAGTGCCCCTGAGCTCCTTTCTTCAACTCGCTTTCTTGTGAGCTGGCCGCAACACCGCAGGATGGCTTCAGGCCCTAATCTGGTTCTGGCACGGCACGCTGAGCCTTTGGTTAATTCCTCTTCCTGGTGGGAAATGAGAGTTAAATTTGCCCGTCCAGACACCTCCAGCTAGTCTCTCATTGGTTCTCGCTATTCCTGTTCATCTTCCGCAGAAATTGCAAACTGGGCCAAACAGGAGGTTAAAGGGACTGACTCTCCAAGTCGGGAGAGTGTTAGTAAAGCGTCTGGAATGTTGCACCCGAGTACCAGGGTACGAAAACTGAGACATATTTGAACACGTCTCCCGATCACATGGTTGATCATACTCTGGGTTCCACATGCATGTTTTAGCTGAAGGAAGAATACCTTAAACCTGGGTAGTTGAAACCCGTGGAATGGGTACCATGCAATATGACTTCAATGGGTCTTCATTTGCTCACCGAACCTCTCCAAACCTATCACTGCTGCGTTTATGCCCCTGTACACATGCTTGATTCTCTTTCGGAGACATAGCAATCCATAGGTTTTAAGATACTTACTAGTCAGGTACATTCTTAGGCGTTTAATATGCGGTGTTGAGTCCATTTCGTTGAGCAAGGAGTAGCTCTTGTCTATTCCATATTTGGCTTAAGGAACTTTATCTGTGCTCATTTCAATCTCTGGTTTTATGCAGCACCCCAACTCACCTTTACCCTTAAGCAAGCATAAGTTGGTTTTCTAAATTTGAGACCCTGTTCTGTTCTGTAATTCAGTTCCTGTGTAGCCAAGTTTTCATTCCGTGTATTACTGATATCTTATGATGTTTCTTTTTCTGTGTGACTTATTTCAGTTAGAATCATCATACCTGAATCCACTCATTGTGCTGCTAAGGGCCTGATGACATAGATTTCATTGCTGAGTGATATTGCTTTGTAAGTGAATACCACAACTTCTTTATCCATTTTTCACTTTCTGCGATGTTGAACTTGTACTGTAAACGAGGTTCTTGTAAACAGAGGCGTCCCAAACTTTGGGGTGGCTGTGTCTTTTTGATTTTAATCTCCCTAAGCTATAGGACCATAAGTGGAAGTGCCCTAGGCTCTGTTGCTTTGTTTTTTAGATGTTTCAGGAAACACCATACACTTCTTCCAAGTGTCTGTTGGCAATTTACATCCCGCCCATCAGCATAACAAGGCTCCCAGTTCTCAATGGCCTGTTCTGCCTTTCTGGATTTTACACTTTTTTCAGATGGCCCTTTTGACCGGGGGGAAGTGAGACTTCATTGTAGTGCAGATTTCCTTTGCAAGCTTGCTTGGTTGGCCAAAAAGTGCGTATGCGTTTTTTCCTGAATATATTCAGGAAAAAACGCATACGCCCTTTTTGGCCAAGTGCATCATTGTGGACGTTCTGCCTCTTTTCCTATGCTTTCAATGCAATTCCAGTCTACCTCCTGAAATTGGTTTCCTGCAATTCTGCCCCGCTTTCAAGTCCTCTTGGCAGCCTTACTTCAGTATATTTTTGGACGATAGCTGTCATTTATAACTCTGCAGGTTTGTGAAATACAGTGCCCCTGATCTCCTGTCTTCAACTCGCTTTCTTGTGACCTGGCCGCAACACCGCAGGATGGCTTCAGGCCCTAATCTGGTTCTGGCCCGGCATGCTGAGCCTTTGGTTAATTCCTCTTCCTGGTGGGAAATGAGAGTTAAATTTGCCCGTTGAGACACCTCCAGCTAGCCTCTCATTGGTTCTCGCTATTCCTGTTCATCTTCCGCAGAAATTGCAAACTGGGCCAAACAGGAGGTTAAAGGGACTGACTCTCCAAGTGGGGAGAGTGTTAGTAAAGCGTCTGGAATGTTGCACCCGAGTACCAGGGGAGGAAAACTGAGACATATTTGAACACGTCTCCCGTTCACATGGTTGATCATACTCTGGGTTCCACATGCATGTTTTAGCTGAAGGAAGAATACCTAAAACCTGGAGAGTTGAGACCCGTGTAATGGGTACCATGCAATATGACTTCAAAGGGTCTTCATTTGCTCACCGAACCTCTCCAATCCTATCACTGCTGCGTTTATGCCCCTGTACACACGCTTGATTCTCTTTTGGAGACATAGCAATCCATAGGTTTTAAGATACTTACTAGTCAGGTACATTCTTAGGCGTTTAATATGGGGTGTTGAGTCCATTTCGTTGAGCAAGGAGTAGCTCTTGTCTATTCCATATTTGGCTTAAGGAACTTTATCTGTGCTCATTTCAATCTCTGGTTTTATGCAGCACCCCAACTCACCTTTACCCTTAAGCAAGCATAAGTTGGTTTTCTAAATTTGAGACCCTATTCTGTTTTGGAATGCAGTTCCTGTGTAGCCAAGTTTACATTCCGTATATTAGTGATATCTTATGATGTTTCTTTTTCTGTGTGACTTATTTCAGTTAGAATCATCGTACCTGAATCCACTCATTATGCTGCTATGGGCCTGATGACATAGATTTCATTGCTGAGTGATACTGCATTGTACGTAAGTACCTCAAGTTCTTTATCCATTTTTCATTTTCTGTGATATTAAACTTGTACGGTAAACGAGGTTCTTGTAAACGGAGGCGTCCCAAACTTTGGGGTGGCTGTGTCTTTTTTATTTTAATTTCCCTAAGCTATAGGACCATAAGTGGAAGTGCCCTAGGCTCTGTTGCTTTGTTTTTTAGATGTTTCAGGAAACACCATACACTTCTCCAGAGTGGCTGTTGGCAATTTACATCCCGCCCATCAGCATAAGAAGGCTCCCAGTTCTCCGTGGCCTATCGTGCCTTTATGGATTTTACACTTTTATCAGATGGCCCTTTTGACCAGGTGGAAGTGAGACTTCATTGTAGTGCAGGTTTCCTTTGCAAGCTTGCTTGGTTGGCCAAAAAGGGCGTATGCGTTTTTTCCTGAATATATTCAGGAAAAAACGCATACGCCCTTTTTGGCCAAGTGCATCATTGTGGACGTTCTGCCTCTTTTCCTATGCTTTCAATGCAATTCCAGTCTACCTCCTGAAATCGGTTTCCTGCAATTCTGCCCCGCTTTCAAGTCCTCTTGGCAGCCTTACTTCAGTCTATTTTTGGACGATAGCTGTCATTTATAACTCTGCAGGTTTGTGAATTACAGTGCCCCTGAGCTCCTTTCTTCAACTCGCTTTCTTGTGAGCTGGCCGCAACACCGCAGGATGGCTTCAGGCCCTAATCTGGTTCCGGCACGGCACGCTGAGCCTTTGGTTAATTCCTCTTCCTGGTGGGAAATGAGAGTTAAATTTGCCCGTCCAGACACCTCCAGCTAGCCTCTCATTGGTTCTCGCTATTCCTGTTCATCTTCCGCAGAAATTGCAAACTGGGCCAAACAGGAGGTTAAAGGCACTGACTCTCCAAGTCGGGAGAGTGTTAATAAAGCATCTGGAATGTTGCACCCGAGTACCAGGGTACGAAAACTGAGACATATTTGAACACGTCTCCTGATCACATGGTTGATCATACTCTGGGTTCCACATGCATGTTTTAGCTGAAGGAAGAATACCTTAAAACTGGGTAGTAGAAACCCGTGGATTGGGTACCATGCAATATGACTTCAAAGGGTCTTCATTTGCTCACCGAACCTCTCCAATCCTATCACTGCTGCGTTTATGCCCCTGTACACATGCTTGATTCTCTTACGGAGACATAGCAATCCATAGGTTTTAAGATACTTACTAGTCAGGTACATTCTTAGGCGTTTAATATGCGGTGTTGAGTCCATTTCGTTGAGCAAGGAGTAGCTCTTGTCTATTCCATATTTGGCTTAAGGAACTTTATCTGTGCTCATTTCAATCTCTGGTTTTATGCAGCACCCCAACTCACCTTTACCCTTAAGCAAGCATAAGTTGGTTTTCTAAATTTGAGACCCTGTTCTGTTCTGTAATTCAGTTCCTGTGTAGCCAAGTTTACATTCCGTGTATTACTGATATCTTATGATGTTTCTTTTTCTGTGTGACTTATTTCAGTTAGAATCATCATACCTGAATCCACTCATTGTGCTGCTAAGGGCCTGATGACATAGATTTCATTGCTGAGTGATATTGCTTTGTAAGTGAATACCACAACTTCTTTATCCATTTTTCACTTTCTGCGATGTTGAACTTGTACTGTAAACGAGGTTCTTGTAAACAGAGGCGTCCCAAACTTTGGGGTGGCTGTGTCTTTTTGATTTTAATTTCCCTAAGCTATAGGACCATAAGTGGAAGTGCCCTAGGCTCTGTTGCTTTGTTTTTTAGATGTTTCAGGAAACACCATACACTTCTCCCGAGTGGTTGTTGGCAATTTACATCCCGCCCATCAGCATAAGAAGGCTCCCAGTTCTCCATGGCCTGTCCTCCCTTTCTGGATTTTACACTTTTTTCAGATGGCCCTTTTGACCGGGGGGAAGTGAGACTTCATTGTAGTGCAGATGTCCTTTGCAAGCTTGCTTGGTTGACCAAAAAGGGCGTATGCGTTTTTTCCTGAATATATTCAGGAAAAAACGCATATGCCCTTTTTGGCCAAGTGCATCATTGTGAACGTTCTGCCTCTTTTCCTATGCTTTCAATGCAATTCCAGTCTACCTCCTGAAATCGGTTTCCTGCAATTCTGCCCCGCTTTGAAGTCCTCTTGGCAGCCTTACTTCAGTCTATTTTTGGACGATAGCTGTCATTTATAACTCTGCAGGTTTGTGAATTACAGTGCCCCTGAGCTCCTTTCTTCAACTCGCTTTCTTTTGAGCTGGCCGCAACACCGCAGGATGGCTTCAGGCCCTAATCTGGTTCCGGCCCGGCACGCTGAGCCTTTGGTTAATTCCTCTTCCTGGTGGGAAAGGAGAGTTAAATTTGCCCGTTGAGACACCTCCAGCTAGCCTCTCATTGGTTCTCGCTATTCCTGTTCATCTTCCGCAGAAATTGCAAACTGGGCCAAACAGGAGGTTAAAGGCACTGACTCTCCAAGTCGGGAGAGTGTTAGTAAAGCGTCTGGAATGTTGCACCCGAGTACCAGGGTACGAAAACTGAGACATATTTGAACACGTCTCCCAATCACATGGTTGATCATACTCTGGGTTCCACATGCATGTTTTAGCTGAAGGAAGAATACCTTAAAACTGGGTAGTAGAAACCCGTGGAATGGGTACCATGCAATATGACTTCAATGGGTCTTCATTTGCTCACCGAACCTCTCCAATCCTATCACTGCTGCGTTTATGCCCCTGTACACATGCTTGATTCTCTTTCGGAGACATAGCAATCCATAGGTTTTAAGGTACTTACTAGTCAGGTACATTCTTAGGCGTTTAATATGCGGTGTTGAGTCCATTTCGTTGAGCAAGGAGTAGCTCTTGTCTATTCCATATTTGGCTTAAGGAACTTTATCTGTGCTCATTTCAATCTCTGGTTTTATGCAGCACCCCAACTCACCTTTACCCTTAAGCAAGCATAAGTTGGTTTTCTAAATTTGAGACCCTGTTCTGTTCTGTAATTCAGTTCCTGTGTAGCCAAGTTTACATTCCGTGTATTACTGATATCTTATGATGTTTCTTTTTCTGTGTGACTTATTTCAGTTAGAATCATCATACCTGAATCCACTCATTGTGCTGCTAAGGGCCTGATGACATAGATTTCATTGCTGAGTGATATTGCTTTGTAAGTGAATACCACAACTTCTTTATCCATTTTTCACTTTCTGCGATGTTGAACTTGTACTGTAAACGAGGTTCTTGTAAACGGACGCGTCCCAAACTTTCGGGTGGCTGTGTCTTTTTGATTTTAATTTCCCTAAGCTATAGGACCATAAGTGGAAGTGCCCTAGGCTCTGTTGCTTTGTTTTTTAGATGTTTCAGGAAACACCATACACTTCTCCCGAGTGGTTGTTGGCAATTTACATCCCGCCCATCAGCATAACAAGGCTCCCAGTTCTCCATGGCCTGTCCTCCCTTTCTGGATTTTACACTTTTTTCAGATGGCCCTTTTGACCGGGGGGAAGTGAGACTTCATTGTAGTGCAGATGTCCTTTGCAAGCTTGCTTGTTTGACCAAAAAGGGCGTATGCGTTTTTTCCTGAATATATTCAGGAAAAAACGCATACGCCCTTTTTGGCCAAGTGCATCATTGTGGACGTTCTGCCTCTTTTCCTATGCTTTCAATGCAATTCCAGTCTACCTCCTGAAATCGGTTTCCTGCAATTCTGCCCCGCTTTCAAGTCCTCTTGGCAGCCTTACTTCAGTCTATTTTTGGACGATAGCTGTCATTTATAACTCTGCAGGTTTGTGAATTACAGTGCCCCTGAGCTCCTTTCTTCAACTCGCTTTCTTTTGAGCTGGCCGCAACACCGCAGGATGGCTTCAGGCCCTAATCTGGTTCCGGCCCAGCACGCTGAGCCTTTGGTTAATTCCTTTTCCTGGTGGGAAATGAGAGTTAAATTTGCCCGTTCAGACACCTCCAGCTAGCCTCTCATTGGTTCTCGCTATTCCTGTTCATCTTCCGCAGAAATTGCAAACTGGGCCAAACAGGAGGTTAAAGGCACTGACTCTCCAAGTCGGGAGAGTGTTAGTAAAGCGTCTGGAATGTTGCACCCGAGTACCAGGGTACGAAAACTGAGACATATTTGAACACGTCTCCCGATCACATGGTTGATCATACTCTGGGTTCCACATGCATGTTTTAGCTGAAGGAAGAATACCTTAAAACTGGGTAGTAGAAACCCGTGGAATGGGTACCATGCAATATGACTTCAATGGGTCTTCATTTGCTCACCGAACCTCTCCAATCCTATCACTGCTGCGTTTATGCCCCTGTACACATGCTTGATTCTCTTTCGGAGACATAGCAATCCATAGGTTTTAAGATACTTACTAGTCAGGTACATTCTTAGGCGTTTAATATGCGGTGTTGAGTCCATTTCGTTGAGCAAGGAGTAGCTCTTGTCTATTCCATATTTGGCTTAAGGAACTTTATCTGTGCTCATTTCAATCTCTGGTTTTATGCAGCACCCCAACTCACCTTTACCCTTAAGCAAGCATAAGTTGGTTTTCTAAATTTGAGACCCTGTTCTGTTCTGTAATTCAGTTCCTGTGTAGCCAAGTTTACATTCCGTGTATTACTGATATCTTATGATGTTTCTTTTTCTGTGTGACTTATTTCAGTTAGAATCATCATACCTGAATCCACTCATTGTGCTGCTAAGGGCCTGATGACATAGATTTCATTGCTGAGTGATATTGCTTTGTAAGTGAATACCACAAGTTCTTTATCCATTTTTCACTTTCTGCGATGTTGAACTTGTACTGTAAACGAGGTTCTTGTAAACAGAGGCGTCCCAAACTTTGGGGTGGCTGTGTCTTTTTGATTTTAATTTCCCTAAGCTATAGGACCATAAGTGGAAGTGCCCTAGGCTCTGTTGCTTTGTTTTTTAGATGTTTCAGGAAACACCATACACTTCTCCCGAGTGTCTGTTGGCAATTTACATCCCGCCCATCAGCATAACAAGGCTCCCAGTTCTCAATGGCCTGTCCTGCCTTTCTGGATTTTACACTTTTTTCAGATGGCCCTTTTGACCGGGGGGAAGTGAGACTTCATTGTAGTGCAGATTTCCTTTGCAAGCTTGCTTGGTTGACCAAAAAGGGCGTATGCGTTTTTTCCTGAATATATTCAGGAAAAAACGCATATGCCCTTTTTGGCCAAGTGCATCATTGTGGACGTTCTGCCTCTTTTCCTATGCTTTCAATGCAATTCCAGTCTACCTCCTGAAATCGGTTTCCTGCAATTCTGCCCCGCTTTCAAGTCCTCTTGGCAGCCTTACTTCAGTCTATTTTTGGACGATAGCTGTCATTTATAACTCTGCAGGTTTGTGAATTACAGTGCCCCTGAGCTCCTTTCTTCAACTCGCTTTCTCTTGAGCTGGCCGCAACACCGCAGGATGGCTTCAGGCCCTAAACTGGTTCCGGCACGGCACGCTGAGCCTTTGGTTATTTCCTCTTCCTGGTGGGAAATGAGAGTTAAATTTGCCCGTCCAGACACCTCCAGCTAGCCTCTCATTGGTTCTCGCTATTCCTGTTCATCTTCCGCAGAAATTGCAAACTGGGCCAAACAGGATGTTAAAGGCGCTGACTCTCCAAGTTGGGAGAGTGTTAGTAAAGGGTCTGGAATGTTGCACCCGAGTACCAGGGGAGGAAAACTGAGACATATTTGAACACGTCTCCCGTTCACACGGTTGATCATACTCTGGGTTCCACATGCATGTTTTAGCTGAAGGAAGAATACCTTAAACCTGGAGAGTTGAGACCCGTGGAATGGGTACCATGCAATATGACTTCAAAGGGTCTTCATTTGCTCACCGAACCTCTCCAATCCTATCACTGCTGCGTTTATGCCCCTGTACACACGCTTGATTCTCTTTCGGAGACATAGCAATCCATAGGTTTTAAGATACTTACTAGTCAGGTACATTCTTAGGCGTTTAACATGCGGTGTTGAGTCCATTTCGTTGAGCAAGGAGTAGCTCTTGTCTATTCCATATTTGGCTTAAGGAACTTTATCTGTGCTCATTTCAATCTCTGGTTTTATGCAGCACCACAACTCACCTTCCCCCTTAAGCAAGCGTAAGTTGGTTTTCTAAACTTGAGATACTGTTCTGTTTTGTAATTCAGTTCATGTGTAGCCAAGTTCACATTCTGTGTATTAGTGATACCTTATGATGTTTCTTTTCTGTGTGACTTATTTCAGTTCGAATCATCATACCTGAATCCACTCATTATGCTGCTACTGGCCTGATGACATAGATTTCATTGCTGAGTGATATTGCATTGTACGTAAGTACCACAAGTTCTTTATCCATTTTTCACTTTCTGCGATATTGCACTTGTACCATAAACGAGGTTCTTGTAAACAGAGCCGTCCCAAACTTTGGGGTGGCTGTGTCTTTTTGATTTTAATTTCCCTAAGCTATAGAACCATAAGTGGAAGTGCCCTAGGCTCTGTTGCTTTGTTTTTTAGATGTTTCAGGAAACACCATACACTTCTCCAGAGTGGCTGTTGGCAATTTACATCCCGCCCATCAGCATAAGAAGGCTCCCAGTTCTCCATGGCCTGTCGTGCCTTTATGGATTTTACACTTTTTTCAGATGACCCTTTTGACCGGGTGGAAGTGAGACTTCATTGTAGTGCAGATTTCCTTTGCAAGCTTGCTTGGTTGGCCAAAAAGGGCGTATGCGTTTTTTCCTGAATATATTCAGGAAAAAACGCATACGCCCTTTTTGGCCAAGTGCATCATTGTCGAGTTTCTGACTCTCTTCATATGCTTTCAATGCAATTCCAGTCTACCTCCTGAAATCGGTTTCCTGCAATTCTGCCTTGCTTTCAATGCCTCTTCATAGCCTTACCTCAATATATTTTTAAAAATAGTTGGCCTTTATAACTCTGCAGGTTTTTGAATTGCAGTGGCCCTTAGCTCCATTTTTTAGCTCTTATTTTTGTGGTCTTGCCCCATAACCACAGGATTCCTTGAAGCCCTATTTTTCTTCTGGGGCACCTTTCTGTGCCTTTGGTTAATTCTTCTTACTGATGTGATATTAGAGTGACATGTGCCCATTGAAACCGCTACAGCTAGTTTCTCACTGGTTCCTCCTATTCCCATTCATCCTCTGCACTAACTGCAGACTGTGCGATACCAGAACTTAAAGGCATTGACTCCATGTGGGGATGTTGTTAGTAAAGTGGCTGGAATGTCGATCCGGAGCCCCAGGAGAGGAAAAATGAGGTGCGTTTTAGAAACCTTTCCCGATCATATGGTATACCAGTCGCTGGGTTTCCCAAGCATGGTTTAGCTGTAGGAAGATTCCCTTCAACCTGGAGTGTTGGGACCCTTGGAATGAGCAGCATGAAGTATTGCATTAAACTTTCGGCAGTTGCTCACCAAAGCTCACCAATCCTGTCAGCCCCAAGTGTCCAGCCTTATGTCTTATCCAGCTGTGGGTTTATATGTGGTCAATCCAGGTTGCATCACAGCCCCTGAGCGAATTTTGTAAGAATTTTTCTCTCTTTCATTGTTTCAGCGTTTTGTTTTTAAAATTTATTTCTATAATGGGGTTTAGCTCATCTTCACTGCTGTGTTTGTGCCGCTCTGCACACACTTGATTCCCTTATGGAGATATATCAATACATGGGTTTTAAGATTCTTATTCCTCAGATATATTTCTCTGTGGTGTATAGGGTGTGTTGAGGCCAGTTCATTGAGCAAGGTGTAGATCTTGTCTAATACCTATTTGGTTTATTGAACGGTATCTGTGCTAATTTCAAACTCTGGTTTTATGCATCACCCCACCTCTCCTTTCCCCTTAAGCTGACATAAGTGTGTTTTCTAAATGTGAGACACTGTTCTGTTCTGTAATTCATTTCTTGTGCAGCCATATTTACCCTCCCTCTATAAGTGATATCTTATGATATGTTTCTTTTTCTGTTTGACTTATTTCAAGTAGTATTATCGGACCTAAATCCACTCTTTATCCTTCTACTAGCCTTATTACATTGATTTCATGGTGAAGAGATATTCCATTGTACATAAGTACCACATCTTCTTTATCCATTGTTCTCTTTCCTGGGATATTTAAGGTGTACTGAAGTTGAGGTTCTTGTAAACAGAGTAGCCCTAAACTGTGGTGTGCTTGTGTCTTGTTGATTTTTAGACTTCCCTAGATATACTCCCATGATTGGAAGTGTCCTATGCTCTGTAGCTCTGTTTTTTAGATGATTTAGGAACCACCATACACTTCTCCAGAGTGGCTCTCGGCAGTTCACACACTGCCCATCAGCGTATAAAGGCTCCCTGTTCTCCATGGCCTGTCCTGCATTTCTGGTTTTTACAATTTTTTAGGATGACCCTTTTGACCGGTGGGAAGTGAGACTTCTTTGTTGTGCACATTTGCATTGCTTGCTTGCTTCGTTGCCCATAAAGTGCGTATGCGTTTTTTCCTGGATATAATCAGGAAAAAACGCATACGCCCTTTTGGGCCAACTGCATCATTGTCGAAATTCTGCCGCTTTTCATGTGCGTTAAAGACGAGTCCAATCTATCTCTTGAAATCTGTTTCTTGCAATTCTGTCTTGCATTCAGATCCTCTTCTTTGCCTTACCTCAACATATTTTTGGACGTTAGTTTTCATTTATAACTCTGCAGGTTTGTGAATTGCAGTGACCCTGAGCTCCATTTTTTAAGTTGCTCTTTTGTGAGCTGGCCTCAAACCCGCAGGATTGCTTCAGGCCCTATTTTGGCTCCGGCGAGGCAGGCTGAGCCTTTCTTTAATTCTTATTCTTAATGGGAAATTAGAGTGATATGTGCCCGTCCAAACCCCTACAACTCTTCTCTCATTGGTTCCCCCTCTTCCCGTTCATCCTCCTCACAATTTGCAAAATGTGTGAAACAGAAGTTTAAATGTGCTGATTCTCCAAGTGGGGAGATTCTAAGTAGCGTGGCTGGAATGGTGAACAGGAGCACCAGGAGAGGATAAATGAGGTGCATTTTAGACACATCTCCCGATCACATGGTGTACAGTCCTCTGGGTTTTCCATGCATGTTTTAGCTGTAGGAAGATCCCTTGAACCTGCAGATTTGGGACCCATTGAATGGGTACCATGTAGTATTACTTTAAAGGGTGTGCATTTCCTCACCCAACCTCACATTTCTCTTAGCGCAAACAGTTTCCAGCCTTATGTCTCATCCTGCTGTGGGTCTAGATGTGTTCAATCCATGTTGCATCACCGTCCCTGAGGAAAAGTTGTAAGAGGTTTTCTCTGTCTCTCTGTCGTTTATTTTTTTCAATTTATTACTATATTGGTTACAGCTGATTTTCAAAGCTCTGTTTCTTGCTGCTGTACATCCACTTGATTCACGTACAGAGAGACATCAATAAATTCTTTTTCAGATTCTTACCAGTCGTATATATTCTTTTCCGGTGACTTGAGTGTGCTGAGTGCAGTTCTTTTAGCTACCGTGTAGGCCTTGTTGATTATCAGTTTGGTATTTGGAATGGTATCTTTGCTAATTTCAACCTCCTGGATGATGCCTCACCCCTCCCCACCTTTCCCGTTTAGCAGCCTTATGCGTGTTTTCTACATATTTGACTATGTTTTTGTTTTGTAATTTATTTCATGTGTAGCCATTTTGGATTCCACCTTTAAGTGATATCTTATGATATGTGTCTTTTTCTTTTTGAATTCTGTCACTTAGAATGATCATACGTAACTCCTCCGGAGTTGTTACAACTGGCCATATTTCATTGATTTCCAGGCTGAATAATATTCCACTCTACCTAAGTACCACATCTCTATCCATTTTTTCCCTCCAGAGACATTTAAGTTATATCCTAGTCGAGGATCTTTTAAACAGAGAGGGGGTAAACATTGGGGTGCCTGTGTCCTCTCGATTTTTGTTTTTCCCAAGATATACGCCCATGAGTGCAAGTGCCCTATGCTCTGTAGCTCATTTTTTAGATGCTTTAGTAAACACAATACACTTCTCCAGAATGGCCGTTGGCAATATACATTTCCACTATAAGTCTCACAGGGCTCCCTCTTCTCGTTGCCCTGTCCTGCATTTCTGTTGTTTACGCTTTATGAGGATGGCTCTTCTGACTGACGCGAAGTGATATCTTTTGTAGTATTGACTTCCAGTGCCCACCTGTTTGGTTGGCTAAAAAAGTGTATGCCCTTTTCTTGAATATATACAGAAAAGAACGCATACACCCTTTTTGGCCAACTGCAATGTTGGCAATGTTCAGCTCCTTTTCTTGTGCTTAATGGCGAGTCCTTTCTACCTCCTCAAATCCCTTTCCTGCCATTCTCCCTTGCTTACAAGTCCTTTTCTCTGACTTTCCTCAAGACATTTTTCAGTGATGGATATTTTCAACTCTGCAGTTTTGTGAATTTTACTGCCCCTGAGTTCCATTGTTCAACTCGTGTTTATGGGAACTGGCCACAAAGCAGCGGGATTTCCTCAAGCCCTATACTGTTTCCATGGGCAACCCTAGCCTTTGGTCAATTCGTCTTCCTGATTGGAAATTAGAGTGACATGTGCCTGTCTGAACACCTAGGACTTGTCTCTCATTGTTCCTCATCCTTCCGCTTCATCCTCTGGACAAATTCCAAACTGTACGCAACAGGATGTTGACAGTGCTGACATCTCCAAGTGGGGAGACTGTTAGTAAAGACGCTGGAGGGGTGAACCCGAGCACCAGGAGATGAGGAGATGAGATGCCTTTTCCAAACTCTTCCCGATCAGACGGTATACCATCCTCTGGGTGTGACAGACATGTTTTAGCAGTAGGAAGAGTCCCATTCATGTAAGGAGAACACCAGGGCTTTTTCAAAATCAGTGTCTCCCCGAAACCCAAACTGGGGAAGTTTTTAAGCTACGGCTACACATATGTTCATTAAGGGCCTTGGGAAGTAGGCAGAGTCCAAACTTTAGATGATTGAAGTCTTCAGGGTCAGAAGCACTCACCACCAGCTTCCCTTAGGCTACACTTTAACTGTCATTGATAGATGATGTCAATAAAAATATCTATTCTTTTTCAGATTATTTCCCCTTATAGGTTATTGCAAAATGTTGAGTGTAGTTCCCTGTGCTATACAGTAGTTCCTTGTTGATGATCTATTTTATACATAGCAGTGTGTATGTGTTCATTCCAAACTGTTAATTTATCCCTCCTCCCACCTTTCCCCTTTGGTAATAATAAATTATAAGATTTTATACTTCTCAGAAATGGGGGAGCTGAAAGAGAGGTATCATTTTCAATGGAAAAGCATTTAAAACAAGATTGAAGGTTTAACCAAGATTATTAGCTGTACATCCTTGGAAAGAAATCACTTCGTTTCTCTAATATTGACCTGACAAATAAGACAAACCTTTTCACTGAACTTGCTTATAAAAAGTGATGGAAATATCAAATGGAAGTGTTAAAAACATCTTATTTTACCCGAGCCTTATACACTGTTCTATGTTAACTACAGTTTGGCTCACACATCTGTTCATTGAGGTTACAATAGTCTCAATTTCTGTTACTGATCCTCCAGAGTGGACCCCAACAAGTGTCCCCCTGCCCAGTGTCATTGGGGCCAACAGATCGAGACTGAGTTTGGTTCACAAGCAAAGGAAACTTTATATTTTGATCAGAGAATGGAGAGGTGAGAGCATGCACTACCCCGTGGGCTGTGGGCTGGGCTGCTGTGTAGAGATCCTGTCAGAGTCAGTGGGAGGGAGGGAGGCGGCGGAGCTCTCGAGGGCCGGGTTGGCTGTAGCTCAGGCTCTATATCGTGGAGTCTGCACTGGGCCCCAGGAGCTGAGGTGTCGACCCAGCCATTCTGCACTAGGAAATCTGGTCTGAAGTGCCGGGTGTGGAACCTCTGCATGCGGGACCCTAGGAGCACGTGAAATTAGACAAAGCACAAAGGATAAAAAAGGTTAGACTTGACTTTATTGCCCAGATTCTATTTTTATCTCCCAGGGATTTTTAATGGGCTTTGCTGGGGACAAACCCCTCCTCTGCCTTTTGTCCCGTTCCTCATTCTTGGAGTGCTGAGGGTGCAGACCCTTCTTCTGTAACTGCTGAGTGCTGAGTTGGGAGCCCTCATACCCTGGGGCGAGGGTCAGAGCTTCTCCCCAGCAGCCTCCCGGTGACGTTGATTGTCCCCAGGACCCCTGCCTCCCTGCTCGTCCACCTGAGCACCAGCATTGGAAGTGTTATAGATTCTAATGACCTTTAAGGGTCCAGGAAAGAGATGTGCAGAGACGCTGTGGGGGCCGGTTTCACCCCGCCCCACATTTGTTCGGCCACCTTAGGCTGACCGTCTCTGCCAGCCTAGATGCTCTGACCAGTAGTCTGCGCTTTCTTCAATTAGGCCCCTGAATTAACGTACAAACAGCACCAGGTGTCAGAGCCCTGCCCGCTCAACTCCCAGACAGTCCAGGGTCAGTGGTGACCAAGGACCATGATGGCTACTGAGTCAACAGCCTTTTGAAGTAAACAGGAGTCCAGCCGGTCTTATTGGCCACCATCATCACGGTGTCTGTAGGCTTTTCTATGGTGACAGTGTGGTATACTGTTCCCCCGCCAAGATTATTAGCTCCCCTCTGGGTGCAGTAAGTCCTGCAAGCAGTAGTCTACTCTTTTGGGACACACTCTTGTTGTTTTATGAGAGAAACTCCAGGTCAAGTGATGTTCACACGAGTCATCATGGTGCCCTGTTGCCCCCGGTTATCTCTCTGGATGTTGGAGTTGGAGGGCCTCCTCACTCGAGGTCGGTGTGCCCACGGAGCGAACCCTGCAACTTCAGGGCATGGTTGGTGGTTAGGATCACCACGTGGGGTCCTTTTCCCTTAGGAGGGAGGTGGCCTTTTGGGCTGCTGATTTCCAGGTTTTTAGATACCGCCAGTATCTTGGCCAGATGTGGCAGTGGGCCAAGCCCCTTAGTGACCGTAGTTTATCCTACCTGGATGGCATTCTTGCATTGTTCCATTTCAAGTGGTCCCAGTTTTTGCACTAATTCTCCAATGGCGATTCACCTTTCACCGGGAATGTAAAGGTCAAAGGGTTTAGCTAAATTAGGGAGTTCCAGGGCAAGGGTCTGAATTGACTGCTCTTTCCATTCTTGAAAGGCCACTTCTGGATTCTATTCAAAAGGATCATCATCTTTTCCTTTCAGTGTTTCATATAGAGGCCCAGCTAGTAGACTGTAGCTAGGGATCCAGAAGCAGCAAACCCTGGCCTCCCCAGGAACCCCTAAGCTGTCTTCTAGTTTTAGAAAGGGGTAAGGCTGAAAATGGTTTCTTCCCTTTCCTGGGATGGGCTTCTCTGACCTTCTGTGAGAATGAAGCCCAGGCAGGTCACCGCAGTCTGTGATATTTGAGCTTTTTCTTGGACAACTTCTATCCTTTATTGGCTTGGTAGTTCAGAGGCCTCCTTAGTAGGGCTGGTGATCAGAATGTCGTCTGCATATTGAAGGAGGGTTTCCTTTTCCAGAGGTAGAACTTTTAGGTCTTTAGCTAAGCTTTCCCCAAAGATGGTGTGGGAATTTTTGCACCCTTGGGGCCAGACGGCCCGGAAGTATTGTTTTAGTTGTATGTTGAGTCCTGCCACTCACAAGCCAAAATTTCTTGTGACTCTGGGACTAATGGAATACAAAAGAAGGCATCATTGAAGACTAATACAGAATACCATGTCCTGGTGGTTGGTAGAATGACCAGCAGGGTGTAGGAATTAGGAGCAACTGGAGGTATATCCTCGGTGGCTTCACTGACTGTCCTGACATCCTTTACCAGGTCCCCAGCAGCCCATGGGGCTCTCGTGGTCAGACCAATCCCAGAATATGGAGCTCACCTGGGCAGGTACCCCACCCCCACCCCAGCCCACGGGGCTCTCGTGGTCAGGCCCCTCCCAGGATACAGAGCTACCCTTGCAGGTACCGTGGCAGGGCTGGGCACACAGGAACCGTGCACATAGCCCTCATTGCAGAGCACCCCCAGCTCACCTGTCGCTCAGAGCTGACACAGAGCACCTCAGAGCAGGACTTGAACTAACAAACAGCAGCTGCGACAGGTCTGTGACCCTGGGCATCACTCCGTGAGGCCTCCCTCCACCTGGTCTTCCAGAGACTTCCACTGCACCCGGGGCACCAGGCCTCTGTCTCCAACCACCACCCACCCCTCCTCTCCCTGACTCCTGGGTTCCTCTCATTAGGAGAGGGTTTTCTTGAAGTTGTCTCCCACTCATGGGCCAGATAAAATGATTAGAAAACAAGCCAAAGCTGCAGCCCCTTGTCTATCCTGACTCTCAGGAGCCCACACCTGTTCCTTGGACCTGGCCGGTTCAGCAAGTTCCATTTTCTGCAACTGTGAGCCCCTGAGGGGTGATGATTGGCTGACCTGGGCAGCCTTACCGTGCCGGCCAGCCCTCCCCAGGTGTGCCTGGGTTGAGATCAATATAAATACCACTTCAGGCAGCAAGAGCCCCTGCAGCCGTGCCTGACACCATTTTCTCTGCCCTGTCAGCAGTCTCGGGGCTGGGCTGGTGGGAGGGAGTGAGAGGCCACGGCTTTGTGGGTGGCCCAGTGTGAGTGGGGCTCTGCTGGACTTTCTGCAGCAGTTGCCAGGCTGCCACCTGCTAAAGAAGAGGATGTGTCACCCATACCTGCTGCTGGAATTTCTCCCTGGGCAGAGGTGAGGAAGGAAAAAAGCAGTGGGGGCAGGGACAGGACGGGTATCTCAGGCAGGGAAATGGAAATCTTCCAGAAGAGCACCCAGGGCCAGGACCATCCTGGCTGGCCTGCAGGCACCAAGTCGGCCGGCATGCTGTCACTCGTGTGGCTCTATGGCCCTTCCTCTAGGCTTTCAAGTCCTTGTATATATTCAGGTGTTTTACCTGGGACGGGTGGGAATAGTTCAGCAGCAACTGGCCTGGGGCTCAGCTCACGTTTACTCACAGATGCCTCGGCACGGTGCCCCAGCTTTGCAATGAGGACGCTTGTTGCGTGGGGGCTGCTGGCTGAATGGGAGATGATTCCCCACCACTGACCAACTTCAGAATTGTTTACAACTGGAGCAAGTGCCCTGATACGGTTTTCCTCTGTGTAACTGGTGGGTTCTGTGTTTTTTTTCTCTTTTCCGTTTTTGGTTCAAGGTAGATTTTATTCCTCTTTTTTGTATTTACAGATATAAGCATGGAAATAATTTATTCATATAAATACATGTATGTGCAGGGAATAATTGTTTTTTCTGTTTTATTTTTTAAATTTTACTTCTTTTTAATTTTGAATTTTATTTTATATTTTTATACAGCAGGTTCTTATTGGTTATCTATTTTATACATATAAATGTATACATGCCAATCCCAGTCTCTCAACTCCTCCCACCACCACCCCCCCAACAGCTTTCCCCCCTTGTTTTCCATACGTTTGTTGTCTACATCTGTTGCTCTATTTATGCCTTGCAAAATGGTTAATCTGTACAGTTTTTCTAGGTTCCACATATATGCATGAATATACAAGATTTGTTTTTCTCTTTCTGACTTACTTCACTCTGTATGACAGTCTCTAGATCCATCGACGTCTCTACAAATGACCCAATTTCATTCCTTTTCATGGCTTAGTAATATTCCATTTTATATATGTACCACAGCTTTATGCATTCGTCTGTCTGTGGGCATTTAGGTTGCTTCCATTACCTCGATATTGTAAATAGTGATGCAATGAACATTGCGGTGAATGACTCTTTTTGATTTATGGTTTTGTCTGGGTATATGTCCAGTACTGGGATTGCTGTATCCTATGGTAATTCTATTGTTAGTTTCTTAAGAAATTCCATATTGTTCTCCATAATGACTGTATCAATTTATATTCCCAACAATAGTGGAAGAGGGTTCCTTTTCTCCACACCCTTTCCAGCATTTTTCGTTTGTAGATTTTCAATGATGCCTATTCTACCAGGTGTGAGGTGATACCTCATTGTTGAATCCATTTCGTTGAGCAAGGGGTAGCTCTTGTCTATTACATATTTGGCTTATGGAACGGTATCTGTGCTAATTGCAAACTCTGCTTTTATGCAGCACCCCAACTCACCTTCCCCCTTAAGCAGGCATAAGTTGGTTTTCTAAACTTGAGACCCTGTTCTGTTTTGTAATTCAGTTCATGTGTAGCCAAGTTCACATTCCGTGTATTAGTGATACCTTATGATGTTTCTTTTTCTGTGTGACTTATTTCACTTAGAATCATCGTGCCTCAATCCACTCATTATGCTGGTACGGGCCTGATGACATAGGTTTCATTGCTGAGTGGTATTCTGTTGTACAGAAGTACCGCAACTTCTTTATCCATTATTTGCTCTCTGGGATATTTAACTTGTGCCGTAGAAGAGATTCCTGTAAAAAGAGCCGTCCCAAATTTTGGGGTTGCTGTGTCTTTTTGATATTAATTTCCCTAAGCTATAGGACCATAAGTGGAAGTGCCCTAGGCTCTGTTGCTTTGTTTTTTAGATGTTTCAGGAAACACCATACACTTCTCCCGAGTGTCTGTTGGCAATTTACATCCTGCCCATCAGCATAACAAGGCTCCCAGTTCTCCATGGCCTGTCCTGCCTTTCTGGATTTTACACTTTATTCTGATGGCCCTTTTGACCGGGGGGAAGTGAGACTTCATTGTAGTGCAGATTTCCTTTGCAAGCTTGCTTGGTTGGCCAAAAAGGGCGTATGCGTTTTTTCCTGAATATATTCAGGAAAAAACGCATATGCCCTTTTGGCAAAGTGCATCATTGTGGACGTTCTGCCTCTTTTCCTACGCTTTCAATGCAATTCCAGTCTACCTCCTGAAATCGGTATCCTGCAATTATGCCCCACTTTCAAGTCCTCTTGGAAGCCTTACTTCAGTCTATTTTTGGACGATAGCTGTCATTTATAACTCTGCAGGTTTGTGAATTACAGAGACCCTGAGCTCCTTTCTTCAACTCGCTTTCTTTTGAGCTGGCCGCAACACCGCAGGATGGCTTCAGGCCCTAATCTGGTTCCGGCACGGCACGCTGAGCCTTTGGTTATTTCCTCTTCCTGGTGGGAAATGAGAGTTAAATTTGCCCGTCCAGACACCTCCAGCTAGTCTCTCATTGGTTCTCCCTATTCCTGTTCATCTTCCGCAGAAATTGCAAACTGGGCCAAACAGGAGGTTAAAGGCGCTGACTCTCCAAGTTGGGAGAGTGTTAGTAAAGGGTCTGGAATGTTGCACCCGAGTACCAGGGGAGGAAAACTGAGACATATTTGAACACGTCTCCCGTTCACACGGTTTATCATACTCTGGGTTCCACATGCATGTTTTAGCTGAAGGAAGAATACCTTAAACCTGGAGAGTTGAGACCCGTGGAATGGGTACCATGCAATATGACTTCAAAGGGTCTTCATTTGCTCACCGAACCTCTCCAATCCTATCACTGCTGCGTTTATGCCCCTGTACACACGCTTGATTCTCTTTCGGAGACATAGCAATCCATAGGTTTTAAGATACTTACTAGTCAGGTACATTCTTAGGCGTTTAACATGCGGTGTTGAGTCCATTTCGTTGAGCAAGGAGTAGCTCTTGTCTATTCCATATTTGGCTTAAGGAACTTTATCTGTGCTCATTTCAATCTCTGGTTTTATGCAGCACCACAACTCACCTTCCCCCTTAAGCAAGCGTAAGTTGGTTTTCTAAACTTGAGACACTGTTCTGTTTTGTAATTCAGTTCATGTGTAGCCAAGTTCACATTCTGTGTATTAGTGATACCTTATGATGTTTCTTTTCTGTGTGACTTATTTCAGTTCGAATCATCATACCTGAATCCACTCATTATGCTGCTACGGGCCTGATGACATAGATTTCATTGCTGAGTGATATTGCATTGTACGTAAGTACCACAAGTTCTTTATCCATTTTTCACTTTCTGTGATATTGAACTTGTACCGTAAACGAGGTTCTTGTAAACAGAGCCGTCCCAAACTTTGGGGTGGCTGTGTCTTTTTGATTTTAATTTCCCTAAGCTATAGGACCATAAGTGGAAGTGCCCTAGGCTCTGTTGCTTTGTTTTTTAGATGTTTCAGGAAACACCATACACTTCTCCAGAGTGGCTGTTGGCAATTTACATCCCGCCCATCAGCATAAGAAGGCTCCCAGTTCTCCATGGCCTGTCGTGCCTTTCTGGATTTTACACTTTTTTCAGATGGCCCTTTTGACCGGGTGGAAGTGAGACTTCATTGTAGTGCAGATTTCCTTTGCAAGTTTGCTTGGTTGGCCAAAAAGTGCGTATGCGTTTTTTCCTGAATATATTCAGGAAAAAACGCATACGCCCTTTTTGGCCAAGTGCATCATTGTCGAGTTTCTGACTCTCTTCATATGCTTTCAATGCAATTCCAGTCTACCTCCTGAAATCGGTTTCCTGCAATTCTGCCTTGCTTTCAATGCCTCTTCATAGCCTTACCTCAATATATTTTTAAAAATAGTTGGCCTTTATAACTCTGCAGGTTTTTGAATTGCAGTGGCCCTTAGCTCCATTTTTTAGCTCTTATTTTTGTGGTCTTGCCCCATAACCACAGGATTCCTTGAAGCCCTATTTTTCTTCTGGGGCACCTTGCTGTGCCTTTGGTTAATTCTTCTTACTGATGTGATATTAGAGTGACATGTGCCCATTGAAACCGCTACAGCTAGTTTCTCACTGGTTCCCCCTATTCCCATTCATCCTCTGCACTAACTGCAGACTGTGCGATACCAGAACTTAAAGGCATTGACTCCATGTGGGGATGTTGTTAGTAAAGCGGCTGGAATGTCGATCCGGAGCCCCAGGAGAGGAAAAATGAGGTGCGTTTTAGAAACCTTTCCCGATCATATGGTATACCAGTCGCTGGGTTTCCCAAGCATGGTTTAGCTGTAGGAAGATTCCCTTCAACCTGGAGTGTTGGGACCCTTGGACTGAGTAGCATGAAGTATTGCATTAAACTTTCGGCAGTTGCTCACCAAAGCTCACCAATCCTGTCAGCCCCAAGTGTCCAGCCTTATGTCTTATCCAGCTGTGGGTTTATATGTGGTCAATCCAGGTTGCATCACAGCCCCTGAGCGAATTTTGTAAGAATTTTTCTCTCTTTCATTGTTTCAGCGTTTTGTTTTTAAAATTTATTTCTATAATGGGGTTTAGCTCCTTTTCACTGCTGTGTTTGTGCCGCTCTGCACACACTTGATTCCCTTATGGAGATATATCAATACATGGGTTTTAAGATTCTTATTCCTCAGATATATTTCTCTGCGGTGTATAGGGTGTGTTGAGGCCTGTTCATTGAGCAAGGTGTAGATCTTGTCTAATACCTATTTGGTTTATTGAACGGTATCTGTGCTAATTTCAAACTCTGGTTTTATGCATCACCCCACCTCTCCTTTCCCCTTAAGCTGACATAAGTGTGTTTTCTAAATGTGAGACACTGTTCTGTTCTGTAATTCATTTCTTGTGCAGCCATATTTACCCTCCCTCTATAAGTGATATCTTATGATATGTTTCTTTTTCTGTTTGACTTATTTCAAGTAGTATTATCGGACCTAAATCCACTCTTTATCCTTCTACTAGCCTTATTACATTGATTTCATGGTGAAGAGATATTCCATTGTACATAAGTACCACATCTTCTTTATCCATTGTTCTCTTTCCTGGGATATTTAAGGTGTACTGAAGTTGAGGTTCTTGTAAACAGAGTAGCCCTAAACTGTGGTGTGCTTGTGTCTTGTTGATTTTTAGACTTCCCTAGATATACTCCCATGATTGGAAGTGTCCTATGCTCTGTAGCTCTGTTTTTTAGATGATTTAGGAACCACCATACACTTCTCCAGAGTGGCTCTCGGCAGTTCACACACTGCCCATCAGCGTATAAAGGCTCCCTGTTCTCCATGGCCTGTCCTGCATTTCTGGTTTTTACAATTTTTTAGGATGACCCTTTTGACCGGTGGGAAGTGAGACTTCTTTGTTGTGCACATTTGCATTGCTTGCTTGCTTCGTTGCCCATAAAGTGCGTATGCGTTTTTTCCTGGATATAATCAGGAAAAAACGCATACGCCCTTTTGGGCCAACTGCATCATTGTCGAAATTCTGCCGCTTTTCATGTGCGTTAAAGACGAGTCCAATCTATCTCTTGAAATCTGTTTCTTGCAATTCTGTCTTGCATTCAGATCCTCTTCTTTGCCTTACCTCAACATATTTTTGGACGTTAGTTTTCATTTATAACTCTGCAGGTTTGTGAATTGCAGTGACCCTGAGCTCCATTTTTTAAGTTGCTCTTTTGTGAGCTGGCCTCAAACCCGCAGGATTGCTTCAGGCCCTATTTTGGCTCCGGCGAGGCAGGCTGAGCCTTTCTTTAATTCTTATTCTTAATGGGAAATTAGAGTGATATGTGCCCGTCCAAACCCCTACAACTCTTCTCTCATTGGTTCCCCCTCTTCCCGTTCATCCTCCTCACAATTTGCAAAATGTGTGAAACAGAAGTTTAAATGTGCTGATTCTCCAAGTGGGGAGATTCTAAGTAGCGTGGCTGGAATGGTGAACAGGAGCACCAGGAGAGGATAAATGAGGTGCATTTTAGACACATCTCCCGATCACATGGTGTACAGTCCTCTGGGTTTTCCATGCATGTTTTAGCTGTAGGAAGATCCCTTGAACCTGCAGATTTGGGACCCATTGAATGGGTACCATGTAGTATTACTTTAAAGGGTGTGCATTTCCTCACCCAACCTCACATTTCTCTTAGCGCAAACAGTTTCCAGCCTTATGTCTCATCCTGCTGTGGGTCTAGATGTGTTCAATCCATGTTGCATCACCGTCCCTGAGGAAAAGTTGTAAGAGGTTTTCTCTGTCTCTCTGTCGTTTATTTTTTTCAATTTATTACTATATTGGTTACAGCTGATTTTCAAAGCTCTGTTTCTTGCTGCTGTACATCCACTTGATTCGCGTACAGAGAGACATCAATAAATTCTTTTTCAGATTCTTACCAGTCGTATATATTCTTTTCCGGTGACTTGAGTGTGCTGAGTGCAGTTCTTTTAGCTACCGTGTAGGCCTTGTTGATTATCAGTTTGGTATTTGGAATGGTATCTTTGCTAATTTCAACCTCCTGGATGATGCCTCACCCCTCCCCACCTTTCCCGTTTAGCAGCCTTATGCGTGTTTTCTACATATTTGACTATGTTTTTGTTTTGTAATTTATTTCATGTGTAGCCATTTTGGATTCCACCTTTAAGTGATATCTTATGATATGTGTCTTTTTCTTTTTGAATTCTGTCACTTAGAATGATCATACGTAACTCCTCCGGAGTTGTTACAACTGGCCATATTTCATTGATTTCCAGGCTGAATAATATTCCACTCTACCTAAGTACCACATCTCTATCCATTTTTTCCCTCCAGAGACATTTAAGTTATATCCTAGTCGAGGATCTTTTAAACAGAGAGGGGGTAAACATTGGGGTGCCTGTGTCCTCTCGATTTTTGTTTTTCCCAAGATATACGCCCATGAGTGCAAGTGCCCTATGCTCTGTAGCTCATTTTTTAGATGCTTTAGTAAACACAATACACTTCTCCAGAATGGCCGTTGGCAATATACATTTCCACTATAAGTCTCACAGGGCTCCCTCTTCTCGTTGCCCTGTCCTGCATTTCTGTTGTTTACGCTTTATGAGGATGGCTCTTCTGACTGACGCGAAGTGATATCTTTTGTAGTATTGACTTCCAGTGCCCACCTGTTTGGTTGGCTAAAAAAGTGTATGCCCTTTTCTTGAATATATACAGAAAAGAACGCATACACCCTTTTTGGCCAACTGCAATGTTGGCAATGTTCAGCTCCTTTTCTTGTGCTTAATGGCGAGTCCTTTCTACCTCCTCAAATCCCTTTCCTGCCATTCTCCCTTGCTTACAAGTCCTTTTCTCTGACTTTCCTCAAGACATTTTTCAGTGATGGATATTTTCAACTCTGCAGTTTTGTGAATTTTACTGTCCCTGAGTTCCATTGTTCAACTCGTGTTTATGGGAACTGGCCACAAAGCAGCGGGATTTCCTCAAGCCCTATACTGTTTCCATGGGCAACCCTAGCCTTTGGTCAATTCGTCTTCCTGATTGGAAATTAGAGTGACATGTGCCTGTCTGAACACCTAGGACTTGTCTCTCATTGTTCCTCATCCTTCCGCTTCATCCTCTGGACAAATTCCAAACTGTACGCAACAGGATGTTGACAGTGCTGACATCTCCAAGTGGGGAGACTGTTAGTAAAGACGCTGGAGGGGTGAACCCGAGCACCAGGAGATGAGGAGATGAGATGCCTTTTCCAAACTCTTCCCGATCAGACGGTATACCATCCTCTGGGTGTGACAGACATGTTTTAACAGTAGGAAGAGTCCCATTCATGTAAGGAGAACACCAGGGCTTTTTCAAAATCAGTGTCTCCCCGAAACCCAAACTGGGGAAGTTTTTAAGCTACGGCTACACATATGTTCATTAAGGGCCTTGGGAAGTAGGCAGAGTCCAAACTTTAGATGATTGAAGTCTTCAGGGTCAGAAGCACTCACCACCAGCTTCCCTTAGGCTACACTTTAACTGTCATTGATAGATGATGTCAATAAAAATATCTATTCTTTTTCAGATTATTTCCCCTTATAGGTTATTGCAAAATGTTGAGTGTAGTTCCCTGTGCTATACAGTAGTTCCTTGTTGATGATCTATTTTATACATAGCAGTGTGTATGTGTTCATTCCAAACTGTTAATTTATCCCTCCTCCCACCTTTCCCCTTTGGTAATAATAAATTATAAGATTTTATACTTCTCAGAAATGGGGGAGCTGAAAGAGAGGTATCATTTTCAATGGAAAAGCATTTAAAACAAGATTGAAGGTTTAACCAAGATTATTAGCTGTACATCCTTGGAAAGAAATCACTTCGTTTCTCTAATATTGACCTGACAAATAAGACAAACCTTTTCACTGAACTTGCTTATAAAAAGTGATGGAAATATCAAATGGAAGTGTTAAAAACATCTTATTTTACCCGAGCCTTATACACTGTTCTATGTTAACTACAGTTTGGCTCACACATCTGTTCATTGAGGTTACAATAGTCTCAATTTCTGTTACTGATCCTCCAGAGTGGACCCCAACAAGTGTCCCCCTGCCCAGTGTCATTGGGGCCAACAGATCGAGACTGAGTTTGGTTCACAAGCAAAGGAAACTTTATATTTTGATCAGAGAATGGAGAGGTGAGAGCATGCACTACCCCGTGGGCTGTGGGCTGGGCTGCTGTGTAGAGATCCTGTCAGAGTCAGTGGGAGGGAGGGAGGCGGCGGAGCTCTCGAGGGCCGGGTTGGCTGTAGCTCAGGCTCTATATCGTGGAGTCTGCACTGGGCCCCAGGGGCTGAGGTGTCGACCCAGCCATTCTGCACTAGGAAATCTGGTCTGAAGTGCCGGGTGTGGAACCTCTGCATGCGGGACCCTAGGAGCACGTGAAATTAGACAAAGCACAAAGGATAAAAAAGGTTAGACTTGACTTTATTGCCCAGATTCTATTTTTATCTCCCAGGGATTTTTAATGGGCTTTGCTGGGGACAAACCCCTCCTCTGCCTTTTGTCCCGTTCCTCATTCTTGGAGTGCTGAGGGTGCAGACCCTTCTTCTGTAACTGCTGAGTGCTGAGTTGGGAGCCCTCATACCCTGGGGCGAGGGTCAGAGCTTCTCCCCAGCAGCCTCCCGGTGACGTTGATTGTCCCCAGGACCCCTGCCTCCCTGCTCGTCCACCTGAGCACCAGCATTGGAAGTGTTATAGATTCTAATGACCTTTAAGGGTCCAGGAAAGAGATGTGCAGAGACGCTGTGGGGGCCGGTTTCACCCCGCCCCACATTTGTTCGGCCACCTTAGGCTGACCGTCTCTGCCAGCCTAGATGCTCTGACCAGTAGTCTGCGCTTTCTTCAATTAAGCCCCTGAATTAACGTACAAACAGCACCAGGTGTCAGAGCCCTGCCCGCTCAACTCCCAGACAGTCCAGGGTCAGTGGTGACCAAGGACCATGATGGCTACTGAGTCAACAGCCTTTTGAAGTAAACAGGAGTCCAGCCGGTCTTATTGGCCACCATCATCACGGTGTCTGTAGGCTTTTCTATGGTGACAGTGTGGTATACTGTTCCCCCGCCAAGATTATTAGCTCCCCTCTGGGTGCAGTAAGTCCTGCAAGCAGTAGTCTACTCTTTTGGGACACACTCTTGTTGTTTTATGAGAGAAACTCCAGGTCAAGTGATGTTCACACGAGTCGTCATGGTGCCCTGTTGCCCCCGGTTATCTCTCTGGATGTTGGAGTTGGAGGGCCTCCTCACTCGAGGTCGGTGTGCCCACGGAGCGAACCCTGCAACTTCAGGGCATGGTTGGTGGTTAGGATCACCACGTGGGGTCCTTTTCCCTTAGGAGGGAGGTGGCCTTTTGGGCTGCTGATTTCCAGGTTTTTAGATACCGCCAGTATCTTGGCCAGATGTGGCAGTGGGCCAAGCCCCTTAGTGACCGTAGTTTATCCTACCTGGATGGCATTCTTGCATTGTTCCATTTCAAGTGGTCCCAGTTTTTGCACTAATTCTCCAATGGCGATTCACCTTTCACCGGGAATGTAAAGGTCAAAGGGTTTAGCTAAATTAGGGAGTTCCAGGGCAAGGGTCTGAATTGACTGCTCTTTCCATTCTTGAAAGGCCACTTCTGGATTCTATTCAAAAGGATCATCATCTTTTCCTTTCAGTGTTTCATATAGAGGCCCAGCTAGTAGACTGTGGTTAGGGATCCAGAAGCAGCAAACCCTGGCCTCCCCAGGAACCCCTAAGCTGTCTTCTAGTTTTAGAAAGGGGTAAGGCTGAAAATGGTTTCTTCCCTTTCCTGGGATGGGCTTCTCTGACCTTCTGTGAGAATGAAGCCCAGGCAGGTCACCGCAGTCTGTGATATTTGAGCTTTTTCTTGGACAACTTCTATCCTTTATTGGCTTGGTAGTTCAGAGGCCTCCTTAGTAGGGCTGGTGATCAGAATGTCGTCTGCATATTGAAGGAGGGTTTCCTTTTCCAGAGGTAGAACTTTTAGGTCTTTAGCTAAGCTTTCCCCAAAGATGGTGTGGGAATTTTTGCACCCTTGGGGCCAGACGGCCCGAAGTATTGTTTTAGTTGTATGTGGAGTCCTGCCACTCACAAGCCAAAATTTCTTGTGACTCTGGGACTAATGGAATACAAAAGAAGGCATCATTGAAGACTAATACAGAATACCATGTCCTGGTGGTTGGTAGAATGACCAGCAGGGTGTAGGAATTAGGAGCAACTGGAGGTATATCCTCGGTGGCTTCACTGACTGTCCTGACATCCTTTACCAGGTCCCCAGCAGCCCATGGGGCTCTCGTGGTCAGACCAATCCCAGAATATGGAGCTCACCTGGGCAGGTACCCCACCCCCACCCCAGCCCACGGGGCTCTCGTGGTCAGGCCCCTCCCAGGATACAGAGCTACCCTTGCAGGTACCGTGGCAGGGCTGGGCACACAGGAACCGTGCACATAGCCCTCATTGCAGAGCACCCCCAGCTCACCTGTCGCTCAGAGCTGACACAGAGCACCTCAGAGCAGGACTTGAACTAACAAACAGCAGCTGCGACAGGTCTGTGACCCTGGGCATCACTCTGTGAGGCCTCCCTCCACCTGGTCTTCCAGAGACTTCCACTGCACCCGGGGCACCAGGCCTCTGTCTCCAACCACCACCCACCCCTCCTCTCCCTGACTCCTGGGTTCCTCTCATTAGGAGAGGGTTTTCTTGAAGTTGTCTCCCACTCATGGGCCAGATAAAATGATTAGAAAACAAGCCAAAGCTGCAGCCCCTTGTCTATCCTGACTCTCAGGAGCCCACACCTGTTCCTTGGACCTGGCCGGTTCAGCAAGTTCCATTTTCTGCAACTGTGAGCCCCTGAGGGGTGATGATTGGCTGACCTGGGCAGCCTTACCGTGCCGGCCAGCCCTCCCCAGGTGTGCCTGGGTTGAGATCAATATAAATACCACTCCAGGCAGCAAGAGCCCCTGCAGCCGTGCCTGACGCCATTTTCTCTGCCCTGTCAGCAGTCTCGGGGCTGGGCTGGTGGGAGGGAGTGAGAGGCCACGGCTTTGTGGGTGGCCCAGTGTGAGTGGGGCTCTGCTGGACTTTCTGCAGCAGTTGCCAGGCTGCCACCTGCTAAAGAAGAGGATGTGTCACCCATACCTGCTGCTGGAATTTCTCCCTGGGCAGAGGTGAGGAAGGAAAAAAGCAGTGGGGGCAGGGACAGGACGGGTATCTCAGGCAGGGAAATGGAAATCTTCCAGAAGAGCACCCAGGGCCAGGACCATCCTGGCTGGCCTGCAGGCACCAAGTCGGCCGGCATGCTGTCACTCGTGTGGCTCTATGGCCCTTCCTCTAGGCTTTCAAGTCCTTGTATATATTCAGGTGTTTTACCTGGGACGGGTGGGAATAGTTCAGCAGCAACTGGCCTGGGGCTCAGCTCACGTTTACTCACAGATGCCTCGGCACGGTGCCCCAGCTTTGCAATGAGGACGCTTGTTGCGTGGGGGCTGCTGGCTGAATGGGAGATGATTCCCCACCACTGACCAACTTCAGAATTGTTTACAACTGGAGCAAGTGCCCTGATACGGTTTTCCTCTGTGTAACTGGTGGGTTCTGTGTTTTTTTTCTCTTTTTCGTTTTTGGTTCAAGGTAGATTTTATTCCTCTTTTTTGTATTTACAGATATAAGCATGGAAATAATTTATTCATATAAATACATGTATGTGCAGGGAATAATTGTTTTTTCTGTTTTATTTTTTAAATTTTACTTCTTTTTAATTTTGAATTTTATTTTATATTTTTATACAGCAGGTTCTTATTGGTTATCTATTTTATACATATAAATGTATACATGCCAATCCCAGTCTCTCAACTCCTCCCACCACCACCCCCCCAACAGCTTTCCCCCCTTGTTGTCCATACGTTTGTTGTCTACATCTGTTGCTCTGTTTATGCCTTGCAAAATGGTTAATCTGTACAGTTTTTCTAGGTTCCACATATATGCATGAATATACAAGATTTGTTTTTCTCTTTCTGACTTACTTCACTCTGTATGACAGTCTCTAGATCCATCGACGTCTCTACAAATGACCCAATTTCATTCCTTTTCATGGCTTAGTAATATTCCATTTTATATATGTACCACAGCTTTATGCATTCGTCTGTCTGTGGGCATTTAGGTTGCTTCCATTACCTCGATATTGTAAATAGTGATGCAATGAACATTGCGGTGAATGACCCTTTTTGATTTATGGTTTTGTCTGGGTATATGTCCAGTACTGGGATTGCTGTATCCTATGGTAATTCTATTGTTAGTTTCTTAAGAAATTCCATATTGTTCTCCATAATGACTGTATCAATTTATATTCCCAACAATAGTGGAAGAGGGTTCCTTTTCTCCACACCCTTTCCAGCATTTTTTGTTTGTAGATTTTCAATGATGCCTATTCTACCAGGTGTGAGGTGATACCTCATTGTTGAATCCATTTCGTTGAGCAAGGGGTAGCTCTTGTCTATTACATATTTGGCTTATGGAACGGTATCTGTGCTAATTTCAAACTCTGCTTTTATGCAGCACCCCAACTCACCTTCCCCCTTAAGCAGGCATAAGTTGGTTTTCTAAACTTGAGACCCTGTTCTGTTTTGTAATTCAGTTCATGTGTAGCCAAGTTCACATTCCGTGTATTAGTGATACCTTATGATGTTTCTTTTTCTGTGTGACTTATTTCACTTAGAATCATCGTGCCTCAATCCACTCATTATGCTGGTACGGGCCTGGTGACATAGATTTCATTGCTGAGTGGTATTCTGTTGTACAGAAGTACCGCAACTTCTTTATCCATTATTTGCTCTCTGGGATATTAACTTGTGCCGTAGAAGAGATTCCTGTAAAAAGAGCCGTCCCAAATTTTGGGGTTGCTGTGTCTTTTTGATATTAATTTCCCTAAGCTATAGGACCATAAGTGGAAGTGCCCTAGGCTCTGTTGCTTTGTTTTTTAGATGTTTCAGGAAACACCATACACTTCTCCCGAGTGTCTGTTGGCAATTTACATCCCGCCCATCAGCATAACAAGGCTCCCAGTTCTCCATGGCCTGTCCTGCCTTTCTGGATTTTACACTTTATTCTGATGGCCCTTTTAACCGGGGGGAAGTGAGACTTCATTGTAGTGCAGATTTCCTTTGCAAGCTTACTTGGTTGGCCAAAAAGGGCGTATGCGTTTTTTCCTGAATATATTCAGGAAAAAACGCATACGCCCTTTTTGGCCAAGTGCATCACTGTGGACGTTCTGCCTCTTTTCCTATGCTTGAAATGCAATTCCTGTCTACCTCCTGAAATCGGGTTCCTGCAATTCTGCTCCGCTTTCAAGTCCTCTTGGCAGCCTTACTTCAGTCTATTTTTGGACGATAGCTGTCATTTATAACTCTGCAGGTTTGTGAATTACAGTGCCCCTGAGCTCATTTCTTCAACTCGCTTTCTTTTGAGCTGGCCGCAACACCGCAGGATGGCTTCAGGCCCTAATCTGGTTCCGGCACGGCACGCTGAGCCTTTGGTTATTTCCTCTTCCTGGTGGGAAATGAGAGTTAAATTTGCCCGTCCAGACACCTCCAGCTAGCCTCTCATTGGTTCTCGCTATTCCTGTTCATCTTCCGCAGAAATTGCAAACTGGGCCAAACAGGAGGTTAAAGGGACTGACTCTCCAAGTGGGGAGAGTGTTAGTAAAGCGTCTGGAATGTTGCACCCGAGTACCAGGGGAGGAAAACTGAGACATATTTGAACACGTCTCCCGATCACATGGTTGATCATACTCTAGGTTCCACATGCATGTTTTAGCTGAAGGAAGAATACCTAAAACCTGGGTAGTTGAAACCCGTGCAATGGGTACCATGCAATATGACTTCAAAGGGTCTTCATTTGCTCATCGAACCTCTCCAATCCTATCACTGCTGCGTTTATGCCCCTGTACACATGCTTGATTCTCCTTCGGAGACATAGCAATCCATAGGTTTTAAGATACTTAATAGTCAGGTACATTCTTAGGCGTTTAATATGCGGTGTTGAGTCCATTTCGTTGAGCAAGGAGTAGCACTTGTCTATTCCATATTTGGCTTAAGGAACTTTATCTGTGCTCATTTCAATCTCTGGCTTTATGCAGCACCCCAACTCACCTTTCCCCTTAAGCAAGCATAAGTTGGTTTTCTAAATTTGAGACCCTGTTCTGTTCTGTAATTCAGTTCCTGTGTAGCCAAGTTTCCATTCCGTGTATTACTGATATGTTATTATGTTTCTTTTTCTGTGGACTTATTTCAGTTAGAATCATCATTCCTGAATCCACTCATTGTGCTGCTAAGGGCCTGATGACACAGATTTCATTGCTGAGTGATATTGCTTTGTAAGTGAATACCACAACTTCTTTATCCATTTTTCACTTTCTGCGATGTTGAACTTGTACTGTAAACGAGGTTCTTGTAAACAGAGCCGTTCCAAACTTTGGGTTGGCTGTGTCTTTTTGATTTTAATTTCCCTAAGCTATAGGACCATAAGTGGAAGTGCCCTAGGTTCTGTTGCTTTGTTTTTTAGATGTTTCAGGAAACACCATACACTTCTCCCGAGTGGTTGTTGGCAATTTACATCCCGCCCATCAGCATAACAAGGCTCCCAGTTCTCCATGGCCTGTCCTGCCTTTCTGGATTTTACACTTTTTTCAGATGGCCCTTTTGACCGGGTGGAAGTGAGACTTCATTGTAGTGCAGATTTCCTTTGCAAGCTTGCTTGGTTGGCCAAAAAGGGCGTATGCGTTTTTTCCTGAATATATTCAGGAAAAAACGCATACGCCCTTTTTGGCCAAGTGCATCATTGTGGACGTTCTGCCTCTTTTCCTATGCTTTCAATGCAATTCCAGTCTACCTCCTGAAATCGGTTTCCTGCAATTCTGCTCCGCTTTCAAGTCCTCTTGGCAGCCTTACTTCAGTATATTTTTGGACGATAGCTGTCATTTACAACTCTGCAGGTTTGTGAATTACAGTGCCCCTGAGCTCCTTTCTTCAACTCGCTTTCTTTTGAGCTGGCCGCAACACCGCAGGATGGCTTCAGGCCCTAATCTGGTTCCGGTACGGCACGCTGAGACTTTGGTTATTTCCTCTTCCTGGTGGGAAATGAGAGTTAAATTTGCCCGTCCAGACACCTCCAGCTAGCCTCTCATTGGTTCTCGCTATTCCTGTTCATCTTCCGCAGAAATTGCAAACTGGGCCAAACAGGAGGTTAAAGGCGCTGACTCTCCAAGTGGGGAGAGTGTTAGTAAAGCGTCTGGAATGTTGCACCCGAGTACCAGGGGAGGAAAACTGAGACATATTTGAACACGTCTCCCGATCACATGGTTGATCATACTCTAGGTTCCACATGCATGTTTTAGCTGAAGGAAGAATACCTAAAACCTGGATAGTTGAAACCCGTGGAATGGGTACCATGCAATATGACTTCAAAGGGCCTTCATTTGCTCACCGAACATCTCCAATCCTATCACTGCTGCGTTTATGCCCCTGTACACATGCTTGATTTCCTTCAGAGACATAGCAATCCATAGGTTTTAAGATACTTACTAGTCAGGTACATTCTTAGGCGTTTAATATGCGGTGTTGAGTCCATTTCGTTGAGCAAGGAGTAGCTCTTGTCTATTCCATATTTGGCTTAAGGAACTTTATCTGTGCTCATTTCAATCTCTGGTTTTATGCAGCACCCCTACTCACCTTTACCCTTAAGCAAGCATAAGTTGGTTTTCTGAATTTGAGACCCTGTGCTGTTTTGGAATTCAGTTCCTGTGTAGCCAAGTTTACATTCCGTGTATTAGTGATATCTTATGATGTTTCTTTTTCTGTGTGACTTATTTCAGTTAGAATCATCGTACCTGAATCCACTCATTATACTGCTACGGGCCTGATGACATAGATTTCATTGCTGAGTGATACTGCATTGTACGTAAGTACCACAAGTTCTTTATCCATTTTTCACTTTCTGTGATATTGAAGTTGTACGGTAAACGAGGTTCTTGTAAACGGAGGCGTCCCAAACTTTGGGGTGGCTGTGTCTTTTTGATTTTAATTTCCCTAAGCTATAGGACCATAAGTGGAAGTGCCCTAGGCTCTGTTGCTTTGTTTTTTAGATGTTTCAGGAAACACCATACACTTCTCCCGAGTGTCTGTTGGCAATTTACATCCCGCCCATCAGCATAACAAGGCTCCCAGTTCTCCAGGGCCTGTCCTGCCTTTCTGGATTTTACACTTTTTTCAGATGGCCCTTTTGACCGGGGCGGAGTGAGACTTCATTGTAGTGCAGATTTCTTTGCAAGCTTGCTTGGTTGGCCAAAAAGGGCGTATGCGTTTTCTCATGAATATATTCAGGAAAAAACGCATAGGCCCCTTTTGGCCAAGTGCATCATTGTGGACGTTCTGCCTCTTTTCCTATGCTTTCAATGCAATTCCAGTCTACCTCCTGAAATCGGTTTCCTGCAATTCTGCCCCGCTTTCAAGTCCTCTTGGCAGCCTTACTTCAGTCTATTTTTGGAAAATAGCTGTCACTTATAACTCTGCAGGTTTGTGAATTACAGAGACCCTGAGCTCCTTTCTTCAACTCGCTTTCTTTTGAGCTGGCCGCAACACCGCAGGATGGCTTCAGGCCCTAATCTGGTTCCGGCACGGCACGCTGAGCCTTTGGTTATTTCCTCTTCCTGGTGGGAAAGGAGAGTTAAATTTGCCCGTCCAGACACCTCCAGCTAGTCTCTCATTGCTTCTCCCTATTCCTGTTCATCTACCGCAGAAATTGTAAACTGGGCCAAACAGGAGGTTAAAGGCGCTGACTCTCCAAGTCGGGAGAGTGTTAGTAAAGGGTATGGAATGTTGCACCCGAGTACCAGGGGAGGAAAACTGAGACATATTTGAACACGTCTCCCGTTCACACGGTTGATCGTACTCGGGGTTCCACATGCATGTTTTAGCTGAAGGAAGAATACCTTAAACCTGGAGAGTTGAGACTCGTGTAATGGGTACCATGCAATATGACTTCAAAGGGTCTTCATTTGCTCACCGAACCTCTCCAATCCTATCACTGCTGCGTTCATGCCCCTGTACACATGCTTGATTCTCTTTCGGAGACATAGCAATCCATAGGTTTTAAGATACTTACTAGTCAGGTACATTCTTAGGCGTTTAATATACGGTGTTGAGTCCATTTCGTTGAGCAAGGAGTAGCTGTTGTCTATTCCATATTTGGCTTAAGGAACTTTATCTGTGCTCATTTCAATCTCTGGTTTTATGCAGCACCCCAACTCACCTTTCCCCTTAAGCAAGCATAAGTTGGTTTTCTAAATTTGAGACCCTGTTCTGTTCTGTAATTCAGTTCCTGTGTAGCCAAGTTTACATTCCGTGTATTACTGATATCTTATGATGTTTCTTTTTCTGTGTGACTTATTTCAGTTAGAATCATCATACCTGAATCCACTCATTGTTCTGCTAAGGGCCTGATGACATAGATTTCATTGCTGAGTGATATTGCTTTGTAAGTAAATACCACAACTTCTTTATCCATTTTTCACTTTCTGCGATGTTGAACTTGTACTGTAAACGAGGTTCTTGTAAACGGAGGCGTCCCAAACTTTGGGGTGGCTGTGTCTTTCTGATTTTAATTTCCCTAGGCTATAGGACCATAAGTGGCAGTGCCCTAGGCTCTGTTGCTTTGTTTTTTAGATGTTTCAGGAAACACCATACACTTCTCCCGAGTGTCTTTTGGCAATTTACATCCCGCCCCTCAGCATAACAAGGCTCCCAGTTCTCCATGGCCTGTCCTAACTTTCTGGATTTTACACTTTTTTCAGATGGCCCTTTTGACCGGGGGGAAGTGAGACTTCATTATAGTGCAGATTTCCTTTGCAAGCTTGCTTGGTTGGCCAAAAAGGGCGTATGCGTTTTTTCCTGAATATATTCAGGAAAAAACGCATACGCCCTTTTTGGCCAAGTGCATCATTGTGGACGTTCTGCCTCTTTTCCTATGCTTTCAATGCAATTCCAGTCTACCTCCTGAAATCGGTTTCCTGCAATTCTGCCCCGCTTTCAAGTCCTCTTGGCAGCCTTACTTCAGTCTATTTTTGGACGATAGCTGTCATTTATAACTCTGCAGGTTTGTGAATTACAGTGCCCCTGAGCTCCTTTCTTCAACTCGCTTTCTTGTGACCTGGCCGCAACACTGCAGGATGGCTTCAGGCCCTAATCTGGTTCCGGCCCGGCATGCTGAGCCTTTGGTTAATTCCTCTTCCTGGTGGGAAATGAGAGTTAAATTTGCCCGTCCAGACACCTCCAGCTAGTCTCCCATTGGTTCTCCCTATTCCTGTTCATCTTCCGCAGAAATTGCAAACTGGGCCAAACAGGAGGTTAAAGGGACTGACTCTCCAAGTCGGGAGAGTGTTAGTAAAGCGTCTGGAATGTTGCACCCGAGTACCAGGGGAGGAAAACTGAGACATATTTGAACACGTCTCCCTTTCACATGGTTGATCATACTCTGGGTTCCACATGCATGTTTTAGCTGAAGAAAGAATACCTTAAACCTGGAGAGTTGAGACCCGTGTAATGGGTACCATGCAATATGACTTCAAAGGGTCTTCATTTGCTCACCGAACCTCTCCAATCCTATCACTGCTGCCTTTATGCCCCTGTACACATGCTTGATTCTCTTTTGGAGACATAGCAATCCATAGGTTTTAAGATACTTACTAGTCAGGTACATTCTTAGGCGTTTAATATGGGGTGTTGAGTCCATTTCGTTGAGCAAGGAGTAGCTCTTGTCTATTCCATATTTGGCTTAAGGAACTTTATCTGTGCTCATTTCAATCTCTGGTTTTATGCAGCACCCCAACTCACCTTTCCCCTTAAGCAAGCATAAGTTGGTTTTCTAAATTTGAGACCCTGTTCTGTTTTGGAATGCAGTTCCTTTGTAGCCAAGTTTACATTCCGTGTATTAGTGATATCTTATGATGTTTCTTTTTCTGTGTGACTTATTTCAGTTCGAATCATCGTACCTGAATGCACTCATTATGCTGCTATGGGCCTGTTGACATAGATTTCATTGCTGAGTGATACTGCATTGTACGTAAGTACCACAAGTTCTTTATCCATTTTTCACTTTCTGTGATATTGAACTTGTACGGTAAACGAGGTTCTTGTAAACGGAGGCGTCCCAAACTTTGGGGTGGCTGTGTCTTTTTGATTTTAATTTCCCTAAGCTATAGGACCATAAGTGGAAGTGCCCTAGGGTCTGTTGCTTTGTTTTTTAGATGTTTCAGGAAACACCATACACTTCTCCTGAGTGTCTGTTGGCAATTTACATCCCGCCCATCAGCATAACAAGGCTCCCAGTTCTCCATGGCCTGTCCTGCCTTTTTGGATTTTACACTTTTTTCATATGGACCTTTTGACCGGGGAGAAGTGAGACTTCATTGTAGTGCAGATTTCCTTTGCAAGTTTGCTTGGTTGGCCAAAAAGCGCGTATGCGTTTTTTCCTGAATATATTCAGGAAAAAACGCATACGCCCTTTTTGGCCAAGTGCATCATTGTGGACGTTCTGCCTCTTTTCCTATGCTTTCAATGCAATTCCAGTCTACCTCCTGAAATCGGTTTCCTGCAATTCTGCCCCGCTTTCAAGTCCTCTTGGCAGCCTTACTTCAGTCTATTTTTGGACGATAGCTGTCATTTATAACTCTGCAGGTTTGTGAATTACAGTGCCCCTGAGCTCCTTTCTTCAACTCGCTTTCTTGTGACCTGGCCGCAACACCGCAGGATGGCTTCAGGCCCTAATCTGGTTCCGGCCCGGCATGCTGAGCCTTTGGTTAATTCCTCTTCCTGGTGGGAAATGAGAGTTAAATTTGCCCGTTCAGACACCTCCAGCTAGTCTCTCATTGGTTCTCGCTATTCCTGTTCATCTTCCACAGAAATTGCAAACTGGGCCAAACAGGAGGTTAAAGGCGCTGACTCTCCAGGTGGGGACAGTGTTAGTAAAGCGTCTGGAATGTTGCACCCGAGTACCAGGGGAGGAAAACTGAGACATATTTGAACACGTCTCCCATTCACATGGTTGATCATACTTGGGTTCCACATGCATGTTTTAGCTGAAGGAAGAATACCTAAAACCTGGGTAGTTGAAACCCGTGGAATGGGTACCATGCAATATGACTTCAAAGGGTCTTCATTTGCTCACCGAACCTCTCCAATCCTATCACTGCTGCGTTTATGCCCCTGTACACATGCTTGATTCTCCTTCGGAGACATAGCAATCCATAGGTTTTAAGATACTTACTAGTCAGGTACATTCTTAGGCGTTTAATATGCAGTGTTGAGTCCATTTCGTTGAGCAAGGAGTAGCTCTTGTCTATTCCATATTTGGCTTAAGGAACTTTATCTGTGCTCATTTCAATCTCTGGTTTTATGCAGCACCCCAACTCACCTTTCCCCTTAAGCAAGCATAAGTTGGTTTTCTAAATTTGAGACCCTGTTCTGTTCTGCAATTCAGTTCCTGTGTAGCCAAGTTTACATTCCGTGTATTACTGATATCTTATGATGTTTCATTTTCTGTGTGACTTATTTCAGTTAGAATCATCATACCTGAATCCACTCATTGTGCTGCTAAGTGCCTGATGACACAGATTTCATTGCTGAGTGATATTGCTTTGTAAGTAAATACCACAACTTCTTTATCCATTTTTCACTTTCTGCGATGTTGAACTTGTACTGTAAACGAGGTTCTTGTAAACAGAGCCGTTCCAAACTTTGGGGTGGCTGTGTCTTTTTGATTTTAATTTCCCTAAGCTATAGGACCATAAGTGGAAGTGCCCTAGGTTCTGTTGCTTTGTTTTTTAGATGTTTCAGGAAACACCATACACTTCTCCCGAGTGTCTGTTGGCAATTTACATCCCGCCCATCAGCATAACAAGGCTCCCAGTTCTCCATGGCCTGTCCTGCCTTTCTGGATTTTACACTTTTTTCAGATGGCCCTTTTGACCGGAGGGAAGTGAGACTTCATTGTAGTGCAGATTTCCTTTGCAAGCTTGCTTGGTTGGCCAAAAAGTGCGTATGGGTTTTTTCCTGAATATATTCAGGAAAAAACGCATACGCCCTTTTTGGCCAAGTGCATCATTGTGGACGTTCTGCCTCTTTTCCTATGCTTTCAATGCAATTCCAGTCTACCTCCTGAAATCGGTTTCCTGCAATTCTGCCCCGCTTTGAAGTCTTCTTGGCAGCCTTACTTCAGTCTATTTTTGGACGATAGCTGTCATTTATAACTCTGCAGGTTTGTGAATTACAGTGCCCCTGAGCTCCTTTCTTCAACTCGCTTTCTTGTGAGCTGGCCGCAACACCGCAGGATGGCTTCAGGCCCTAATCTGGTTCCGGCACGGCACGCTGAGCCTTTGGTTATTTCCTCTTCCTGGTGGGAAATGAGAGTTAAATTTGCCCGTCCAGACACCTCCAGCTAGTCTCTCATTGGTTCTCGCTATTCCTGTTCATCTTCTGCAGAAATTGCAAACTGGGCCAAACAGGAGGTTAAAGGGACTGACTCTCCAAGTCGGGAGAGTGTTAGTAAAGCGTCTGGAATGTTGCACCCGAGTACCAGGGTACGAAAACTGAGACATATTTGAACACGTCTCCCGATCACATGGTTGATCATACTCTAGGTTCCACATGGATGTTTTAGCTGAAGGAGGAATACCTTAAACCTGGGTATTTGAAACCCGTGGAATGGGTACCATGCAAGATGACTTCAAAGGGTCTTCATTTGCTCACCGAACCTCTCCAATCCTATCACTGCTGCGTTTATGCCCCTGTACACATGCTTGATTCTCTTTCGGAGACATAGCAATCCATAGGTTTTAAGATACTTACTAGTCAGGTACATTCTTAGGTGTTTAATATGCGGTGTTGAGTCCATTTCGTTGAGCAAGGAGTAGCTCTTGTCTATTCCATATTTGTCTTAAGGAACTTTATCTGTGCTCATTTCAATCTCTGGTTTTATGCAGCACCCCAACTCACCTTTCCCCTTAAGCAAGCATAAGTTGGTTTTCTAAATTTGAGACCCTGTTCTGTTCTGCAATTCAGTTCCTGTGTAGCCAAGTTTACATTCCGTGTATTACTGATATCTTATGATGTTTCTTTTTCTGTGTGACTTATTTCAGTTAGAATCATCATACCTGAATCCACTCATTGTGCTGCTAAGGGCCTGATGACACAGATTTCATTGCTGAGTGATATTGCTTTGTAAGTAAATACCACAACTTCTTTATCCATTTTTCAATTTCTGCGATGTTGAACTTGTACTGTAAACGAGGTTCTTGTAAACAGAGCCGTTCCAAACTTTAGGGTGGCTGTGTCTTTTTGATTTTAAATTCTCTAAGCTATAGGACAATAAGTGCAAGTGCCCTAGGCTCTGTTGCTTTGTATTTTAGATGTTTCAGGAAACACCATACACTTCTCCCGAGTGGTTGTTGGCAATTTACATACCGCCCATCAGCATAGCAAGGCTCCCAGTTCTCCATGGCCTGTCCTGCCTTTCTGGATTTTACACTTTTTTCAGATGGCCCTTTTGACCGGGGGGAAGTGAGACTTCATTGTAGTGCAGATTTCCTTTGCAAGCTTGCTTGGTTGGCCAAAAAGGGCGTATACGTTTTTTCCTGAATATATTCAGGAAAAAACGCATACGCCCTTTTTGGCCAAGTGCATCATTTTGGACGTTCTGCCTCTTTTCCTATGCTTTCAATGCAATTCCAGTCTACCTCCTGAAATCGGTTTCCTGCAATTCTGCCCCGCTTTCAAGTCCTCTTGGCAGCCTTATTTCAGTATATTTTTGGACGATAGCTGTCATTTATAACTCTGCAGGTTTGTGAATTACAGTGCCCCTGAGCTCCTTTCTTCAACTCGCTTTCTTTTGAGCTGGCCGCAACACCGCAGGATGGCTTCAGGCCCTAATCTGGTTCCGGTACGGCACACTGAGCCTTTGGTTATTTCCTCTTCCTGGTGGGAAATAAGAGTTAAATTTGCCCGTCCAGACACCTCCACCTAGCCTGTCATTTGTTCTCGCTATTCCTGTTCATCTTCCGCAGAAATTGCAAACTGGGCCAAACAGGAGGTTAAAGGCGCTGACTCTCCAAGTGGGGAGAGTGTTAGTAAAGCGTCTGGAATGTTGCACCCGAGTACCAGGGGAGGAAAACTGAGACATATTTGAACACGTCTCCCGTTCACATGGTTGATCATACTCTGGGTTCCACATGCATGTTTTAGCTGAAGGAAGAATACCTTAAACCTGGAGAGTTGAGACCCGTGTAATGGGTACCATGCAATATGACTTCAAAGGGTCTTCATTTGCTCACCGAACCTCTCCAATCCTATCACTGCTGCGTTTATGCCCCTGTACACACGCTTGATTCTCTTTTGGAGACATAGCAATCCATAGGTTTTAAGATACTTACTAGTCAGGTACATTCTTAGGCGTTTAATATGGGGTGTTGAGTCCATTTCGTTGAGCAAGGAGTAGCTCTTGTCTATTCCATATTTGGCTTAAGGAACTTTATCTGTGCTCATTTCAATCTCTGGTTTTATGCAGCACCCCAACTCACCTTTCCCCTTAAGCAAGCATAAGTTGGTTTTCTAAATTTGAGACCCTGTTCTGTTTTGGAATGCTGTTCCTGTGTAGCCAAGTTTACATTCCGTGTATTAGTGATATCTTATGATGTTTCTTTTTCTGTGTGACTTATTTCAGTTAGAATCATCATACCTGAATCCACTCATTGTGCTGCTAAGGGCCTGATGACACAGATTTCATTGCTGAGTGATATTGCTTTGTAAGTAAATACCACAACTTCTTTATCCATTTTTCACTTTCTGCGATGTTGAACTTGTACTGTAAACGAGGTTCTTGTAAACAGAGCCGTTCCAAAGTTTGGGGTGGCTGTGTCTTTTTCATTTTAATTTCCCTATGCTATAGGACCATAAGTGGAAGTGCCCTAGGTTCTGTTGCTTTGTTTTTTAGATGTTTCAGGAAACACCATACACTTCTCCCCAGTGTCTGTTGGCAATTTACATCCCGCCCATCAGCATAACAAGGCTCCCAGTTCTCCATGGCCTGTCCTGCCTTTCTGGATTTTACACTTTTTTCAGATGGCCCTTTTGACCGGGGGGAAGTGAGACTTCATTGTAGTGCAGATTACCGTTGCAAGCTTGCTTGTTTGGCCAAAAAGTGCGAATGCGTTTTTTCCTGAATATATTCAGGAAAAAACGCATACGCCCTTTTTGGCCAAGTGCATCATTGTGGACGTTCTGCCTCTTTTCCTATGCTTTCAATGCAATTCCAGTCTACCTCCTGAAATCGGTTTCCTGCAATTCTGCCCCGCTTTCAAGTCCTCTTGGCAGCCTTACTTCAGTCTATTTTTGGACGATAGCTGTCATTTATAACTCTGCAGGTTTGTGAATTACAGTGCCCCTGAGCTCCTTTCTTCAACTCGCTTTCTTGTGAGCTGGCCGCAACACCGCAGGATGGCTTCAGGCCCTAATCTGGTTCCGGCACGGCACGCTGAGCCTTTGGTTAATTCCTCTTCCTGGTGGGAAATGAGAGTTTAATTTTCCCGTCCAGACACCTCCAGCTAGTCTCTCATTGGTTCTCGCTATTCCTGTTCATCTTCCGCAGAAATTGCAAACTGGGCCAAACAGGAGGTTAAAGGGACTGACTCTCCAAGTCGGGAGAGTGTTAGTAAAGCGTCTGGAATGTTGCACCCGAGTACCAGGGTACGAAAATTGAGACATATTTGAACACGTCTCCTGATCACATGGTTGATCATACTCTAGGTTTCACACGCATGTTTTAGCTGAAGGAAGAATACCTTAAACCTGGGTAGTTGAGACCCGTGGAATGGGTACCATGCAATATGACTTCAAAGGGTCTTCGTTTGCTCACTGAACCTCTCCAATCCTATCACTGCTGCGTTTATGCCCTGTACACATGCTTGATTCTCTTTCGGAAACATAGCAATCCATAGGATTTAAGATACTTACTAGTCAGGTACATTCTTAGGCGTTTAATATGGGGTGTTGAGTCCATTTCGTTGAGCAAGGAGTAGCTCTTGTCTATTCCATATTTGGCTTAAGGAACTTTATCTGTGCTCATTTCAATCTCTGGTTTTATGCAGCACCCCTACTCACCTTTACCCTTAAGCAAGCATAAGTTGGTTTTCTAAATTTGAGACCCTGTTCTGTTCTGTAATTCAGTTCCTGTGCAGCCAAGTTTACATTCCGTGTATTACTGATATCTTATGATGTTTCTTTTTCTGTGTGACTTATTTCAGTTAGAATCATCGTACCTGAATCCACTCATTATGCTGCTACGGGCCTGATGACATAGATTTCATTGCTGAGTGATACTGCATTGTACGTAAGTACCACAAGTTCTTTATCCATTTTTCACTTTCTGTGATATTGAACTTGTATGGTAAGCGAGGTTCTTGTAAACAGAGGCGTCCCAAACTTTGGGGTGCCTGTGTCTTTTTGATTTTAATTTCCCTAAGCTATAGGACCATAAGTGGAAGTGCCCTAGGCTCTGTTGCTTTTTTTTTAGATGTTCCAGGAAACACCATACACTTCTCCCGAGTGTCTGTTGGCAATTTACATCCCGCCCATCAGCATAACAAGGCTCCCAGTTCTCCATGGCCTGTCCTGCCTTTCTGGATTTTACACTTTTTTCAGATGGCCCTTTTGACCGGGGGGAAGTGAGACTTCATTGTAGTGCAGATTTCCTTTGCAAGTTTGCTTGGTTGGCCAAAAAGGGCGTATGCGTTTTTTCCTGAATATATTCAGGAAAAAACGCATACGCCCTTTTTGGCCAAGTGCATCATTGTGGACGTTCTGCCTCTTTTCCTATGCTTTCAATGCAATTCCAGTCTACCTCCTGAAATCGGTTTCCTGCAATTCTGCCCCGCTTTCAAGTCCTCTTGGCAGCCTTACTTCAGTATATGTTTGGACGATAGCTGTCATTTATAACTCTGCAGGTTTGTGAATTACAGTGCCCCTGAGATCCTTTCTTCAACTCGCTTTCTTGTGACCTGGCCACAACTCCGCAGGATGGCTTCAGCCCCTAATCTTGTTCCGGCACGGCACGCTGAGCCCTTGGTTAATTCCTCTTCCTGGTGGGAAATGAGAGTTAAATTTGCCCGTCCAGACACCTCCAGCTAGTCTCTCATTGGTTCTCGCTATTCCTGTTCATCTTCCGCAGAAATTGCAAACTGGGCCAAACAGGAGGTTAAAGGGACTGACTCTCCAAGTGGGGAGAGTGTTAGTAAAGCGTCTGGAATGTTGCACCCGAGTACCAGGGTACGAAAACTGAGACATATTTGAACACGTCTCCCGATCACATGGTTGATCATACTCTAGGTTCCACATGCATGTTGTAGCTGAAGGAAGAATACCTTAAACCAGGGTAGTTGAAACCCGTGGAATGGGTACCATACAATATGACTTCAAAGGGTCTTCATTTGCTCACCGAACCTCTCCAATCCTATCACTGCTACGTTTATGCCCCTGTACACATGCTTGATTCTCTTTCGGAGACATAGCAATCCATAGGTTTTAAGATACTTACTAGTCAGGTACATTCTTAGGCGTTTAATATGCGGTGTTGAGTCCATTTCGTTGAGCAAGGAGTAGCTCTTGTCTATTCCATATTTGCCTTAAGGAACTTTATCTGTGCTCATTTCAATCTCTGGTTTTATGCAGCACCCCAACTCACCTTTCCCCTTAAGCAAGCATAAGTTGGTTTTCTAAATTTGAGACCCTGTTCTGTTTTGGAATTCAGTTCCTGTGTAACCAAGTTTACATTCCGTGTATTAGTGATATCTTATGATATTTCTTTTTCTGTGTGACTTATTTCAGTTAGAATCATCGTACCTGAATCCACTCATTATGCTGCTACGGGCCTGATGACATAGATTTCATTGCTGAGTGATACTGCATTGTACGTAAGTACCACAAGTTCTTTATCCATTTTTCACTTTCTGTGATATTGAAGTTGTATGGTAAATGAGGTTCTTGTAAACAGAGGCATCCCAAACTTTGGGGTGGCTGTGTCATTTTGATTTTAATTTCCCTAATCTATAGGACCATAAGTGGAAATTGCCCTAGGCTCTGTTGCTTTGTTTTTTAGATGTTTCAGGAAACACCATACACTCCTCCCCAGTGTCTGTTGTCAATTTACATCCCGCTCATCAGCATAACAAGGCTCCCAGTTCTCCATGGCCTGTCCTGCCTTTCTGGATTTTACACTTTTTCAGATGGCCCTTTTGACCGGGGGATGTGAGACTTCATTGTAGTGCAGATTTCGTTTGTTAGTTTGCTTGGTTGGCTAAAAAGTGCGTATGCGTTTTTTCCTGAATATATTCAGGAAAAAACGCATACGCCCTTTTTGGCCAAGTGCATCATTGTGGACGCTCTGCCTCTTTTCCTATGCTTTCAATGCAATTCCAGTCTACCTCCTGAAATCGGTTTCCTGCAATTCTGCCCCGCTTTCAAGTCCTCTTGGCAGCCTTACTTCAGTCTATTTTTGGACGATAGCTGTCATTTATAACTCTGCAGGTTTGTGAATTACAGTGCCCCTGAGCTCCTTTCTTCAACTCGCTTTCTTGTGAGCTGGCCGCAATACCACAGGATGGCTTCAGGCCCTAATCTTGTTCCGGCACGGCATGCTGAGCCTTTGGTTAATTCCTCTTCCTGGTGGGAATTGAGAGTTAAATTTGCCCGTCCAGACACCTCCAGCTAGTCTCTCATTGGTTCTCGCTATTCCTGTTCATCTTCCGCAGAAATTGCAAACTGGGCCAAACAGGAGGTTAAAGGGACTGACTCTTCAAGTGGGGAGAGTGTTAGTAAAGCGTCTGGAATGTTGCACCCGAGTACCAGGGTACGAAAACTGAGACATATTTGAACACGTCTCCCGATCACATGGTTGATCATACTCTAGGTTCCACATGCATGTTTTAGCTGAAGGAAGAATACCTTAAACCTGGGTAGTTGAAACCCGTGGAATGGGTACCATACAATATGACTTCAAAGGGTCTTCATTTGCTCACCGAACCTCTCCAATCCTACCACTGCTACGTTTATGCCCCTGTACACACGCTTGATTCTCTTTTGGAGACATAGCAATCCATAGGTTTTAAGATACTTACTAGACAGGTACATTCTTAGGTGATTAATATGGGGTGTTGAGTCCATTTCGCTGAGCAGGAGTAGCTCTTGTCTATTCCATATTTGGCTTAAGGAACTTTATCTGTGCTCATTTCAATCTCTGGTTTCATGCAGCACCCCAACTCACCTTTCCCCTTAAGCAAGCATAAATTGGTTTTCTAAATTTGAGACCCTGTTCTGTTTTGGAATTCAGTTCCTGTGTAGCCAAGTTTACATTCCGTGTATTAGTGATATCTTATGATATTTCTTTTTCTGTGTGACTTATTTCAGTTAGAATCATCGTACCTGAATCCACTCATTATGCTGCTACGGGCCTGATGACATAGGTTTCATTGCTGAGTAATAGTGCATTGTACGTAAGTACCACAAGTTCTTTATCCATTTTTCACTTTCTGTGATACTGAACTTGTATGGTAAACGAGGTTCTTGTAAACAGAGCCGTTCCAAACTTTGGGGTGGCTGTGTCTTTTTGATTTTAATTTCCCTAAGCTATAGGACCATAAGTGGAAGTGCCCTAGGTTCTGTTGCTTTGTTTTTTAGATGTTTCAGGAAACACCATACACTTCTCCCGAATGGTTGTTGGCAATTTACATCCCGCCCATCAGCATAACAAGGCTCCCAGTTCTCCATGGCCTGTCCTGCCTTTCTGGATTTTACACTTTTTTCAGATGGCCCTTTTGACCGGGGGGAAGTGAGACTTCATTGTAGTGCAGATTTCCTTTGCAAGCTTGCTTGGTTGGCCAAAAAGGGCGTATGCGTTTTTTCCTGAATATATTCAGGAAAAAACGCATACGCCCTTTTTGGCCAAGTGCATCATTGTGGACGTTCTGCCTCTTTTCCTATGCTTTCAATGCAATTCCAGTCTACCTCCTGAAATCGGTTTCCTGCAATTCTGCCCCGCTTTCAAGTCCTCTTGGCAGCCTTACTTCAGTCTATTTTTGGACGATAGCTGTCATTTATAACTCTGCAGGTTTGTGAATTACAGTGCCCCTGAGCTCCTTTCTTCAACTCGCTTTCTTTTGAGCTGGCCGCAACACCGCAGGATGGCTTCAGGCCCTAATCTGGTTCCGGCCCGGCATGCTGAGCCTTTGGTTAATTCCTCTTCCTGGTGGGAAATGAGAGTTAAATTTGCCCGTCCAGACACCTCCAGCTAGCCTCTCATTGGTTCTCGCTATTCCTGTTCATCTTCCGCAGAAATTGCAAACTGGGCCAAACAGGAGGTTAAAGGGACTGACTCTCCAAGTGGGGAGAGTGTAAGTAAAGCGTCTGGAATGTTGCACCCGAGTACCAGGGGAGGAAAACTGAGACATATTTGAACACGTCTCCCGATCACATGGTTGATCATACTCTAGGTTCCACATGCATGTTTTAGCTGAAGGAAGAATACCTTAAACCTGGGTAGTTGAAACCCGTGGAATGGGTACCATGCAATATGACTTCAAAGGGTCTTCATTTGCTCACCGAACCTCTCCAATCCTATCACTGCTGCGTTTATGCCCCTGTACACATGCTTGATTCTCTTTCGGAGACATAGCAATCCATAGGTTTTAAGATACTTACTAGTCAGGTACATTCTTAGGCGTTTAATATGGGGTGTTGAGTCCATTTCGTTGAGCAAGGAGTAGCTCTTGTCTATTCCATATTTGGCTTAAGGAACTTTATCTGTGCTCATTTCAATCTCTGGTTTTATGCAGCACCCCAACTCACCTTTACCCTTAAGCAAGAATAAGTTGGTTTTCTAAATTTGAGACCCTGTTCTGTTCTGTAATTCAGTTCCTGTGTAGCCAAGTTTACATTCCGTGTATTACTGATATCTTATGATGTTTCTTTTTCTGTGTGACTTATTTCAGTTAGAATCATCATACCTGAATCCACTCATTGTGCTGCTAAAGGCCTGATGACAAAGATTTCATTGCTGAGTGATATTGCTTTGTAAGTAAATACCACAACTTCTTTATACATTTTTCACTTTCTGCGATGTTGAACTTGTACTGTAAACGAGGTTCTTGTAAACAGAGCCGTTCCAAACTTTGGGGTGGCTGTGTCTTTTTGATTTTAATTTCCCTAAGCTATAGGACCATAAGTGGAAGTGCCCTAGGTTCTGTTGCTTTGTTTTTTAGATGTTTCAGGAAACACCATACACTTCTCCCGAGTGGTTGTTGGCAATTTACATCCCGCCCATCAGCATAACAAGGCTCCCAGTTCTCCATGGCCTGTCCTGCCTTTCTGGATTTTACACTTTTTTCAGATGGCCCTTTTGACCGGGGGGAAGTGAGACTTCAATGTAGTGCAGATTTCCTTTGCAAGCTTGCTTGGTTGGCCAAAAAGGGCGTATGCGTTTTTTCCTGAATATATTCAGGAAAAAACGCATACGCCCTTTTTGGCCAAGTGCATCATTGTGGACGTTCTGCCTCTTTTCCTATGCTTTCAATGCAATTCCAGTCTACCTCCTGAAATCGGTTTCCTGCAATTCTGCCCCGCTTTCAAGTCCTCTTGGCAGCCTTACTTCAGTATATGTTTGGACGATAGCTGTCATTTATAACTCTGCAGGTTTGTGAATTACAGTGTCCCTGACCTCCTTTCTTCAACTCGCTTTCTTGTGACCTGGCCGCAACACCGTAGGATGGCTTCAGGCCCTAATCTGGTTCCGGCCCGGCATGCTGAGCCTTTGGTTAATTCCTCTTCCTGGTGGGAAATGAGAGTTAAATTTGCCCGTCCAGACACCTCCAGCTAGCCTCTCATTGGTTCTCGCTATTCCTGTTCATCTTCCGCAGAAATTGCAAACTGGGCCAAACAGGAGGTTAAAGGCGCTGACTCTCCAAGTCGGGAGAGTGTTAGTAAAGCGTCTGGAATGTTGCACCCGAGTACCAGGGTACGAAAACTGAGACATATTTGAACACGTCTCCCGATCACATGGTTGATCATACTCTAGGTTCCACATGCATGTTTTAGCTGAAGGAAGAATACCTTAAACCTGGAGAGTTAAGACCCGTGTAATGGGTACCATGCAATATGACTTCAAAGGGTCTTCATTTGCTCACCGAACCTCTCCAATCCTATCACTGCTGCGTTTATGCCCCTGTACACATGCTTGATTCTCTTTCGGAGACATAGCAATCCATAGGTTTTAAGATACTTACTAGTCAGGTACATTCTTAGGCGTTTAATATGCGGTGTTGAGTCCATTTCGTTGAGCAAGGAGTAGCTCTTGTCTATTCCATATTTGACTTAAGGAACTTTATCTGTGCTCATTTCAATCTCTGGTTTTATGCAGCACCACAACTCACCTTTACCCTTAAGCAAGCATAAGTTGGTTTTCTAAATTTGAGACCCTGTTCTGTTCTGTAATTCAGTTCCTGTGTAGCCAAGTTTACATTCCGTGTATTACTGATATCTTATGATGTTTCTTTTTCTGTGTGACTTATTTCAGTTAGAATCATCATACCTGAATCCACTCATTGTGCTGCTAAGGGCCTGATGACACAGATTTCATTGCTGAGTGATATTGCTTTGTAAGTAAATACCACAAGTTCTTTATCCATTTTTCACTTTCTGCGATGTTGAACTTGTACTGTAAACGAGGTTCTTGTAAACAGAGCCGTTCCAAACTTTGGGGTGGCTGTGTCTTTTTGATTTTAATTTCCCTAAGCTATAGGACCATAAGTGGAAGTGCCCTAGGTTCTTTTGCTTTGTTTTTTAGATGTTTCAGGAAACACCATACACTTCTCCCGAGTGGTTGTTGGCAATTTACATCCCGCCCATCAGCATAACAAGGCTCCCAGTTCTCCATGGCCTGTCCTGCCTTTCTGGATTTTACACTTTTTTCAGATGGCCCTTTTGACCGGGGGGAAGTGAGACTTCAATGTAGTGCAGATTTCCTTTGCAAGCTTGCTTGGTTGGCCAAAAAGGGCGTATGCGTTTTTTCCTGAATATATTCAGGAAAAAACGCATACGCCCTTTTTGGCCAACCAAAAAGGGCGTATGCGTTTTTTCCTGAATATATTCAGGAAAAAACGCATACGCCCTTTTTGGCCAAGTGCATCATTTTGGACGTTCTGCCTCTTTTCCTATGCTTTCAATGCAATTCCAGTCTACCTCCTGAAATCGGTTTCCTGCAATTCTGCCCCGCTTTCAAGTCCTCTTGGCAGCCTTACTTCAGTCTATTTTTGGACGATAGCTGTCATTTATAACTCTGCAGGTTTGTGAATTACAGTGCCCCTGAGCTCCTTTCTTCAACTCGCTTTCTTGTGACCTGGCCGCAACACCGTAGGATGGCTTCAGGCCCTAATCTGGTTCCGGCCCGGCATGCTGAGCCTTTGGTTAATTCCTCTTCCTGGTGGGAAATGAGAGTTAAATTTGCCCGTCCAGACACCTCCAGCTAGCCTCTCATTGGTTCTCGCTATTCCTGTTCATCTTCCGCAGAAATTGCAAACTGGGCCAAACAGGAGGTTAAAGGCGCTGACTCTCCAAGTCGGGAGAGTGTTAGTAAAGCGTCTGGAATGTTGCACCCGAGTACCAGGGTACGAAAACTGAGACATATTTGAACACGTCTCCCGATCACATGGTTGATCATACTCTAGGTTCCACATGCATGTTTTAGCTGAAGGAAGAATACCTTAAACCTGGAGAGTTAAGACCCGTGGAATGGGTACCATGCAATATGACTTCAAAGGGTCTGCATTTACTCACCGAACCTCTCCAATCCTATCACTGCTGCGTTTATGCCCCTGTACACATGCTTGATTCTCTTTCGGAGACATAGCAATCCATAGGTTTTAAGATACTTACTAGTCAGGTACATTCTTAGGCGTTTAATATGGGCTGTTGAGTCCATTTCATTGAACAAGGAGTAGCTCTTGTCTATTCCATATTTGACTTAAGGAACTTTATCTGTGCTCATTTCAATCTCTGGTTTTATGCAGCACCACAACTCACCTTTACCCTTAAGCAAGCATAAGTTGGTTTTCTAAATTTGAGACCCTGTTCTGTTTTGGAATGCAGTTCCTGTGTAGCCAAGTTTACATTCCGTGTATTACTGATATCTTATGATGTTTCTTTTTCTGTGTGACTTATTTCAGTTAGAATCATCGTACCTGAATCCACTCATTATGCTGCTACGGGCCTGATGACATAGATTTCATTGCTGAGTGATACTGCATTGTACGTAAGTACCACAAGTTCTTTATCCATTTTTCACTTTCTGTGATATAGAACTTGTACGGTAAACGAAGTTCTTGTAAACGGAGGCGTCCCAAACTTTGGGGTGGCTGTGTCTTTTTGATTTTAATTTCCCTAAGCTATAGGACCATAAGTGGAAGTGCCCTAGGCTCTGTTGCTTTGTTTTTTAGATGTTTCAGGAAACACCATACACTTCTCCTGAGTGTCTGTTGGCAATTTACATCCCGCCCATCAGCATAACAAGGTTCCCAGTTCTCCATGGCCTGTCCTGCCTTTCTGGATTTTACACTTATTTCAGATGGCCCTTTTGACCGGGGAGAAGTGAGACTTCATTGTAAAGCAGATTTCCTTTGCAAGTTTGCTTGGTTGGCCAAAAAGGGCGTATGCGTTTTTTCCTGAATATATTCAGGAAAAAACGCATACGCCCTTTTTGGCCAAGTGCATCATTGTGGACGTTCTGCCTCTTTTCCTATGCTTTCAATGCAATTCCAGTCTACCTCCTGAAATCGGTTTCCTGCAATTCTGCCCCGCTTTCAAGTCCTCTTGGCAGCCTTACTTCAGTCTATTTTTGGACGATAGCTGTCATTTATAACTCTGCAGGTTTGTGAATTACAGTGCCCCTGAGCTCCTTTCTTCAACTCGCTTTCTTGTGAGCTGGCCGCAACACCGCAGGATGGCTTCAGGCCCTAATCTGGTTCTGGCACGGCACGCTGAGCCTTTGGTTAATTCCTCTTCCTGGTGGGAAATGAGAGTTAAATTTGCCCGTCCAGACACCTCCAGCTAGTCTCTCATTGGTTCTCGCTATTCCTGTTCATCTTCCGCAGAAATTGCAAACTGGGCCAAACAGGAGGTTAAAGGGACTGACTCTATAAGTTGGGAGAGTGTTAGTGAAGCGTCTGGAATGTTGCACCCGAGTACCAGGGTACGAAAACTGAGACATATTTGAACACGTCTCCCGATCACATGGTTGATCATACTCTGGGTTCCACATGCATGTTTTAGCTGAAGGAAGAATACCTAAAACCTGGGTAGTTGAAACCCGTGGAATGGGTACCATGCAATATGACTTCAAAGGGTCTTCATTTGCTCACCGAACCTCTCCAATCCTATCACTGCTGCGTTTATGCCCCTGTACACATGCTTGATTCTCTTTCGGAGACATAGCAATCCATAGGTTTTAAGATACTTACTAGTCAGGTACATTCTTAGGCGTTTAATATGCGGTGTTGTGTCCATTTCGTTGAGCAAGGTGTAGCTCTTGTCTATTCCATATTTGGCTTAAGGAACTTTATCTGTGCTCATTTCAATGTCTGGTTTTATGCAGCACCACAACTCACCTTTCCCCTTAAGCAAGCATATGTTGGTTTTCTAAATTTGAGACCCTGTTCTGTTCTGTAATTCAGTTCCTGTGTAGCCAAGTTTCCATTCCGTGTATTACTGATATCTTATGATGTTTCTTTTTCTGTGTGACTTATTTCAGTTAGAATCATCATACCTGAATCCACTCATTGTGCTGCTAAGGGCCTGATGACACAGATTTCATTGCTGAGTGATATTGCTTTGTAAGTAAATACCACAACTTCTTTATCCATTTTTCACTTTCTGCGATGTTGAACTTGTACTGTAAACGAGGTTCTTGTAAACAGAGCCGTTCCAAACTTTGGGGTGGCTGTGTCTTTTTGATTTTAATTTCCCTAAGCTATAGGACCATAAGTGGTAGTGCCCTAGGTTCTGTTGCTTTGTTTTTTAGATGTTTCAGGAAACACCATACACTTCTCCCGAGTGGTTGTTGGCAATTTACATCCCGCCCATCAGCATAACAAGGCTCCCAGTTCTCCATGGCCTGTCCTGCCTTTCTGGATTTTACACTTTTTTCAGATGGCCCTTTTGACCGGGGGGAAGTGAGACTTCAATGTAGTGCAGATTTCCTTTGCAAGCTTGCTTGGTTGGCCAAAAAGGGCGTATGCGTTTTTTCCTGAATATATTCAGGAAAAAACGCATACGCCCTTTTTGGCCAAGTGCATCATTTTGAACGTTCTGCCTCTTTTCCTATGCTTTCAATGCAATTCCAGTCTACCTCCTGAAATCGGTTTCCTGCAATTCTGCCCCGCTTTCAAGTCCTCTTGGCAGCCTTACTTCAGTCTATTTTTGGACGATAGCTGTCATTTATAACTCTGCAGGTTTGTGAATTACAGTACCCCTGAGCTCCTTTCTTCAACTCGCTTTCTTGTGACCTGGCCGCAACACCGTAGGATGGCTTCAGGCCCTAATCTGGTTCCGGCCCGGCATGCTGAGCCTTTGGTTAATTCCTCTTCCTGGTGGGAAATGAGAGTTAAATTTGCCCGTCCAGACACCTCCAGCTAGCCTCTCATTGGTTCTCGCTATTCCTGTTCATCTTCCGCAGAAATTGCAAACTGGGCCAAACAGGAGGTTAAAGGCGCTGACTCTCCAAGTCGGGAGAGTGTTAGTAAAGCGTCTGGAATGTTGCACCCGAGTACCAGGGTACGAAAACTGAGACATATTTGAACATGTCTCCCGATCACATGGTTGATCATACTCTAGGTTCCACATGCATGTTTTAGCTGAAGGAAGAATACCTTAAACCTGGAGAGTTAAGACCCGTGTAATGGGTACCATGCAATATGACTTCAAAGGGTCTGCATTTACTCACCGAACCTCTCCAATCCTATCACTGCTGCGTTTATGCCCCTGTACACATGCTTGATTCTCTTTCGGAGACATAGCAATCCATAGGTTTTAAGATACTTACTAGTCAGGTACATTCTTAGGCGTTTAATATGCGGTGTTGAGTCCATTTCGTTGAACAAGGAGTAGCTCTTGTCTATTCCATATTTGACTTAAGGAACTTTATCTGTGCTCATTTCAATCTCTGGTTTTATGCAGCACCACAACTCACCTTTACCCTTAAGCAAGCATAAGTTGGTTTTCTAAATTTGAGACCCTGTTCTGTTCTGTAATTCAGTTCCTGTGTAGCCAAGTTTACATTCCGTGTATTACTGATATCTTATGATGTTTCTTTTTCTGTGTGACTTATTTCAGTTAGAATCATCATACCTGAATCCACTCATTGTGCTGCTAAGGGCCTGATGACACAGATTTCATTGCTGAGTGATATTGCTTTGTAAGTAAATACCACAAGTTCTTTATCCATTTTTCACTTTCTGCGATGTTGAACTTGTACTGTAAACGAGGTTCTTGTAAACAGAGCCGTTCCAAACTTTGGGGTGGCTGTGTCTTTTTGATTTTAATTTCCCTAAGCTATAGGACCATAAGTGGAAGTGCCCTAGGTTCTGTTGCTTTGTTTTTTAGATGTTTCAGGAAACACCATAAACTTCTCCCGAGTGGTTGTTGGCAATTTACATCCCGCCCATCAGCATAACAAGGCTCCCAGTTCTCCATGGCCTGTCCTGCCTTTCTGGATTTTACACTTTTTTCAGATGGCCCTTTTGACCGGGGGGAAGTGAGACTTCAATGTAGTGCAGATTTCCTTTGCAAGCTTGCTTGGTTGGCCAAAAAGGGCGTATGCGTTTTTTCCTGAATATATTCAGGAAAAAACGCATACGCCCTTTTTGGCCAACCAAAAAGGGCGTATGCGTTTTTTCCTGAATATATTCAGGAAAAAACGCATACGCCCTTTTTGGCCAAGTGCATCATTTTGGACGTTCTGCCTCTTTTCCTATGCTTTCAATGCAATTCCAGTCTACCTCCTGAAATCGGTTTCCTGCAATTCTGCCCCGCTTTCAAGTCCTCTTGGCAGCCTTACTTCAGTCTATTTTTGGACGATAGCTGTCATTTATAACTCTGCAGGTTTGTGAATTACAGTGCCCCTGAGCTCCTTTCTTCAACTCGCTTTCTTGTGACCTGGCCGCAACACCGTAGGATGGCTTCAGGCCCTAATCTGGTTCCGGCCCGGCATGCTGAGCCTTTGGTTAATTCCTCTTCCTGGTGGGAAATGAGAGTTAAATTTGCCCGTCCAGACACCTCCAGCTAGCCTCTCATTGGTTCTCGCTATTCCTGTTCATCTTCCGCAGAAATTGCAAACTGGGCCAAACAGGAGGTTAAAGGCGCTGACTCTCCAAGTCGGGAGAGTGTTAGTAAAGCGTCTGGAATGTTGCACCCGAGTACCAGGGTACGAAAACTGAGACATATTTGAACACGTCTCCCGATCACATGGTTGATCATACTCTAGGTTCCACATGCATGTTTTAGCTGAAGGAAGAATACCTTAAACCTGGAGAGTTAAGACCCGTGGAATGGGTACCATGCAATATGACTTCAAAGGGTCTGCATTTACTCACCGAACCTCTCCAATCCTATCACTGCTGCGTTTATGCCCCTGTACACATGCTTGATTCTCTTTCGGAGACATAGCAATCCATAGGTTTTAAGATACTTACTAGTCAGGTACATTCTTAGGCGTTTAATATGGGCTGTTGAGTCCATTTCATTGAACAAGGAGTAGCTCTTGTCTATTCCATATTTGACTTAAGGAACTTTATCTGTGCTCATTTCAATCTCTGGTTTTATGCAGCACCACAACTCACCTTTACCCTTAAGCAAGCATAAGTTGGTTTTCTAAATTTGAGACCCTGTTCTGTTTTGGAATGCAGTTCCTGTGTAGCCAAGTTTACATTCCGTGTATTACTGATATCTTATGATGTTTCTTTTTCTGTGTGACTTATTTCAGTTAGAATCATCGTACCTGAATCCACTCATTATGCTGCTACGGGCCTGATGACATAGATTTCATTGCTGAGTGATACTGCATTGTACGTAAGTACCACAAGTTCTTTATCCATTTTTCACTTTCTGTGATATAGAACTTGTACGGTAAACGAAGTTCTTGTAAACGGAGGCGTCCCAAACTTTGGGGTGGCTGTGTCTTTTTGATTTTAATTTCCCTAAGCTATAGGACCATAAGTGGAAGTGCCCTAGGCTCTGTTGCTTTGTTTTTTAGATGTTTCAGGAAACACCATACACTTCTCCTGAGTGTCTGTTGGCAATTTACATCCCGCCCATCAGCATAACAAGGTTCCCAGTTCTCCATGGCCTGTCCTGCCTTTCTGGATTTTACACTTATTTCAGATGGCCCTTTTGACCGGGGAGAAGTGAGACTTCATTGTAAAGCAGATTTCCTTTGCAAGTTTGCTTGGTTGGCCAAAAAGGGCGTATGCGTTTTTTCCTGAATATATTCAGGAAAAAACGCATACGCCCTTTTTGGCCAAGTGCATCATTGTGGACGTTCTGCCTCTTTTCCTATGCTTTCAATGCAATTCCAGTCTACCTCCTGAAATCGGTTTCCTGCAATTCTGCCCCGCTTTCAAGTCCTCTTGGCAGCCTTACTTCAGTCTATTTTTGGACGATAGCTGTCATTTATAACTCTGCAGGTTTGTGAATTACAGTGCCCCTGAGCTCCTTTCTTCAACTCGCTTTCTTGTGAGCTGGCCGCAACACCGCAGGATGGCTTCAGGCCCTAATCTGGTTCTGGCACGGCACGCTGAGCCTTTGGTTAATTCCTCTTCCTGGTGGGAAATGAGAGTTAAATTTGCCCGTCCAGACACCTCCAGCTAGTCTCTCATTGGTTCTCGCTATTCCTGTTCATCTTCCGCAGAAATTGCAAACTGGGCCAAACAGGAGGTTAAAGGGACTGACTCTCCAAGTTGGGAGAGTGTTAGTAAAGCGTCTGGAATGTTGCACCCGAGTACCAGGGTACGAAAACTGAGACATATTTGAACACGTCTCCCGATCACATGGTTGATCATACTCTGGGTTCCACATGCATGTTTTAGCTGAAGGAAGAATACCTAAAACCTGGGTAGTTGAAACCCGTGGAATGGGTACCATGCAATATGACTTCAAAGGGTCTTCATTTGCTCACCGAACCTCTCCAATCCTATCACTGCTGCGTTTATGCCCCTGTACACATGCTTGATTCTCTTTCGGAGACATAGCAATCCATAGGTTTTAAGATACTTACTAGTCAGGTACATTCTTAGGCGTTTAATATGCGGTGTTGTGTCCATTTCGTTGAGCAAGGTGTAGCTCTTGTCTATTCCATATTTGGCTTAAGGAACTTTATCTGTGCTCATTTCAATCTCTGGTTTTATGCAGCACCCCAACTCACCTTTCCCCTTAAGCAAGCATAAGTTGGTTTTCTAAATTTGAGACCCTGTTCTGTTCTGTAATTCAGTTCCTGTGTAGCCAAGTTTCCATTCCGTGTATTACTGATATCTTATGATGTTTCTTTTTCTGTGTGACTTATTTCAGTTAGAATCATCATACCTGAATCCACTCATTGTGCTGCTAAGGGCCTGATGACACAGATTTCATTGCTGAGTGATATTGCGTTGTAAGTAAATACCACAACTTCTTTATCCATTTTTCACTTTCTGCGATGTTGAACTTGTACTGTAAACGAGGTTCTTGTAAACAGAGCCGTTCCAAACTTTGGGGTGGCTGTGTCTTTTTGATTTTAATTTCCCTAAGCTATAGGACCATAAGTGGAAGTGCCCTAGGTTCTGTTGCTTTGTTTTTTAGATGTTTCAGGAAACACCATACACTTCTCCCGAGTGGTTGTTGGCAATTTACATCCCGCCCATCAGCATAACAAGGCTCCCAGTTCTCCATGGCCTGTCCTGCCTTTCTGGATTTTACACTTTTTTCAGATGGCCCTTTTGACCGGGGGGAAGTCAGACTTCATTGTAGTGCAGATTTCCTTTGCAAGTTTGCTTGGTTGGCCAAAAAGTGCGTATGCGTTTTTTCCTGAATATATTCAGGAAAAAACGCATACGCCCTTTTTGGCCAAGTGCATCATTTTGGACGTTCTGCCTCTTTTCCTATGCTTTCAATGCAATTCCAGTCTACCTCCTGAAATCGGTTTCCTGCAATTCTGCCCCGCTTTCAAGTCCTCTTGGCAGCCTTACTTCAGTCTATTTTTGGACGATAGCTGTCATTTATAACTCTGCAGGTTTGTGAATTACAGTGCCCCTGAGCTCCTTTCTTCAACTCGCTTTCTTTTGAGCTGGCCGCAACACCGCAGGATGGCTTCAGGCCCTAATCTGGTTCTGGCACGGCACGCTGAGCCTTTGGTTAATTCCTCTTCCTGGTGGGAAATGAGAGTTAAATTTGCCCGTCCAGACACCTCCAGCTAGCCTCTCATTGGTTCTCGCTATTCCTGTTCATCTTCCGCAGAAATTGCAAACTGGGCCAAACAGGAGGTTAAAGGGACTGACTCTCCAAGTCGGGAGAGTGTTAGTAAAGCGTCTGGAATGTTGCACCCGAGTACCAGGGTACGAAAACTGAGACATATTTGAACACGTCTCCCGATCACATGGTTGATCATACTCTGGGTTCCACATGCATGTTTTAGCTGAAGGAAGAATACCTTAAACCTGGGTAGTTGAAACCCGTGGAATGGGTACCATGCAATATGACTTCAATGGGTCTTCATTTGCTCACCGAACCTCTCCAAACCTATCACTGCTGCGTTTATGCCCCTGTACACATGCTTGATTCTCTTTCGGAGACATAGCAATCCATAGGTTTTAAGATACTTACTAGTCAGGTACATTCTTAGGCGTTTAATATGCGGTGTTGAGTCCATTTCGTTGAGCAAGGAGTAGCTCTTGTCTATTCCATATTTGGCTTAAGGAACTTTATCTGTGCTCATTTCAATCTCTGGTTTTATGCAGCACCCCAACTCACCTTTACCCTTAAGCAAGCATAAGTTGGTTTTCTAAATTTGAGACCCTGTTCTGTTCTGTAATTCAGTTCCTGTGTAGCCAAGTTTTCATTCCGTGTATTACTGATATCTTATGATGTTTCTTTTTCTGTGTGACTTATTTCAGTTAGAATCATCATACCTGAATCCACTCATTGTGCTGCTAAGGGCCTGATGACATAGATTTCATTGCTGAGTGATATTGCTTTGTAAGTGAATACCACAACTTCTTTATCCATTTTTCACTTTCTGCGATGTTGAACTTGTACTGTAAACGAGGTTCTTGTAAACAGAGGCGTCCCAAACTTTGGGGTGGCTGTGTCTTTTTGATTTTAATCTCCCTAAGCTATAGGACCATAAGTGGAAGTGCCCTAGGCTCTGTTGCTTTGTTTTTTAGATGTTTCAGGAAACACCATACACTTCTTCCAAGTGTCTGTTGGCAATTTACATCCCGCCCATCAGCATAACAAGGCTCCCAGTTCTCAATGGCCTGTTCTGCCTTTCTGGATTTTACACTTTTTTCAGATGGCCCTTTTGACCAGGGGGAAGTGAGACTTCATTGTAGTGCAGATTTCCTTTGCAAGCTTGCTTGGTTGGCCAAAAAGGGCGTATGCGTTTTTTCCTGAATATATTCAGGAAAAAACGCATACGCCCTTTTTGGCCAAGTGCATCATTGTGGACGTTCTGCCTCTTTTCCTATGCTTTCAATGCAATTCCAGTCTACCTCCTGAAATTGGTTTCCTGCAATTCTGCCCCGCTTTCAAGTCCTCTTGGCAGCCTTACTTCAGTATATTTTTGGACGATAGCTGTCATTTATAACTCTGCAGGTTTGTGAAATACAGTGCCCCTGATCTCCTGTCTTCAACTCGCTTTCTTGTGACCTGGCCGCAACACCGCAGGATGGCTTCAGGCCCTAATCTGGTTCTGGCCCGGCATGCTGAGCCTTTGGTTAATTCCTCTTCCTGGTGGGAAATGAGAGTTAAATTTGCCCGTTGAGACACGTCCAGCTAGCCTCTCATTGGTTCTCGCTATTCCTGTTCATCTTCCGCAGAAATTGCAAACTGGGCCAAACAGGAGGTTAAAGGGACTGACTCTCCAAGTGGGGAGAGTGTTAGTAAAGCGTCTGGAATGTTGCACCCGAGTACCAGGGGAGGAAAACTGAGACATATTTGAACACGTCTCCCGTTCACATGGTTGATCATACTCTGGGTTCCACATGCATGTTTTAGCTGAAGGAAGAATACCTAAAACCTGGAGAGTTGAGACCCGTGTAATGGGTACCATGCAATATGACTTCAAAGGGTCTTCATTTGCTCACTGAACCTCTCCAATCCTATCACTGCTGCGTTTATGCCCCTGTACACACGCTTGATTCTCTTTTGGAGACATAGCAATCCATAGGTTTTAAGATACTTACTAGTCAGGTACATTCTTAGGCGTTTAATATGGGGTGTTGAGTCCATTTCGTTGAGCAAGGAGTAGCTCTTGTCTATTCCATATTTGGCTTAAGGAACTTTATCTGTGCTCATTTCAATCTCTGGTTTTATGCAGCACCCCAACTCACCTTTACCCTTAAGCAAGCATAAGTTGGTTTTCTAAATTTGAGACCCTATTCTGTTTTGGAATGCAGTTCCTGTGTAGCCAAGTTTACATTCCGTATATTAGTGATATCTTATGATGTTTCTTTTTCTGTGTGACTTATTTCAGTTAGAATCATCGTACCTGAATCCACTCATTATGCTGCTATGGGCCTGATGACATAGATTTCATTGCTGAGTGATACTGCATTGTACGTAAGTACCTCAAGTTCTTTATCCATTTTTCATTTTCTGTGATATTAAACTTGTACGGTAAACGAGGTTCTTGTAAACGGAGGCGTCCCAAACTTTGGGGTGGCTGTGTCTTTTTTATTTTAATTTCCCTAAGCTATAGGACCATAAGTGGAAGTGCCCTAGGCTCTGTTGCTTTGTTTTTTAGATGTTTCAGGAAACACCATACACTTCTCCAGAGTGGCTGTTGGCAATTTACATCCCGCCCATCAGCATAAGAAGGCTCCCAGTTCTCCGTGGCCTGTCGTGCCTTTATGGATTTTACACTTTTATCAGATGGCCCTTTTGACCAGGTGGAAGTGAGACTTCATTGTAGTGCAGGTTTCCTTTGCAAGCTTGCTTGGTTGGCCAAAAAGGGCGTATGCGTTTTTTCCTGAATATATTCAGGAAAAAACGCATACGCCCTTTTTGGCCAAGTGCATCATTGTGGACGTTCTGCCTCTTTTCCTATGCTTTCAATGCAATTCCAGTCTACCTCCTGAAATCGGTTTCCTGCAATTCTGCCCCGCTTTCAAGTCCTCTTGGCAGCCTTACTTCAGTCTATTTTTGGACGATAGCTGTCATTTATAACTCTGCAGGTTTGTGAATTACAGTGCCCCTGAGCTCCTTTCTTCAACTCGCTTTCTTGTGAGCTGGCCGCAACACCGCAGGATGGCTTCAGGCCCTAATCTGGTTCCGGCACGGCACGCTGAGCCTTTGGTTAATTCCTCTTCCTGGTGGGAAATGAGAGTTAAATTTGCCCGTCCAGACACCTCCAGCTAGCCTCTCATTGGTTCTCACTATTCCTGTTCATCTTCCGCAGAAATTGCAAACTGGGCCAAACAGGAGGTTAAAGGCACTGACTCTCCAAGTCGGGAGAGTGTTAGTAAAGCATCTGGAATGTTGCACCCGAGTACCAGGGTACGAAAACTGAGACATATTTGAACACGTCTCCCGATCACATGGTTGATCATACTCTGGGTTCCACATGCATGTTTTAGCTGAAGGAAGAATACCTTAAAACTGGGTAGTAGAAACCCGTGGATTGGGTACCATGCAATATGACTTCAAAGGGTCTTCATTTGCTCACCGAACCTCTCCAATCCTATCACTGCTGCGTTTATGCCCCTGTACACATGCTTGATTCTCTTTCGGAGACATAGCAATCCATAGGTTTTAAGATACTTACTAGTCAGGTACATTCTTAGGCGTTTAATATGGGGTGTTGAGTCCATTTCGTTGAGCAAGGAGTAGCTCTTGTCTATTCCATATTTGGCTTAAGGAACTTTATCTGTGCTCATTTCAATCTCTGGTTTTATGCAGCACCCCAACTCACCTTTACCCTTAAGCAAGCATAAGTTGGTTTTCTAAATTTGAGACCCTGTTCTGTTCTGTAATTCAGTTCCTGTGTAGCCAAGTTTACATTCCGTGTATTACTGATATCTTATGATGTTTCTTTTTCTGTGTGACTTATTTCAGTTAGAATCATCATACCTGAATCCACTCATTGTGCTGCTAAGGGCCTGATGACATAGATTTCATTGCTGAGTGATATTGCTTTGTAAGTGAATACCACAACTTCTTTATCCATTTTTCACTTTCTGCGATGTTGAACTTGTACTGTAAACGAGGTTCTTGTAAACAGAGGCGTCCCAAACTTTGGGGTGGCTGTGTCTTTTTGATTTTAATTTCCCTAAGCTATAGGACCATAAGTGGAAGTGCCCTAGGCTCTGTTGCTTTGTTTTTTAGATGTTTCAGGAAACACCATACACTTCTCCCGAGTGGTTGTTGGCAATTTACATCCCGCCCATCAGCATAAGAAGGCTCCCAGTTCTCCATGGCCTGTCCTCCCTTTCTGGATTTTACACTTTTTTCAGATGGCCCTTTTGACCGGGGGGAAGTGAGACTTCATTGTAGTGCAGATGTCCTTTGCAAGCTTGCTTGGTTGACCAAAAAGGGCGTATGCGTTTTTTCCTGAATATATTCAGGAAAAAACGCATATGCCCTTTTTGGCCAAGTGCATCATTGTGAACGTTCTGCCTCTTTTCCTATGCTTTCAATGCAATTCCAGTCTACCTCCTGAAATCGGTTTCCTGCAATTCTGCCCCGCTTTGAAGTCCTCTTGGCAGCCTTACTTCAGTCTATTTTTGGACGATAGCTGTCATTTATAACTCTGCAGGTTTGTGAATTACAGTGCCCCTGAGCTCCTTTCTTCAACTCGCTTTCTTTTGAGCTGGCCGCAACACCGCAGGATGGCTTCAGGCCCTAATCTGGTTCCGGCCCGGCACGCTGAGCCTTTGGTTAATTCCTCTTCCTGGTGGGAAAGGAGAGTTAAATTTGCCCGTTGAGACACCTCCAGCTAGCCTCTCATTGGTTCTCGCTATTCCTGTTCATCTTCCGCAGAAATTGCAAACTGGGCCAAACAGGAGGTTAAAGGCACTGACTCTCCAAGTCGGGAGAGTGTTAGTAAAGCGTCTGGAATGTTGCACCCGAGTACCAGGGTACGAAAACTGAGACATATTTGAACACGTCTCCCAATCACATGGTTGATCATACTCTGGGTTCCACATGCATGTTTTAGCTGAAGGAAGAATACCTTAAAACTGGGTAGTAGAAACCCGTGGAATGGGTACCATGCAATATGACTTCAATGGGTCTTCATTTGCTCACCGAACCTCTCCAATCCTATCACTGCTGCGTTTATGCCCCTGTACACATGCTTGATTCTCTTTCGGAGACATAGCAATCCATAGGTTTTAAGGTACTTACTAGTCAGGTACATTCTTAGGCGTTTAATATGGGGTGTTGAGTCCATTTCGTTGAGCAAGGAGTAGCTCTTGTCTATTCCATATTTGGCTTAAGGAACTTTATCTGTGCTCATTTCAATCTCTGGTTTTATGCAGCACCCCAACTCACCTTTACCCTTAAGCAAGCATAAGTTGGTTTTCTAAATTTGAGACCCTATTCTGTTTTGGAATGCAGTTCCTGTGTAGCCAAGTTTACATTCCGTATATTAGTGATATCTTATGATGTTTCTTTTTCTGTGTGACTTATTTCAGTTAGAATCATCGTACCTGAATCCACTCATTATGCTGCTATGGGCCTGATGACATAGATTTCATTGCTGAGTGATACTGCATTGTACGTAAGTACCTCAAGTTCTTTATCCATTTTTCATTTTCTGTGATATTAAACTTGTACGGTAAACGAGGTTCTTGTAAACGGAGGCGTCCCAAACTTTGGGGTGGCTGTGTCTTTTTTATTTTAATTTCCCTAAGCTATAGGACCATAAGTGGAAGTGCCCTAGGCTCTGTTGCTTTGTTTTTTAGATGTTTCAGGAAACACCATACACTTCTCCAGAGTGGCTGTTGGCAATTTACATCCCGCCCATCAGCATAAGAAGGCTCCCAGTTCTCCGTGGCCTGTCGTGCCTTTATGGATTTTACACTTTTATCAGATGGCCCTTTTGACCAGGTGGAAGTGAGACTTCATTGTAGTGCAGGTTTCCTTTGCAAGCTTGCTTGGTTGGCCAAAAAGGGCGTATGCGTTTTTTCCTGAATATATTCAGGAAAAAACGCATACGCCCTTTTTGGCCAAGTGCATCATTGTGGACGTTCTGCCTCTTTTCCTATGCTTTCAATGCAATTCCAGTCTACCTCCTGAAATCGGTTTCCTGCAATTCTGCCCCGCTTTCAAGTCCTCTTGGCAGCCTTACTTCAGTCTATTTTTGGACGATAGCTGTCATTTATAACTCTGCAGGTTTGTGAATTACAGTGCCCCTGAGCTCCTTTCTTCAACTCGCTTTCTTGTGAGCTGGCCGCAACACCGCAGGATGGCTTCAGGCCCTAATCTGGTTCCGGCACGGCACGCTGAGCCTTTGGTTAATTCCTCTTCCTGGTGGGAAATGAGAGTTAAATTTGCCCGTCCAGACACCTCCAGCTAGCCTCTCATTGGTTCTCACTATTCCTGTTCATCTTCCGCAGAAATTGCAAACTGGGCCAAACAGGAGGTTAAAGGCACTGACTCTCCAAGTCGGGAGAGTGTTAGTAAAGCATCTGGAATGTTGCACCCGAGTACCAGGGTACGAAAACTGAGACATATTTGAACACGTCTCCCGATCACATGGTTGATCATACTCTGGGTTCCACATGCATGTTTTAGCTGAAGGAAGAATACCTTAAAACTGGGTAGTAGAAACCCGTGGATTGGGTACCATGCAATATGACTTCAAAGGGTCTTCATTTGCTCACCGAACCTCTCCAATCCTATCACTGCTGCGTTTATGCCCCTGTACACATGCTTGATTCTCTTTCGGAGACATAGCAATCCATAGGTTTTAAGATACTTACTAGTCAGGTACATTCTTAGGCGTTTAATATGCGGTGTTGAGTCCATTTCGTTGAGCAAGGAGTAGCTCTTGTCTATTCCATATTTGGCTTAAGGAACTTTATCTGTGCTCATTTCAATCTCTGGTTTTATGCAGCACCCCAACTCACCTTTACCCTTAAGCAAGCATAAGTTGGTTTTCTAAATTTGAGACCCTGTTCTGTTCTGTAATTCAGTTCCTGTGTAGCCAAGTTTACATTCCGTGTATTACTGATATCTTATGATGTTTCTTTTTCTGTGTGACTTATTTCAGTTAGAATCATCATACCTGAATCCACTCATTGTGCTGCTAAGGGCCTGATGACATAGATTTCATTGCTGAGTGATATTGCTTTGTAAGTGAATACCACAACTTCTTTATCCATTTTTCACTTTCTGCGATGTTGAACTTGTACTGTAAACGAGGTTCTTGTAAACAGAGGCGTCCCAAACTTTGGGGTGGCTGTGTCTTTTTGATTTTAATTTCCCTAAGCTATAGGACCATAAGTGGAAGTGCCCTAGGCTCTGTTGCTTTGTTTTTTAGATGTTTCAGGAAACACCATACACTTCTCCCGAGTGGTTGTTGGCAATTTACATCCCGCCCATCAGCATAAGAAGGCTCCCAGTTCTCCATGGCCTGTCCTCCCTTTCTGGATTTTACACTTTTTTCAGATGGCCCTTTTGACCGGGGGGAAGTGAGACTTCATTGTAGTGCAGATGTCCTTTGCAAGCTTGCTTGGTTGACCAAAAAGGGCGTATGCGTTTTTTCCTGAATATATTCAGGAAAAAACGCATATGCCCTTTTTGGCCAAGTGCATCATTGTGAACGTTCTGCCTCTTTTCCTATGCTTTCAATGCAATTCCAGTCTACCTCCTGAAATCGGTTTCCTGCAATTCTGCCCCGCTTTGAAGTCCTCTTGGCAGCCTTACTTCAGTCTATTTTTGGACGATAGCTGTCATTTATAACTCTGCAGGTTTGTGAATTACAGTGCCCCTGAGCTCCTTTCTTCAACTCGCTTTCTTTTGAGCTGGCCGCAACACCGCAGGATGGCTTCAGGCCCTAATCTGGTTCCGGCCCGGCACGCTGAGCCTTTGGTTAATTCCTCTTCCTGGTGGGAAAGGAGAGTTAAATTTGCCCGTTGAGACACCTCCAGCTAGCCTCTCATTGGTTCTCGCTATTCCTGTTCATCTTCCGCAGAAATTGCAAACTGGGCCAAACAGGAGGTTAAAGGCACTGACTCTCCAAGTCGGGAGAGTGTTAGTAAAGCGTCTGGAATGTTGCACCCGAGTACCAGGGTACGAAAACTGAGACATATTTGAACACGTCTCCCAATCACATGGTTGATCATACTCTGGGTTCCACATGCATGTTTTAGCTGAAGGAAGAATACCTTAAAACTGGGTAGTAGAAACCCGTGGAATGGGTACCATGCAATATGACTTCAATGGGTCTTCATTTGCTCACCGAACCTCTCCAATCCTATCACTGCTGCGTTTATGCCCCTGTACACATGCTTGATTCTCTTTCGGAGACATAGCAATCCATAGGTTTTAAGGTACTTACTAGTCAGGTACATTCTTAGGCGTTTAATATGCGGTGTTGAGTCCATTTCGTTGAGCAAGGAGTAGCTCTTGTCTATTCCATATTTGGCTTAAGGAACTTTATCTGTGCTCATTTCAATCTCTGGTTTTATGCAGCACCCCAACTCACCTTTACCCTTAAGCAAGCATAAGTTGGTTTTCTAAATTTGAGACCCTGTTCTGTTCTGTAATTCAGTTCCTGTGTAGCCAAGTTTACATTCCGTGTATTACTGATATCTTATGATGTTTCTTTTTCTGTGTGACTTATTTCAGTTAGAATCATCATACCTGAATCCACTCATTGTGCTGCTAAGGGCCTGATGACATAGATTTCATTGCTGAGTGATATTGCTTTGTAAGTGAATACCACAACTTCTTTATCCATTTTTCACTTTCTGCGATGTTGAACTTGTACTGTAAACGAGGTTCTTGTAAACGGACGCGTCCCAAACTTTGGGGTGGCTGTGTCTTTTTGATTTTAATTTCCCTAAGCTATAGGACCATAAGTGGAAGTGCCCTAGGCTCTGTTGCTTTGTTTTTTAGATGTTTCAGGAAACACCATACACTTCTCCCGAGTGGTTGTTGGCAATTTACATCCCGCCCATCAGCATAACAAGGCTCCCAGTTCTCCATGGCCTGTCCTCCCTTTCTGGATTTTACACTTTTTTCAGATGGCCCTTTTGACCGGGGGGAAGTGAGACTTCATTGTAGTGCAGATGTCCTTTGCAAGCTTGCTTGGTTGACCAAAAAGGGCGTATGCGTTTTTTCCTGAATATATTCAGGAAAAAACGCATACGCCCTTTTTGGCCAAGTGCATCATTGTGGACGTTCTGCCTCTTTTCCTATGCTTTCAATGCAATTCCAGTCTACCTCCTGAAATCGGTTTCCTGCAATTCTGCCCCGCTTTCAAGTCCTCTTGGCAGCCTTACTTCAGTCTATTTTTGGACGATAGCTGTCATTTATAACTCTGCAGGTTTGTGAATTACAGTGCCCCTGAGCTCCTTTCTTCAACTCGCTTTCTTTTGAGCTGGCCGCAACACCGCAGGATGGCTTCAGGCCCTAATCTGGTTCCGGCCCAGCACGCTGAGCCTTTGGTTAATTCCTCTTCCTGGTGGGAAATGAGAGTTAAATTTGCCCGTTCAGACACCTCCAGCTAGCCTCTCATTGGTTCTCGCTATTCCTGTTCATCTTCCGCAGAAATTGCAAACTGGGCCAAACAGGAGGTTAAAGGCACTGACTCTCCAAGTCGGGAGAGTGTTAGTAAAGCGTCTGGAATGTTGCACCCGAGTACCAGGGTACGAAAACTGAGACATATTTGAACACGTCTCCCGATCACATGGTTGATCATACTCTGGGTTCCACATGCATGTTTTAGCTGAAGGAAGAATACCTTAAAACTGGGTAGTAGAAACCCGTGGAATGGGTACCATGCAATATGACTTCAATGGGTCTTCATTTGCTCACCGAACCTCTCCAATCCTATCACTGCTGCGTTTATGCCCCTGTACACATGCTTGATTCTCTTTCGGAGACATAGCAATCCATAGGTTTTAAGATACTTACTAGTCAGGTACATTCTTAGGCGTTTAATATGCGGTGTTGAGTCCATTTCGTTGAGCAAGGAGTAGCTCTTGTCTATTCCATATTTGGCTTAAGGAACTTTATCTGTGCTCATTTCAATCTCTGGTTTTATGCAGCACCCCAACTCACCTTTACCCTTAAGCAAGCATAAGTTGGTTTTCTAAATTTGAGACCCTGTTCTGTTCTGTAATTCAGTTCCTGTGTAGCCAAGTTTACATTCCGTGTATTACTGATATCTTATGATGTTTCTTTTTCTGTGTGACTTATTTCAGTTAGAATCATCATACCTGAATCCACTCATTGTGCTGCTAAGGGCCTGATGACATAGATTTCATTGCTGAGTGATATTGCTTTGTAAGTGAATACCACAACTTCTTTATCCATTTTTCACTTTCTGCGATGTTGAACTTGTACTGTAAACGAGGTTCTTGTAAACAGAGGCGTCCCAAACTTTGGGGTGGCTGTGTCTTTTTGATTTTAATTTCCCTAAGCTATAGGACCATAAGTGGAAGTGCCCTAGGCTCTGTTGCTTTGTTTTTTAGATGTTTCAGGAAACACCATACACTTCTCCCGAGTGTCTGTTGGCAATTTACATCCCGCCCATCAGCATAACAAGGCTCCCAGTTCTCAATGGCCTGTCCTGCCTTTCTGGATTTTACACTTTTTTCAGATGGCCCTTTTGACCGGGGGGAAGTGAGACTTCATTGTAGTGCAGATTTCCTTTGCAAGCTTGCTTGGTTGACCAAAAAGGGCGTATGCGTTTTTTCCTGAATATATTCAGGAAAAAACGCATATGCCCTTTTTGGCCAAGTGCATCATTGTGGACGTTCTGCCTCTTTTCCTATGCTTTCAATGCAATTCCAGTCTACCTCCTGAAATCGGTTTCCTGCAATTCTGCCCCGCTTTCAAGTCCTCTTGGCAGCCTTACTTCAGTCTATTTTTGGACGATAGCTGTCATTTATAACTCTGCAGGTTTGTGAATTACAGTGCCCCTGAGCTCCTTTCTTCAACTCGCTTTCTCTTGAGCTGGCCGCAACACCGCAGGATGGCTTCAGGCCCTAAACTGGTTCCGGCACGGCACGCTGAGCCTTTGGTTATTTCCTCTTCCTGGTGGGAAATGAGAGTTAAATTTGCCCGTCCAGACACCTCCAGCTAGCCTCTCATTGGTTCTCGCTATTCCTGTTCATCTTCCGCAGAAATTGCAAACTGGGCCAAACAGGATGTTAAAGGCGCTGACTCTCCAAGTTGGGAGAGTGTTAGTAAAGGGTCTGGAATGTTCCACCCGAGTACCAGGGGAGGAAAACTGAGACATATTTGAACACGTCTCCCGTTCACACGGTTGATCATACTCTGGGTTCCACATGCATGTTTTAGCTGAAGGAAGAATACCTTAAACCTGGAGAGTTGAGACCCGTGGAATGGGTACCATGCAATATGACTTCAAAGGGTCTTCATTTGCTCACCGAACCTCTCCAATCCTATCACTGCTGCGTTTATGCCCCTGTACACACGCTTGATTCTCTTTCGGAGACATAGCAATCCATAGGTTTTAAGATACTTACTAGTCAGGTACATTCTTAGGCGTTTAACATGCGGTGTTGAGTCCATTTCGTTGAGCAAGGAGTAGCTCTTGTCTATTCCATATTTGGCTTAAGGAACTTTATCTGTGCTCATTTCAATCTCTGGTTTTATGCAGCACCACAACTCACCTTCCCCCTTAAGCAAGCGTAAGTTGGTTTTCTAAACTTGAGATACTGTTCTGTTTTGTAATTCAGTTCATGTGTAGCCAAGTTCACATTCTGTGTATTAGTGATACCTTATGATGTTTCTTTTCTGTGTGACTTATTTCAGTTCGAATCATCATACCTGAATCCACTCATTATGCTGCTACTGGCCTGATGACATAGATTTCATTGCTGAGTGATATTGCATTGTACGTAAGTACCACAAGTTCTTTATCCATTTTTCACTTTCTGCGATATTGCACTTGTACCATAAACGAGGTTCTTGTAAACAGAGCCGTCCCAAACTTTGGGGTGGCTGTGTCTTTTTGATTTTAATTTCCCTAAGCTATAGAACCATAAGTGGAAGTGCCCTAGGCTCTGTTGCTTTGTTTTTTAGATGTTTCAGGAAACACCATACACTTCTCCAGAGTGGCTGTTGGCAATTTACATCCCGCCCATCAGCATAAGAAGGCTCCCAGTTCTCCATGGCCTGTCGTGCCTTTATGGATTTTACACTTTTTTCAGATGACCCTTTTGACCGGGTGGAAGTGAGACTTCATTGTAGTGCAGATTTCCTTTGCAAGCTTGCTTGGTTGGCCAAAAAGGGCGTATGCGTTTTTTCCTGAATATATTCAGGAAAAAACGCATACGCCCTTTTTGGCCAAGTGCATCATTGTCGAGTTTCTGACTCTCTTCATATGCTTTCAATGCAATTCCAGTCTACCTCCTGAAATCGGTTTCCTGCAATTCTGCCTTGCTTTCAATGCCTCTTCATAGCCTTACCTCAATATATTTTTAAAAATAGTTGGCCTTTATAACTCTGCAGGTTTTTGAATTGCAGTGGCCCTTAGCTCCATTTTTTAGCTCTTATTTTTGTGGTCTTGCCCCATAACCACAGGATTCCTTGAAGCCCTATTTTTCTTCTGGGGCACCTTGCTGTGCCTTTGGTTAATTCTTCTTACTGATGTGATATTAGAGTGACATGTGCCCATTGAAACCGCTACAGCTAGTTTCTCACTGGTTCCTCCTATTCCCATTCATCCTCTGCACTAACTGCAGACTGTGCGATACCAGAACTTAAAGGCATTGACTCCATGTGGGGATGTTGTTAGTAAAGTGGCTGGAATGTCGATCCGGAGCCCCAGGAGAGGAAAAATGAGGTGCGTTTTAGAAACCTTTCCCGATCATATGGTATACCAGTCGCTGGGTTTCCCAAGCATGGTTTAGCTGTAGGAAGATTCCCTTCAACCTGGAGTGTTGGGACCCTTGGAATGAGCAGCATGAAGTATTGCATTAAACTTTCGGCAGTTGCTCACCAAAGCTCACCAATCCTGTCAGCCCCAAGTGTCCAGCCTTATGTCTTATCCAGCTGTGGGTTTATATGTGGTCAATCCAGGTTGCATCACAGCCCCTGAGCGAATTTTGTAAGAATTTTTCTCTCTTTCATTGTTTCAGCGTTTTGTTTTTAAAATTTATTTCTATAATGGGGTTTAGCTCATCTTCACTGCTGTGTTTGTGCCGCTCTGCACACACTTGATTCCCTTATGGAGATATATCAATACATGGGTTTTAAGATTCTTATTCCTCAGATATATTTCTCTGCGGTGTATAGGGTGTGTTGAGGCCAGTTCATTGAGCAAGGTGTAGATCTTGTCTAATACCTATTTGGTTTATTGAACGGTATCTGTGCTAATTTCAAACTCTGGTTTTATGCATCACCCCACCTCTCCTTTCCCCTTAAGCTGACATAAGTGTGTTTTCTAAATGTGAGACACTGTTCTGTTCTGTAATTCATTTCTTGTGCAGCCATATTTACCCTCCCTCTATAAGTGATATCTTATGATATGTTTCTTTTTCTGTTTGACTTATTTCAAGTAGTATTATCGGACCTAAATCCACTCTTTATCCTTCTACTAGCCTTATTACATTGATTTCATGGTGAAGAGATATTCCATTGTACATAAGTACCACATCTTCTTTATCCATTGTTCTCTTTCCTGGGATATTTAAGGTGTACTGAAGTTGAGGTTCTTGTAAACAGAGTAGCCCTAAACTGTGGTGTGCTTGTGTCTTGTTGATTTTTAGACTTCCCTAGATATACTCCCATGATTGGAAGTGTCCTATGCTCTGTAGCTCTGTTTTTTAGATGATTTAGGAACCACCATACACTTCTCCAGAGTGGCTCTCGGCAGTTCACACACTGCCCATCAGCGTATAAAGGCTCCCTGTTCTCCATGGCCTGTCCTGCATTTCTGGTTTTTACAATTTTTTAGGATGACCCTTTTGACCGGTGGGAAGTGAGACTTCTTTGTTGTGCACATTTGCATTGCTTGCTTGCTTCGTTGCCCATAAAGTGCGTATGCGTTTTTTCCTGGATATAATCAGGAAAAAACGCATACGCCCTTTTGGGCCAACTGCATCATTGTCGAAATTCTGCCGCTTTTCATGTGCGTTAAAGACGAGTCCAATCTATCTCTTGAAATCTGTTTCTTGCAATTCTGTCTTGCATTCAGATCCTCTTCTTTGCCTTACCTCAACATATTTTTGGACGTTAGTTTTCATTTATAACTCTGCAGGTTTGTGAATTGCAGTGACCCTGAGCTCCATTTTTTAAGTTGCTCTTTTGTGAGCTGGCCTCAAACCCGCAGGATTGCTTCAGGCCCTATTTTGGCTCCGGCGAGGCAGGCTGAGCCTTTCTTTAATTCTTATTCTTAATGGGAAATTAGAGTGATATGTGCCCGTCCAAACCCCTACAACTCTTCTCTCATTGGTTCCCCCTCTTCCCGTTCATCCTCCTCACAATTTGCAAAATGTGTGAAACAGAAGTTTAAATGTGCTGATTCTCCAAGTGGGGAGATTCTAAGTAGCGTGGCTGGAATGGTGAACAGGAGCACCAGGAGAGGATAAATGAGGTGCATTTTAGACACATCTCCCGATCACATGGTGTACAGTCCTCTGGGTTTTCCATGCATGTTTTAGCTGTAGGAAGATCCCTTGAACCTGCAGATTTGGGACCCATTGAATGGGTACCATGTAGTATTACTTTAAAGGGTGTGCATTTCCTCACCCAACCTCACATTTCTCTTAGCGCAAACAGTTTCCAGCCTTATGTCTCATCCTGCTGTGGGTCTAGATGTGTTCAATCCATGTTGCATCACCGTCCCTGAGGAAAAGTTGTAAGAGGTTTTCTCTGTCTCTCTGTCGTTTATTTTTTTCAATTTATTACTATATTGGTTACAGCTGATTTTCAAAGCTCTGTTTCTTGCTGCTGTACATCCACTTGATTCACGTACAGAGAGACATCAATAAATTCTTTTTCAGATTCTTACCAGTCGTATATATTCTTTTCCGGTGACTTGAGTGTGCTGAGTGCAGTTCTTTTAGCTACCGTGTAGGCCTTGTTGATTATCAGTTTGGTATTTGGAATGGTATCTTTGCTAATTTCAACCTCCTGGATGATGCCTCACCCCTCCCCACCTTTCCCGTTTAGCAGCCTTATGCGTGTTTTCTACATATTTGACTATGTTTTTGTTTTGTAATTTATTTCATGTGTAGCCATTTTGGATTCCACCTTTAAGTGATATCTTATGATATGTGTCTTTTTCTTTTTGAATTCTGTCACTTAGAATGATCATACGTAACTCCTCCGGAGTTGTTACAACTGGCCATATTTCATTGATTTCCAGGCTGAATAATATTCCACTCTACCTAAGTACCACATCTCTATCCATTTTTTCCCTCCAGAGACATTTAAGTTATATCCTAGTCGAGGATCTTTTAAACAGAGAGGGGGTAAACATTGGGGTGCCTGTGTCCTCTCGATTTTTGTTTTTCCCAAGATATACGCCCATGAGTGCAAGTGCCCTATGCTCTGTAGCTCATTTTTTAGATGCTTTAGTAAACACAATACACTTCTCCAGAATGGCCGTTGGCAATATACATTTCCACTATAAGTCTCACAGGGCTCCCTCTTCTCGTTGCCCTGTCCTGCATTTCTGTTGTTTACGCTTTATGAGGATGGCTCTTCTGACTGACGCGAAGTGATATCTTTTGTAGTATTGACTTCCAGTGCCCACCTGTTTGGTTGGCTAAAAAAGTGTATGCCCTTTTCTTGAATATATACAGAAAAGAACGCATACACCCTTTTTGGCCAACTGCAATGTTGGCAATGTTCAGCTCCTTTTCTTGTGCTTAATGGCGAGTCCTTTCTACCTCCTCAAATCCCTTTCCTGCCATTCTCCCTTGCTTACAAGTCCTTTTCTCTGACTTTCCTCAAGACATTTTTCAGTGATGGATATTTTCAACTCTGCAGTTTTGTGAATTTTACTGCCCCTGAGTTCCATTGTTCAACTCGTGTTTATGGGAACTGGCCACAAAGCAGCGGGATTTCCTCAAGCCCTATACTGTTTCCATGGGCAACCCTAGCCTTTGGTCAATTCGTCTTCCTGATTGGAAATTAGAGTGACATGTGCCTGTCTGAACACCTAGGACTTGTCTCTCATTGTTCCTCATCCTTCCGCTTCATCCTCTGGACAAATTCCAAACTGTATGCAACAGGATGTTGACAGTGCTGACATCTCCAAGTGGGGAGACTGTTAGTAAAGACGCTGGAGGGGTGAACCCGAGCACCAGGAGATGAGGAGATGAGATGCCTTTTCCAAACTCTTCCCGATCAGACGGTATACCATCCTCTGGGTGTGACAGACATGTTTTAGCAGTAGGAAGAGTCCCATTCATGTAAGGAGAACACCAGGGCTTTTTCAAAATCAGTGTCTCCCCGAAACCCAAACTGGGGAAGTTTTTAAGCTACGGCTACACATATGTTCATTAAGGGCCTTGGGAAGTAGGCAGAGTCCAAACTTTAGATGATTGAAGTCTTCAGGGTCAGAAGCACTCACCACCAGCTTCCCTTAGGCTACACTTTAACTGTCATTGATAGATGATGTCAATAAAAATATCTATTCTTTTTCAGATTATTTCCCCTTATAGGTTATTGCAAAATGTTGAGTGTAGTTCCCTGTGCTATACAGTAGTTCCTTGTTGATGATCTATTTTATACATAGCAGTGTGTATGTGTTCATTCCAAACTGTTAATTTATCCCTCCTCCCACCTTTCCCCTTTGGTAATAATAAATTATAAGATTTTATACTTCTCAGAAATGGGGGAGCTGAAAGAGAGGTATCATTTTCAATGGAAAAGCATTTAAAACAAGATTGAAGGTTTAACCAAGATTATTAGCTGTACATCCTTGGAAAGAAATCACTTCGTTTCTCTAATATTGACCTGACAAATAAGACAAACCTTTTCACTGAACTTGCTTATAAAAAGTGATGGAAATATCAAATGGAAGTGTTAAAAACATCTTATTTTACCCGAGCCTTATACACTGTTCTATGTTAACTACAGTTTGGCTCACACATCTGTTCATTGAGGTTACAATAGTCTCAATTTCTGTTACTGATCCTCCAGAGTGGACCCCAACAAGTGTCCCCCTGCCCAGTGTCATTGGGGCCAACAGATCGAGACTGAGTTTGGTTCACAAGCAAAGGAAACTTTATATTTTGATCAGAGAATGGAGAGGTGAGAGCATGCACTACCCCGTGGGCTGTGGGCTGGGCTGCTGTGTAGAGATCCTGTCAGAGTCAGTGGGAGGGAGGGAGGCGGCGGAGCTCTTGAGGGCCGGGTTGGCTGTAGCTCAGGCTCTATATCGTGGAGTCTGCACTGGGCCCCAGGAGCTGAGGTGTCGACCCAGCCATTCTGCACTAGGAAATCTGGTCTGAAGTGCCGGGTGTGGAACCTCTGCATGCGGGACCCTAGGAGCACGTGAAATTAGACAAAGCACAAAGGATAAAAAAGGTTAGACTTGACTTTATTGCCCAGATTCTATTTTTATCTCCCAGGGATTTTTAATGGGCTTTGCTGGGGACAAACCCCTCCTCTGCCTTTTGTCCCGTTCCTCATTCTTGGAGTGCTGAGGGTGCAGACCCTTCTTCTGTAACTGCTGAGTGCTGAGTTGGGAGCCCTCATACCCTGGGGCGAGGGTCAGAGCTTCTCCCCAGCAGCCTCCCGGTGACGTTGATTGTCCCCAGGACCCCTGCCTCCCTGCTCGTCCACCTGAGCACCAGCATTGGAAGTGTTATAGATTCTAATGACCTTTAAGGGTCCAGGAAAGAGATGTGCAGAGACGCTGTGGGGGCCGGTTTCACCCCGCCCCACATTTGTTCGGCCACCTTAGGCTGACCGTCTCTGCCAGCCTAGATGCTCTGACCAGTAGTCTGCGCTTTCTTCAATTAGGCCCCTGAATTAACGTACAAACAGCACCAGGTGTCAGAGCCCTGCCCGCTCAACTCCCAGACAGTCCAGGGTCAGTGGTGACCAAGGACCATGATGGCTACTGAGTCAACAGCCTTTTGAAGTAAACAGGAGTCCAGCCGGTCTTATTGGCCACCATCATCACGGTGTCTGTAGGCTTTTCTATGGTGACAGTGTGGTATACTGTTCCCCCGCCAAGATTATTAGCTCCCCTCTGGGTGCAGTAAGTCCTGCAAGCAGTAGTCTACTCTTTTGGGACACACTCTTGTTGTTTTATGAGAGAAACTCCAGGTCAAGTGATGTTCACACGAGTCATCATGGTGCCCTGTTGCCCCCGGTTATCTCTCTGGATGTTGGAGTTGGAGGGCCTCCTCACTCGAGGTCGGTGTGCCCACGGAGTGAACCCTGCAACTTCAGGGCATGGTTGGTGGTTAGGATCACCACGTGGGGTCCTTTTCCCTTAGGAGGGAGGTGGCCTTTTGGGCTGCTGATTTCCAGGTTTTTAGATACCGCCAGTATCTTGGCCAGATGTGGCAGTGGGCCAAGCCCCTTAGTGACCGTAGTTTATCCTACCTGGATGGCATTCTTGCATTGTTCCATTTCAAGTGGTCCCAGTTTTTGCACTAATTCTCCAATGGCGATTCACCTTTCACCGGGAATGTAAAGGTCAAAGGGTTTAGCTAAATTAGGGAGTTCCAGGGCAAGGGTCTGAATTGACTGCTCTTTCCATTCTTGAAAGGCCACTTCTGGATTCTATTCAAAAGGATCATCATCTTTTCCTTTCAGTGTTTCATATAGAGGCCCAGCTAGTAGACTGTGGTTAGGGATCCAGAAGCAGCAAACCCTGGCCTCCCCAGGAACCCCTAAGCTGTCTTCTAGTTTTAGAAAGGGGTAAGGCTGAAAATGGTTTCTTCCCTTTCCTGGGATGGGCTTCTCTGACCTTCTGTGAGAATGAAGCCCAGGCAGGTCACCGCAGTCTGTGATATTTGAGCTTTTTCTTGGACAACTTCTATCCTTTATTGGCTTGGTAGTTCAGAGGCCTCCTTAGTAGGGCTGGTGATCAGAATGTCGTCTGCATATTGAAGGAGGGTTTCCTTTTCCAGAGGTAGAACTTTTAGGTCTTTAGCTAAGCTTTCCCCAAAGATGGTGTGGGAATTTTTGCACCCTTGGGGCCAGACGGCCCGGAAGTATTGTTTTAGTTGTATGTTGAGTCCTGCCACTCACAAGCCAAAATTTCTTGTGACTCTGGGACTAATGGAATACAAAAGAAGGCATCATTGAAGACTAATACAGAATACCATGTCCTGGTGGTTGGTAGAATGACCAGCAGGGTGTAGGAATTAGGAGCAACTGGAGGTATATCCTCGGTGGCTTCACTGACTGTCCTGACATCCTTTACCAGGTCCCCAGCAGCCCATGGGGCTCTCGTGGTCAGACCAATCCCAGAATATGGAGCTCACCTGGGCAGGTACCCCACCCCCACCCCAGCCCACGGGGCTCTCGTGGTCAGGCCCCTCCCAGGATACAGAGCTACCCTTGCAGGTACCGTGGCAGGGCTGGGCACACAGGAACCGTGCACATAGCCCTCATTGCAGAGCACCCCCAGCTCACCTGTCGCTCAGAGCTGACACAGAGCACCTCAGAGCAGGACTTGAACTAACAAACAGCAGCTGCGACAGGTCTGTGACCCTGGGCATCACTCCGTGAGGCCTCCCTCCACCTGGTCTTCCAGAGACTTCCACTGCACCCGGGGCACCAGGCCTCTGTCTCCAACCACCACCCACCCCTCCTCTCCCTGACTCCTGGGTTCCTCTCATTAGGAGAGGGTTTTCTTGAAGTTGTCTCCCACTCATGGGCCAGATAAAATGATTAGAAAACAAGCCAAAGCTGCAGCCCCTTGTCTATCCTGACTCTCAGGAGCCCACACCTGTTCCTTGGACCTGGCCGGTTCAGCAAGTTCCATTTTCTGCAACTGTGAGCCCCTGAGGGGTGATGATTGGCTGACCTGGGCAGCCTTACCGTGCCGGCCAGCCCTCCCCAGGTGTGCCTGGGTTGAGATCAATATAAATACCACTTCAGGCAGCAAGAGCCCCTGCAGCCGTGCCTGACACCATTTTCTCTGCCCTGTCAGCAGTCTCGGGGCTGGGCTGGTGGGAGGGAGTGAGAGGCCACGGCTTTGTGGGTGGCCCAGTGTGAGTGGGGCTCTGCTGGACTTTCTGCAGCAGTTGCCAGGCTGCCACCTGCTAAAGAAGAGGATGTGTCACCCATACCTGCTGCTGGAATTTCTCCCTGGGCAGAGGTGAGGAAGGAAAAAAGCAGTGGGGGCAGGGACAGGACGGGTATCTCAGGCAGGGAAATGGAAATCTTCCAGAAGAGCACCCAGGGCCAGGACCATCCTGGCTGGCCTGCAGGCACCAAGTCGGCCGGCATGCTGTCACTCGTGTGGCTCTATGGCCCTTCCTCTAGGCTTTCAAGTCCTTGTATATATTCAGGTGTTTTACCTGGGACGGGTGGGAATAGTTCAGCAGCAACTGGCCTGGGGCTCAGCTCACGTTTACTCACAGATGCCTCGGCACGGTGCCCCAGCTTTGCAATGAGGACGCTTGTTGCGTGGGGGCTGCTGGCTGAATGGGAGATGATTCCCCACCACTGACCAACTTCAGAATTGTTTACAACTGGAGCAAGTGCCCTGATACGGTTTTCCTCTGTGTAACTGGTGGGTTCTGTGTTTTTTTTCTCTTTTTCGTTTTTGGTTCAAGGTAGATTTTATTCCTCTTTTTTGTATTTACAGATATAAGCATGGAAATAATTTATTCATATAAATACATGTATGTGCAGGGAATAATTGTTTTTTCTGTTTTATTTTTTAAATTTTACTTCTTTTTAATTTTGAATTTTATTTTATATTTTTATACAGCAGGTTCTTATTGGTTATCTATTTTATACATATAAATGTATACATGCCAATCCCAGTCTCTCAACTCCTCCCACCACCACCCCCCCAACAGCTTTCCCCCCTTGTTTTCCATACGTTTGTTGTCTACATCTGTTGCTCTATTTATGCCTTGCAAAATGGTTAATCTGTACAGTTTTTCTAGGTTCCACATATATGCATGAATATACAAGATTTGTTTTTCTCTTTCTGACTTACTTCACTCTGTATGACAGTCTCTAGATCCATCGACGTCTCTACAAATGACCCAATTTCATTCCTTTTCATGGCTTAGTAATATTCCATTTTATATATGTACCACAGCTTTATGCATTCGTCTGTCTGTGGGCATTTAGGTTGCTTCCATTACCTCGATATTGTAAATAGTGATGCAATGAACATTGCGGTGAATGACTCTTTTTGATTTATGGTTTTGTCTGGGTATATGTCCAGTACTGGGATTGCTGTATCCTATGGTAATTCTATTGTTAGTTTCTTAAGAAATTCCATATTGTTCTCCATAATGACTGTATCAATTTATATTCCCAACAATAGTGGAAGAGGGTTCCTTTTCTCCACACCCTTTCCAGCATTTTTTGTTTGTAGATTTTCAATGATGCCTATTCTACCAGGTGTGAGGTGATACCTCATTGTTGAATCCATTTCGTTGAGCAAGGGGTAGCTCTTGTCTATTACATATTTGGCTTATGGAACGGTATCTGTGCTAATTGCAAACTCTGCTTTTATGCAGCACCCCAACTCACCTTCCCCCTTAAGCAGGCATAAGTTGGTTTTCTAAACTTGAGACCCTGTTCTGTTTTGTAATTCAGTTCATGTGTAGCCAAGTTCACATTCCGTGTATTAGTGATACCTTATGATGTTTCTTTTTCTGTGTGACTTATTTCACTTAGAATCATCGTGCCTCAATCCACTCATTATGCTGGTACGGGCCTGATGACATAGGTTTCATTGCTGAGTGGTATTCTGTTGTACAGAAGTACCGCAACTTCTTTATCCATTATTTGCTCTCTGGGATATTTAACTTGTGCCGTAGAAGAGATTCCTGTAAAAAGAGCCGTCCCAAATTTTGGGGTTGCTGTGTCTTTTTGATATTAATTTCCCTAAGCTATAGGACCATAAGTGGAAGTGCCCTAGGCTCTGTTGCTTTGTTTTTTAGATGTTTCAGGAAACACCATACACTTCTCCCGAGTGTCTGTTGGCAATTTACATCCTGCCCATCAGCATAACAAGGCTCCCAGTTCTCCATGGCCTGTCCTGCCTTTCTGGATTTTACACTTTATTCTGATGGCCCTTTTGACCGGGGGGAAGTGAGACTTCATTGTAGTGCAGATTTCCTTTGCAAGCTTGCTTGGTTGGCCAAAAAGGGCGTATGCGTTTTTTCCTGAATATATTCAGGAAAAAACGCATATGCCCTTTTGGCAAAGTGCATCATTGTGGACGTTCTGCCTCTTTTCCTACGCTTTCAATGCAATTCCAGTCTACCTCCTGAAATCGGTATCCTGCAATTATGCCCCACTTTCAAGTCCTCTTGGAAGCCTTACTTCAGTCTATTTTTGGACGATAGCTGTCATTTATAACTCTGCAGGTTTGTGAATTACAGAGACCCTGAGCTCCTTTCTTCAACTCGCTTTCTTTTGAGCTGGCCGCAACACCGCAGGATGGCTTCAGGCCCTAATCTGGTTCCGGCACGGCACGCTGAGCCTTTGGTTATTTCCTCTTCCTGGTGGGAAATGAGAGTTAAATTTGCCCGTCCAGACACCTCCAGCTAGTCTCTCATTGGTTCTCCCTATTCCTGTTCATCTTCCGCAGAAATTGCAAACTGGGCCAAACAGGAGGTTAAAGGCGCTGACTCTCCAAGTTGGGAGAGTGTTAGTAAAGGGTCTGGAATGTTGCACCCGAGTACCAGGGGAGGAAAACTGAGACATATTTGAACACGTCTCCCGTTCACACGGTTTATCATACTCTGGGTTCCACATGCATGTTTTAGCTGAAGGAAGAATACCTTAAACCTGGAGAGTTGAGACCCGTGGAATGGGTACCATGCAATATGACTTCAAAGGGTCTTCATTTGCTCACCGAACCTCTCCAATCCTATCACTGCTGCGTTTATGCCCCTGTACACACGCTTGATTCTCTTTCGGAGACATAGCAATCCATAGGTTTTAAGATACTTACTAGTCAGGTACATTCTTAGGCGTTTAACATGCGGTGTTGAGTCCATTTCGTTGAGCAAGGAGTAGCTCTTGTCTATTCCATATTTGGCTTAAGGAACTTTATCTGTGCTCATTTCAATCTCTGGTTTTATGCAGCACCACAACTCACCTTCCCCCTTAAGCAAGCGTAAGTTGGTTTTCTAAACTTGAGACACTGTTCTGTTTTGTAATTCAGTTCATGTGTAGCCAAGTTCACATTCTGTGTATTAGTGATACCTTATGATGTTTCTTTTCTGTGTGACTTATTTCAGTTCGAATCATCATACCTGAATCCACTCATTATGCTGCTACGGGCCTGATGACATAGATTTCATTGCTGAGTGATATTGCATTGTACGTAAGTACCACAAGTTCTTTATCCATTTTTCACTTTCTGTGATATTGAACTTGTACCGTAAACGAGGTTCTTGTAAACAGAGCCGTCCCAAACTTTGGGGTGGCTGTGTCTTTTTGATTTTAATTTCCCTAAGCTATAGGACCATAAGTGGAAGTGCCCTAGGCTCTGTTGCTTTGTTTTTTAGATGTTTCAGGAAACACCATACACTTCTCCAGAGTGGCTGTTGGCAATTTACATCCCGCCCATCAGCATAAGAAGGCTCCCAGTTCTCCATGGCCTGTCGTGCCTTTCTGGATTTTACACTTTTTTCAGATGGCCCTTTTGACCGGGTGGAAGTGAGACTTCATTGTAGTGCAGATTTCCTTTGCAAGTTTGCTTGGTTGGCCAAAAAGTGCGTATGCGTTTTTTCCTGAATATATTCAGGAAAAAACGCATACGCCCTTTTTGGCCAAGTGCATCATTGTCGAGTTTCTGACTCTCTTCATATGCTTTCAATGCAATTCCAGTCTACCTCCTGAAATCGGTTTCCTGCAATTCTGCCTTGCTTTCAATGCCTCTTCATAGCCTTACCTCAATATATTTTTAAAAATAGTTGGCCTTTATAACTCTGCAGGTTTTTGAATTGCAGTGGCCCTTAGCTCCATTTTTTAGCTCTTATTTTTGTGGTCTTGCCCCATAACCACAGGATTCCTTGAAGCCCTATTTTTCTTCTGGGGCACCTTGCTGTGCCTTTGGTTAATTCTTCTTACTGATGTGATATTAGAGTGACATGTGCCCATTGAAACCGCTACAGCTAGTTTCTCACTGGTTCCCCCTATTCCCATTCATCCTCTGCACTAACTGCAGACTGTGCGATACCAGAACTTAAAGGCATTGACTCCATGTGGGGATGTTGTTAGTAAAGCGGCTGGAATGTCGATCCGGAGCCCCAGGAGAGGAAAAATGAGGTGCGTTTTAGAAACCTTTCCCGATCATATGGTATACCAGTCGCTGGGTTTCCCAAGCATGGTTTAGCTGTAGGAAGATTCCCTTCAACCTGGAGTGTTGGGACCCTTGGACTGAGTAGCATGAAGTATTGCATTAAACTTTCGGCAGTTGCTCACCAAAGCTCACCAATCCTGTCAGCCCCAAGTGTCCAGCCTTATGTCTTATCCAGCTGTGGGTTTATATGTGGTCAATCCAGGTTGCATCACAGCCCCTGAGCGAATTTTGTAAGAATTTTTCTCTCTTTCATTGTTTCAGCGTTTTGTTTTTAAAATTTATTTCTATAATGGGGTTTAGCTCCTTTTCACTGCTGTGTTTGTGCCGCTCTGCACACACTTGATTCCCTTATGGAGATATATCAATACATGGGTTTTAAGATTCTTATTCCTCAGATATATTTCTCTGCGGTGTATAGGGTGTGTTGAGGCCTGTTCATTGAGCAAGGTGTAGATCTTGTCTAATACCTATTTGGTTTATTGAACGGTATCTGTGCTAATTTCAAACTCTGGTTTTATGCATCACCCCACCTCTCCTTTCCCCTTAAGCTGACATAAGTGTGTTTTCTAAATGTGAGACACTGTTCTGTTCTGTAATTCATTTCTTGTGCAGCCATATTTACCCTCCCTCTATAAGTGATATCTTATGATATGTTTCTTTTTCTGTTTGACTTATTTCAAGTAGTATTATCGGACCTAAATCCACTCTTTATCCTTCTACTAGCCTTATTACATTGATTTCATGGTGAAGAGATATTCCATTGTACATAAGTACCACATCTTCTTTATCCATTGTTCTCTTTCCTGGGATATTTAAGGTGTACTGAAGTTGAGGTTCTTGTAAACAGAGTAGCCCTAAACTGTGGTGTGCTTGTGTCTTGTTGATTTTTAGACTTCCCTAGATATACTCCCATGATTGGAAGTGTCCTATGCTCTGTAGCTCTGTTTTTTAGATGATTTAGGAACCACCATACACTTCTCCAGAGTGGCTCTCGGCAGTTCACACACTGCCCATCAGCGTATAAAGGCTCCCTGTTCTCCATGGCCTGTCCTGCATTTCTGGTTTTTACAATTTTTTAGGATGACCCTTTTGACCGGTGGGAAGTGAGACTTCTTTGTTGTGCACATTTGCATTGCTTGCTTGCTTCGTTGCCCATAAAGTGCGTATGCGTTTTTTCCTGGATATAATCAGGAAAAAACGCATACGCCCTTTTGGGCCAACTGCATCATTGTCGAAATTCTGCCGCTTTTCATGTGCGTTAAAGACGAGTCCAATCTATCTCTTGAAATCTGTTTCTTGCAATTCTGTCTTGCATTCAGATCCTCTTCTTTGCCTTACCTCAACATATTTTTGGACGTTAGTTTTCATTTATAACTCTGCAGGTTTGTGAATTGCAGTGACCCTGAGCTCCATTTTTTAAGTTGCTCTTTTGTGAGCTGGCCTCAAACCCGCAGGATTGCTTCAGGCCCTATTTTGGCTCCGGCGAGGCAGGCTGAGCCTTTCTTTAATTCTTATTCTTAATGGGAAATTAGAGTGATATGTGCCCGTCCAAACCCCTACAACTCTTCTCTCATTGGTTCCCCCTCTTCCCGTTCATCCTCCTCACAATTTGCAAAATGTGTGAAACAGAAGTTTAAATGTGCTGATTCTCCAAGTGGGGAGATTCTAAGTAGCGTGGCTGGAATGGTGAACAGGAGCACCAGGAGAGGATAAATGAGGTGCATTTTAGACACATCTCCCGATCACATGGTGTACAGTCCTCTGGGTTTTCCATGCATGTTTTAGCTGTAGGAAGATCCCTTGAACCTGCAGATTTGGGACCCATTGAATGGGTACCATGTAGTATTACTTTAAAGGGTGTGCATTTCCTCACCCAACCTCACATTTCTCTTAGCGCAAACAGTTTCCAGCCTTATGTCTCATCCTGCTGTGGGTCTAGATGTGTTCAATCCATGTTGCATCACCGTCCCTGAGGAAAAGTTGTAAGAGGTTTTCTCTGTCTCTCTGTCGTTTATTTTTTTCAATTTATTACTATATTGGTTACAGCTGATTTTCAAAGCTCTGTTTCTTGCTGCTGTACATCCACTTGATTCGCGTACAGAGAGACATCAATAAATTCTTTTTCAGATTCTTACCAGTCGTATATATTCTTTTCCGGTGACTTGAGTGTGCTGAGTGCAGTTCTTTTAGCTACCGTGTAGGCCTTGTTGATTATCAGTTTGGTATTTGGAATGGTATCTTTGCTAATTTCAACCTCCTGGATGATGCCTCACCCCTCCCCACCTTTCCCGTTTAGCAGCCTTATGCGTGTTTTCTACATATTTGACTATGTTTTTGTTTTGTAATTTATTTCATGTGTAGCCATTTTGGATTCCACCTTTAAGTGATATCTTATGATATGTGTCTTTTTCTTTTTGAATTCTGTCACTTAGAATGATCATACGTAACTCCTCCGGAGTTGTTACAACTGGCCATATTTCATTGATTTCCAGGCTGAATAATATTCCACTCTACCTAAGTACCACATCTCTATCCATTTTTTCCCTCCAGAGACATTTAAGTTATATCCTAGTCGAGGATCTTTTAAACAGAGAGGGGGTAAACATTGGGGTGCCTGTGTCCTCTCGATTTTTGTTTTTCCCAAGATATACGCCCATGAGTGCAAGTGCCCTATGCTCTGTAGCTCATTTTTTAGATGCTTTAGTAAACACAATACACTTCTCCAGAATGGCCGTTGGCAATATACATTTCCACTATAAGTCTCACAGGGCTCCCTCTTCTCGTTGCCCTGTCCTGCATTTCTGTTGTTTACGCTTTATGAGGATGGCTCTTCTGACTGACGCGAAGTGATATCTTTTGTAGTATTGACTTCCAGTGCCCACCTGTTTGGTTGGCTAAAAAAGTGTATGCCCTTTTCTTGAATATATACAGAAAAGAACGCATACACCCTTTTTGGCCAACTGCAATGTTGGCAATGTTCAGCTCCTTTTCTTGTGCTTAATGGCGAGTCCTTTCTACCTCCTCAAATCCCTTTCCTGCCATTCTCCCTTGCTTACAAGTCCTTTTCTCTGACTTTCCTCAAGACATTTTTCAGTGATGGATATTTTCAACTCTGCAGTTTTGTGAATTTTACTGTCCCTGAGTTCCATTGTTCAACTCGTGTTTATGGGAACTGGCCACAAAGCAGCGGGATTTCCTCAAGCCCTATACTGTTTCCATGGGCAACCCTAGCCTTTGGTCAATTCGTCTTCCTGATTGGAAATTAGAGTGACATGTGCCTGTCTGAACACCTAGGACTTGTCTCTCATTGTTCCTCATCCTTCCGCTTCATCCTCTGGACAAATTCCAAACTGTACGCAACAGGATGTTGACAGTGCTGACATCTCCAAGTGGGGAGACTGTTAGTAAAGACGCTGGAGGGGTGAACCCGAGCACCAGGAGATGAGGAGATGAGATGCCTTTTCCAAACTCTTCCCGATCAGACGGTATACCATCCTCTGGGTGTGACAGACATGTTTTAACAGTAGGAAGAGTCCCATTCATGTAAGGAGAACACCAGGGCTTTTTCAAAATCAGTGTCTCCCCGAAACCCAAACTGGGGAAGTTTTTAAGCTACGGCTACACATATGTTCATTAAGGGCCTTGGGAAGTAGGCAGAGTCCAAACTTTAGATGATTGAAGTCTTCAGGGTCAGAAGCACTCACCACCAGCTTCCCTTAGGCTACACTTTAACTGTCATTGATAGATGATGTCAATAAAAATATCTATTCTTTTTCAGATTATTTCCCCTTATAGGTTATTGCAAAATGTTGAGTGTAGTTCCCTGTGCTATACAGTAGTTCCTTGTTGATGATCTATTTTATACATAGCAGTGTGTATGTGTTCATTCCAAACTGTTAATTTATCCCTTCTCCCACCTTTCCCCTTTGGTAATAATAAATTATAAGATTTTATACTTCTCAGAAATGGGGGAGCTGAAAGAGAGGTATCATTTTCAATGGAAAAGCATTTAAAACAAGATTGAAGGTTTAACCAAGATTATTAGATGTACATCCTTGGAAAGAAATCACTTCGTTTCTCTAATATTGACCTGACAAATAAGACAAACCTTTTCACTGAACTTGCTTATAAAAAGTGATGGAAATATCAAATGGAAGTGTTAAAAACATCTTATTTTACCCGAGCCTTATACACTGTTCTATGTTAACTACAGTTTGGCTCACACATCTGTTCATTGAGGTTACAATAGTCTCAATTTCTGTTACTGATCCTCCAGAGTGGACCCCAACAAGTGTCCCCCTGCCCAGTGTCATTGGGGCCAACAGATCGAGACTGAGTTTGGTTCACAAGCAAAGGAAACTTTATATTTTGATCAGAGAATGGAGAGGTGAGAGCATGCACTACCCCGTGGGCTGTGGGCTGGGCTGCTGTGTAGAGATCCTGTCAGAGTCAGTGGGAGGGACGGAGGCGGCGGAGCTCTCGAGGGCCGGGTTGGCTGTAGCTCAGGCTCTATATCGTGGAGTCTGCACTGGGCCCCAGGGGCTGAGGTGTCGACCCAGCCATTCTGCACTAGGAAATCTGGTCTGAAGTGCCGGGTGTGGAACCTCTGCATGCGGGACCCTAGGAGCACGTGAAATTAGACAAAGCACAAAGGATAAAAAAGGTTAGACTTGACTTTATTGCCCAGATTCTATTTTTATCTCCCAGGGATTTTTAATGGGCTTTGCTGGGGACAAACCCCTCCTCTGCCTTTTGTCCCGTTCCTCATTCTTGGAGTGCTGAGGGTGCAGACCCTTCTTCTGTAACTGCTGAGTGCTGAGTTGGGAGCCCTCATACCCTGGGGCGAGGGTCAGAGCTTCTCCCCAGCAGCCTCCCGGTGACGTTGATTGTCCCCAGGACCCCTGCCTCCCTGCTCGTCCACCTGAGCACCAGCATTGGAAGTGTTATAGATTCTAATGACCTTTAAGGGTCCAGGAAAGAGATGTGCAGAGACGCTGTGGGGGCCGGTTTCACCCCGCCCCACATTTGTTCGGCCACCTTAGGCTGACCGTCTCTGCCAGCCTAGATGCTCTGACCAGTAGTCTGCGCTTTCTTCAATTAAGCCCCTGAATTAACGTACAAACAGCACCAGGTGTCAGAGCCCTGCCCGCTCAACTCCCAGACAGTCCAGGGTCAGTGGTGACCAAGGACCATGATGGCTACTGAGTCAACAGCCTTTTGAAGTAAACAGGAGTCCAGCCGGTCTTATTGGCCACCATCATCACGGTGTCTGTAGGCTTTTCTATGGTGACAGTGTGGTATACTGTTCCCCCGCCAAGATTATTAGCTCCCCTCTGGGTGCAGTAAGTCCTGCAAGCAGTAGTCTACTCTTTTGGGACACACTCTTGTTGTTTTATGAGAGAAACTCCAGGTCAAGTGATGTTCACACGAGTCGTCATGGTGCCCTGTTGCCCCCGGTTATCTCTCTGGATGTTGGAGTTGGAGGGCCTCCTCACTCGAGGTCGGTGTGCCCACGGAGCGAACCCTGCAACTTCAGGGCATGGTTGGTGGTTAGGATCACCACGTGGGGTCCTTTTCCCTTAGGAGGGAGGTGGCCTTTTGGGCTGCTGATTTCCAGGTTTTTAGATACCGCCAGTATCTTGGCCAGATGTGGCAGTGGGCCAAGCCCCTTAGTGACCGTAGTTTATCCTACCTGGATGGCATTCTTGCATTGTTCCATTTCAAGTGGTCCCAGTTTTTGCACTAATTCTCCAATGGCGATTCACCTTTCACCGGGAATGTAAAGGTCAAAGGGTTTAGCTAAATTAGGGAGTTCCAGGGCAAGGGTCTGAATTGACTGCTCTTTCCATTCTTGAAAGGCCACTTCTGGATTCTATTCAAAAGGATCATCATCTTTTCCTTTCAGTGTTTCATATAGAGGCCCAGCTAGTAGACTGTGGTTAGGGATCCAGAAGCAGCAAACCCTGGCCTCCCCAGGAACCCCTAAGCTGTCTTCTAGTTTTAGAAAGGGGTAAGGCTGAAAATGGTTTCTTCCCTTTCCTGGGATGGGCTTCTCTGACCTTCTGTGAGAATGAAGCCCAGGCAGGTCACCGCAGTCTGTGATATTTGAGCTTTTTCTTGGACAACTTCTATCCTTTATTGGCTTGGTAGTTCAGAGGCCTCCTTAGTAGGGCTGGTGATCAGAATGTCGTCTGCATATTGAAGGAGGGTTTCCTTTTCCAGAGGTAGAACTTTTAGGTCTTTAGCTAAGCTTTCCCCAAAGATGGTGTGGGAATTTTTGCACCCTTGGGGCCAGACGGCCCGAAGTATTGTTTTAGTTGTATGTGGAGTCCTGCCACTCACAAGCCAAAATTTCTTGTGACTCTGGGACTAATGGAATACAAAAGAAGGCATCATTGAAGACTAATACAGAATACCATGTCCTGGTGGTTGGTAGAATGACCAGCAGGGTGTAGGAATTAGGAGCAACTGGAGGTATATCCTCGGTGGCTTCACTGACTGTCCTGACATCCTTTACCAGGTCCCCAGCAGCCCATGGGGCTCTCGTGGTCAGACCAATCCCAGAATATGGAGCTCACCTGGGCAGGTACCCCACCCCCACCCCAGCCCACGGGGCTCTCGTGGTCAGGCCCCTCCCAGGATACAGAGCTACCCTTGCAGGTACCGTGGCAGGGCTGGGCACACAGGAACCGTGCACATAGCCCTCATTGCAGAGCACCCCCAGCTCACCTGTCGCTCAGAGCTGACACAGAGCACCTCAGAGCAGGACTTGAACTAACAAACAGCAGCTGCGACAGGTCTGTGACCCTGGGCATCACTCTGTGAGGCCTCCCTCCACCTGGTCTTCCAGAGACTTCCACTGCACCCGGGGCACCAGGCCTCTGTCTCCAACCACCACCCACCCCTCCTCTCCCTGACTCCTGGGTTCCTCTCATTAGGAGAGGGTTTTCTTGAAGTTGTCTCCCACTCATGGGCCAGATAAAATGATTAGAAAACAAGCCAAAGCTGCAGCCCCTTGTCTATCCTGACTCTCAGGAGCCCACACCTGTTCCTTGGACCTGGCCGGTTCAGCAAGTTCCATTTTCTGCAACTGTGAGCCCCTGAGGGGTGATGATTGGCTGACCTGGGCAGCCTTACCGTGCCGGCCAGCCCTCCCCAGGTGTGCCTGGGTTGAGATCAATATAAATACCACTCCAGGCAGCAAGAGCCCCTGCAGCCGTGCCTGACGCCATTTTCTCTGCCCTGTCAGCAGTCTCGGGGCTGGGCTGGTGGGAGGGAGTGAGAGGCCACGGCTTTGTGGGTGGCCCAGTGTGAGTGGGGCTCTGCTGGACTTTCTGCAGCAGTTGCCAGGCTGCCACCTGCTAAAGAAGAGGATGTGTCACCCATACCTGCTGCTGGAATTTCTCCCTGGGCAGAGGTGAGGAAGGAAAAAAGCAGTGGGGGCAGGGACAGGACGGGTATCTCAGGCAGGGAAATGGAAATCTTCCAGAAGAGCACCCAGGGCCAGGACCATCCTGGCTGGCCTGCAGGCACCAAGTCGGCCGGCATGCTGTCACTCGTGTGGCTCTATGGCCCTTCCTCTAGGCTTTCAAGTCCTTGTATATATTCAGGTGTTTTACCTGGGACGGGTGGGAATAGTTCAGCAGCAACTGGCCTGGGGCTCAGCTCACGTTTACTCACAGATGCCTCGGCACGGTGCCCCAGCTTTGCAATGAGGACGCTTGTTGCGTGGGGGCTGCTGGCTGAATGGGAGATGATTCCCCACCACTGACCAACTTCAGAATTGTTTACAACTGGAGCAAGTGCCCTGATACGGTTTTCCTCTGTGTAACTGGTGGGTTCTGTGTTTTTTTTCTCTTTTTCGTTTTTGGTTCAAGGTAGATTTTATTCCTCTTTTTTGTATTTACAGATATAAGCATGGAAATAATTTATTCATATAAATACATGTATGTGCAGGGAATAATTGTTTTTTCTGTTTTATTTTTTAAATTTTACTTCTTTTTAATTTTGAATTTTATTTTATATTTTTATACAGCAGGTTCTTATTGGTTATCTATTTTATACATATAAATGTATACATGCCAATCCCAGTCTCTCAACTCCTCCCACCACCACCCCCCCAACAGCTTTCCCCCCTTGTTGTCCATACGTTTGTTGTCTACATCTGTTGCTCTGTTTATGCCTTGCAAAATGGTTAATCTGTACAGTTTTTCTAGGTTCCACATATATGCATGAATATACAAGATTTGTTTTTCTCTTTCTGACTTACTTCACTCTGTATGACAGTCTCTAGATCCATCGACGTCTCTACAAATGACCCAATTTCATTCCTTTTCATGGCTTAGTAATATTCCATTTTATATATGTACCACAGCTTTATGCATTCGTCTGTCTGTGGGCATTTAGGTTGCTTCCATTACCTCGATATTGTAAATAGTGATGCAATGAACATTGCGGTGAATGACTCTTTTTGATTTATGGTTTTGTCTGGGTATATGTCCAGTACTGGGATTGCTGTATCCTATGGTAATTCTATTGTTAGTTTCTTAAGAAATTCCATATTGTTCTCCATAATGACTGTATCAATTTATATTCCCAACAATAGTGGAAGAGGGTTCCTTTTCTCCACACCCTTTCCAGCATTTTTTGTTTGTAGATTTTCAATGATGCCTATTCTACCAGGTGTGAGGTGATACCTCATTGTTGAATCCATTTCGTTGAGCAAGGGGTAGCTCTTGTCTATTACATATTTGGCTTATGGAACGGTATCTGTGCTAATTGCAAACTCTGCTTTTATGCAGCACCCCAACTCACCTTCCCCCTTAAGCAGGCATAAGTTGGTTTTCTAAACTTGAGACCCTGTTCTGTTTTGTAATTCAGTTCATGTGTAGCCAAGTTCACATTCCGTGTATTAGTGATACCTTATGATGTTTCTTTTTCTGTGTGACTTATTTCACTTAGAATCATCGTGCCTCAATCCACTCATTATGCTGGTACGGGCCTGGTGACATAGATTTCATTGCTGAGTGGTATTCTGTTGTACAGAAGTACCGCAACTTCTTTATCCATTATTTGCTCTCTGGGATATTAACTTGTGCCGTAGAAGAGATTCCTGTAAAAAGAGCCGTCCCAAATTTTGGGGTTGCTGTGTCTTTTTGATATTAATTTCCCTAAGCTATAGGACCATAAGTGGAAGTGCCCTAGGCTCTGTTGCTTTGTTTTTTAGATGTTTCAGGAAACACCATACACTTCTCCCGAGTGTCTGTTGGCAATTTACATCCCGCCCATCAGCATAACAAGGCTCCCAGTTCTCCATGGCCTGTCCTGCCTTTCTGGATTTTACACTTTATTCTGATGGCCCTTTTAACCGGGGGGAAGTGAGACTTCATTGTAGTGCAGATTTCCTTTGCAAGCTTACTTGGTTGGCCAAAAAGGGCGTATGCGTTTTTTCCTGAATATATTCAGGAAAAAACGCATACGCCCTTTTTGGCCAAGTGCATCACTGTGGACGTTCTGCCTCTTTTCCTATGCTTGAAATGCAATTCCTGTCTACCTCCTGAAATCGGGTTCCTGCAATTCTGCTCCGCTTTCAAGTCCTCTTGGCAGCCTTACTTCAGTCTATTTTTGGACGATAGCTGTCATTTATAACTCTGCAGGTTTGTGAATTACAGTGCCCCTGAGCTCATTTCTTCAACTCGCTTTCTTTTGAGCTGGCCGCAACACCGCAGGATGGCTTCAGGCCCTAATCTGGTTCCGGCACGGCACGCTGAGCCTTTGGTTATTTCCTCTTCCTGGTGGGAAATGAGAGTTAAATTTGCCCGTCCAGACACCTCCAGCTAGCCTCTCATTGGTTCTCGCTATTCCTGTTCATCTTCCGCAGAAATTGCAAACTGTGCCAAACAGGAGGTTAAAGGGACTGACTCTCCAAGTGGGGAGAGTGTTAGTAAAGCGTCTGGAATGTTGCACCCGAGTACCAGGGGAGGAAAACTGAGACATATTTGAACACGTCTCCCGATCACATGGTTGATCATACTCTAGGTTCCACATGCATGTTTTAGCTGAAGGAAGAATACCTAAAACCTGGGTAGTTGAAACCCGTGCAATGGGTACCATGCAATATGACTTCAAAGGGTCTTCATTTGCTCATCGAACCTCTCCAATCCTATCACTGCTGCGTTTATGCCCCTGTACACATGCTTGATTCTCCTTCGGAGACATAGCAATCCATAGGTTTTAAGATACTTAATAGTCAGGTACATTCTTAGGCGTTTAATATGCGGTGTTGAGTCCATTTCGTTGAGCAAGGAGTAGCACTTGTCTATTCCATATTTGGCTTAAGGAACTTTATCTGTGCTCATTTCAATCTCTGGCTTTATGCAGCACCCCAACTCACCTTTCCCCTTAAGCAAGCATAAGTTGGTTTTCTAAATTTGAGACCCTGTTCTGTTCTGTAATTCAGTTCCTGTGTAGCCAAGTTTCCATTCCGTGTATTACTGATATGTTATTATGTTTCTTTTTCTGTGGACTTATTTCAGTTAGAATCATCATTCCTGAATCCACTCATTGTGCTGCTAAGGGCCTGATGACACAGATTTCATTGCTGAGTGATATTGCTTTGTAAGTGAATACCACAACTTCTTTATCCATTTTTCACTTTCTGCGATGTTGAACTTGTACTGTAAACGAGGTTCTTGTAAACAGAGCCGTTCCAAACTTTGGGTTGGCTGTGTCTTTTTGATTTTAATTTCCCTAAGCTATAGGACCATAAGTGGAAGTGCCCTAGGTTCTGTTGCTTTGTTTTTTAGATGTTTCAGGAAACACCATACACTTCTCCCGAGTGGTTGTTGGCAATTTACATCCCGCCCATCAGCATAACAAGGCTCCCAGTTCTCCATGGCCTGTCCTGCCTTTCTGGATTTTACACTTTTTTCAGATGGCCCTTTTGACCGGGGGGAAGTGAGACTTCATTGTAGTGCAGATTTCCTTTGCAAGCTTGCTTGGTTGGCCAAAAAGGGCGTATGCGTTTTTTCCTGAATATATTCAGGAAAAAACGCATACGCCCTTTTTGGCCAAGTGCATCATTGTGGACGTTCTGCCTCTTTTCCTATGCTTTCAATGCAATTCCAGTCTACCTCCTGAAATCGGTTTCCTGCAATTCTGCTCCGCTTTCAAGTCCTCTTGGCAGCCTTACTTCAGTATATTTTTGGACGATAGCTGTCATTTACAACTCTGCAGGTTTGTGAATTACAGTGCCCCTGAGCTCCTTTCTTCAACTCGCTTTCTTTTGAGCTGGCCGCAACACCGCAGGATGGCTTCAGGCCCTAATCTGGTTCCGGTACGGCACGCTGAGACTTTGGTTATTTCCTCTTCCTGGTGGGAAATGAGAGTTAAATTTGCCCGTCCAGACACCTCCAGCTAGCCTCTCATTGGTTCTCGCTATTCCTGTTCATCTTCCGCAGAAATTGCAAACTGGGCCAAACAGGAGGTTAAAGGCGCTGACTCTCCAAGTGGGGAGAGTGTTAGTAAAGCGTCTGGAATGTTGCACCCGAGTACCAGGGGAGGAAAACTGAGACATATTTGAACACGTCTCCCGATCACATGGTTGATCATACTCTAGGTTCCACATGCATGTTTTAGCTGAAGGAAGAATACCTAAAACCTGGATAGTTGAAACCCGTGGAATGGGTACCATGCAATATGACTTCAAAGGGCCTTCATTTGCTCACCGAACCTCTCCAATCCTATCACTGCTGCGTTTATGCCCCTGTACACATGCTTGATTTCCTTCAGAGACATAGCAATCCATAGGTTTTAAGATACTTACTAGTCAGGTACATTCTTAGGCGTTTAATATGCGGTGTTGAGTCCATTTCGTTGAGCAAGGAGTAGCTCTTGTCTATTCCATATTTGGCTTAAGGAACTTTATCTGTGCTCATTTCAATCTCTGGTTTTATGCAGCACCCCTACTCACCTTTACCCTTAAGCAAGCATAAGTTGGTTTTCAGAATTTGAGACCCTGTGCTGTTTTGGAATTCAGTTCCTGTGTAGCCAAGTTTACATTCCGTGTATTAGTGATATCTTATGATGTTTCTTTTTCTGTGTGACTTATTTCAGTTAGAATCATCGTACCTGAATCCACTCATTATACTGCTACGGGCCTGATGACATAGATTTCATTGCTGAGTGATACTGCATTGTACGTAAGTACCACAAGTTCTTTATCCATTTTTCACTTTCTGTGATATTGAAGTTGTACGGTAAACGAGGTTCTTGTAAACAGAGGCGTCCCAAACTTTGGGGTGGCTGTGTCTTTTTGATTTTAATTTCCCTAAGCTATAGGACCATAAGTGGAAGTGCCCTAGGCTCTGTTGCTTTGTTTTTTAGATGTTTCAGGAAACACCATACACTTCTCCCGAGTGTCTGTTGGCAATTTACATCCCCCCCATCAGCATAACAAGGCTCCCAGTTCTCCAGGGCCTGTCCTGCCTTTCTGGATTTTACACTTTTTTCAGATGGCCCTTTTGACCGGGGCGGAGTGAGACTTCATTGTAGTGCAGATTTCTTTGCAAGCTTGCTTGGTTGGCCAAAAAGGGCGTATGCGTTTTCTCATGAATATATTCAGGAAAAAACGCATAGGCCCCTTTTGGCCAAGTGCATCATTGTGGACGTTCTGCCTCTTTTCCTATGCTTTCAATGCAATTCCAGTCTACCTCCTGAAATCGGTTTCCTGCAATTCTGCCCCGCTTTCAAGTCCTCTTGGCAGCCTTACTTCAGTCTATTTTTGGAAAATAGCTGTCACTTATAACTCTGCAGGTTTGTGAATTACAGAGACCCTGAGCTCCTTTCTTCAACTCGCTTTCTTTTGAGCTGGCCGCAACACCGCAGGATGGCTTCAGGCCCTAATCTGGTTCCGGCACGGCACGCTGAGCCTTTGGTTATTTCCTCTTCCTGGTGGGAAATGAGAGTTAAATTTGCCCGTCCAGACACCTCCAGCTAGTCTCTCATTGCTTCTCCCTATTCCTGTTCATCTACCGCAGAAATTGTAAACTGGGCCAAACAGGAGGTTAAAGGCGCTGACTCTCCAAGTCGGGAGAGTGTTAGTAAAGGGTATGGAATGTTGCACCCGAGTACCAGGGGAGGAAAACTGAGACATATTTGAACACGTCTCCCGTTCACACGGTTGATCGTACTCGGGGTTCCACATGCATGTTTTAGCTGAAGGAAGAATACCTTAAACCTGGAGAGTTGAGACTCGTGTAATGGGTACCATGCAATATGACTTCAAAGGGTCTTCATTTGCTCACCGAACCTCTCCAATCCTATCACTGCTGCGTTCATGCCCCTGTACACATGCTTGATTCTCTTTCGGAGACATAGCAATCCATAGGTTTTAAGATACTTACTAGTCAGGTACATTCTTAGGCGTTTAATATGCAGTGTTGAGTCCATTTCGTTGAGCAAGGAGTAGCTCTTGTCTATTCCATATTTGGCTTAAGGAACTTTATCTGTGCTCATTTCAATCTCTGGTTTTATGCAGCACCCCAACTCACCTTTCCCCTTAAGCAAGCATAAGTTGGTTTTCTAAATTTGAGACCCTGTTCTGTTTTGGAATGCTGTTCCTGTGTAGCCAAGTTTACATTCCGTGTATTAGTGATATCTTATGATGTTTCTTTTTCTGTGTGACTTATTTCAGTTAGAATCATCATACCTGAATCCACTCATTGTGCTGCTAAGGGCCTGATGACACAGATTTCATTGCTGAGTGATATTGCTTTGTAAGTAAATACCACAACTTCTTTATCCATTTTTCACTTTCTGCGATGTTGAACTTGTACTGTAAACGAGGTTCTTGTAAACAGAGCCGTTCCAAACTTTGGGGTGGCTGTGTCTTTTTCATTTTAATTTCCCTAAGCTATAGGACCATAAGTGGAAGTGCCCTAGGTTCTGTTGCTTTGTTTTTTAGATGTTTCAGGAAACACCATACACTTCTCCCGAGTGGTTGTTGGCAATTTACATCCCGCCCATCAGCATAACAAGGCTCCCAGTTCTCCATGGCCTGTCCTGCCTTTCTGGATTTTACACTTTTTTCAGATAGCCCTTTTGACCGGGGGGAAGTGAGACTTCATTGTAGTGCAGATTTCCTTTGCAAGCTTGCTTGGTTGGCCGAAAAGGGCGTATGCGTTTTTTCCTGAATATATTCAGGAAAAAACGCATACGCCCTTTTTGGCCAAGTGCATCATTGTGGACGTTCTGCCTCTTTTCCTATGCTTTCAATGCAATTCCAGTCTACCTCCTGAAATCGGTTTCCTGCAATTCTGCCCCACATTCAAGTCCTCTTGGCAGCCTTACTTCAGTCTATTTTTGGACGATAGCTGTCATTTATAACTCTGCAGGTTTGTGAATTACAGTGCCCCTGAGCTCCTTTCTTCAACTCGCTTTCTTTTGAGCTGGCCGCAACACCGCAGGATGGCTTCAGGCCCTAATCTGGTTCCGGTACGGCACGCTGAGCCTTTGGTTATTTCCTCTTCCTGGTGGGAAATGAGAGTTAAATTTGCCCGTCCAGACACCTCCAGCTAGCCTCTAATTGGTTCTCACTATTCCTGTTCATCTTCCGCAGAAATTGCAAACTGGGCCAAACAGGAGGTTAAAGGCGCTGACCCTCCAAGTGGGGAGAGTGTTAGTTAAGCGTCTGGAATGTTGCACCCGAGTACCAGGGGAGGAAAACTGAGACATATTTGAACACGTCTCCCGTTCACATGGTTGATCATACTCTGGGTTCCACATGCATGTTTTAGCTGAAGGAAGAATACCTTTAACCTGGAGAGTTGAGACCCGTGTAATGGGTACCATGCAATATGACTTCAAAGGGTCTTCATTTGCTCACCGAACCTCTCCAATCCTATCACTGCTGCGTTTATGCCCCTGTACACACGCTTGATTCTCTTTTGGAGACATAGCAATCCATAGGTTTTAAGATACTTACTAGTCAGGTACATTCTTAGGCGTTTAATATGGGGTGTTGAGTCCATTTCGTTGAGCAAGGAGTAGCTCTTGTCTATTCCATATTTGGCTTAAGGAACTTTATCTGTGCTCATTTCAATCTCTGGTTTTATGCAGCACCCCAACTCACCTTTCCCCTTAAGCAAGCATAAGTTGGTTTTCTAAATTTGAGACCCTGTTCTGTTTTGGAATGCAGTTCCTGTGTAGCCAAGTTTACATTCCGTGTATTAGTGATATCTTATGATGTTTCTTTTTCTGTGTGACTTATTTCAGTTAGAATCATCATACCTGAATCCACTCATTGTGCTGCTAAGGGCCTGATGACACAGATTTCATTGCTGAGTGATATTGCTTTGTAAGTAAATACCACAACTTCTTTATCCATTTTTCACTTTCTGCGATGTTGAACTTGTACTGTAAACGAGGTTCTTGTAAACAGAGCCGTTCCAAACTTTGGGGTGGCTGTGTCTTTTTCATTTTAATTTCCCTAAGCTATAGGACCATAAGTGGAAGTGCCCTAGGTTCTGTTGCTTTGTTTTTTAGATGTTTCAGGAAACACCATACACTTCTCCCGAGTGGTTGTTGGCAATTTACATCCCGCCCATCAGCATAACAAGGCTCCCAGTTCTCCATGGCCTGTCCAGCCTTTCTGGATTTTACACTTTTTTCAGATGGCCCTTTTGACCGGGGGGAAGTGAGACTTCATTGTAGTGCAGATTTCCTTTGCAAGCTTGCTTGGTTGGCCGAAAAGGGCGTATGCGTTTTTTCCTGAATATATTCAGGAAAAAACGCATACGCCCTTTTTGGCCAAGTGCATCATTGTGGACGTTCTGCCTCTTTTCCTATGCTTTCAATGCAATTCCAGTCTACCTCCTGAAATCGGTTTCCTGCAATTCTGCCCCACTTTCAAGTCCTCTTGGCAGCCTTACTTCAGTCTATTTTTGGACGATAGCTGTCATTTATAACTCTGCAGGTTTGTGAATTACAGTGCCCCTGAGCTCCTTTCTTCAACTCGCTTTCTTTTGAGCTGGCCGCAACACCGCAGGATGGCTTCAGGCCCTAATCTGGTTCCGGTACGGCACGCTGAGCCTTTGGTTATTTCCTCTTCCTGGTGGGAAATGAGAGTTAAATTTGCCCGTCCAGACACCTCCAGCTAGCCTCTAATTGGTTCTCACTATTCCTGTTCATCTTCCGCAGAAATTGCAAACTGGGCCAAACAGGAGGTTAAAGGCGCTGACTCTCCAAGGGGGGAGAGTGTTAGTAAAGCGTCTGGAATGTTGCACTCGAGTACCAGGGGAGGAAAACTGAGACATGTTTGAACACGTCTCCCGATCACATGGTTGATCATACTCTAGGTTCCACATGCATGTTTTAGCTGAAGGAAGAATACCTTAAACCTGGAGAGTTGAAACCCGTGTAATGGGTACCATGCAATATGACTTCAAAGGGTCTTCATTTGCTCACCGAACCTCTGCAATCCTATCACTGCTGCGTTTATGCCCCTGTACACATGCTTGATTCTCTTTTGGAGACATAGCAATCCATAGGTTTTAAGATACTTACTAGTCAGGTACATTCTTAGGCGTTTAATATGCGGTGTTGAGTCCATTTCGTTGAGCAAGGAGTAGCTCTTGTCTATTCCATATTTGGCTTAAGGAACTTTATCTGTGCTCATTTCAATCTCTGGTTTTATGCAGCACCCCAACTCACCTTTCCCCTTAAGCAAGCATAAGTTGGTTTTCTAAATTTGAGACCCTGTTCTGTTCTGTAATTCAGTTCCTGTGTAGCCAAGTTTACATTCCGTGTATTACTGATATCTTATGATGTTTCATTTTCTGTGTGACTTATTTCAGTTAGAATCATCATACCTGAATCCACTCATTGTGCTGCTAAGGGCCTGATGACACAGATTTCATTGCTGAGTGATATTGCTTTGTAAGTGAATACCACAACTTCTTTATCCATTTTTCACTTTCTGCGATGTTGAACTTGTACTGTAAACGAGGGTCTTGTAAACAGAGCCGTTCCAAACTTTGGGGTGGCTGTGTCTTTTTGATTTTAATTTCCCTAAGCTATAGGACCATAAGTGGAAGTGCCCTAGGCTCTGTTGCTTTGTTTTTTAGATGTTTCAGGAAACACCATACACTTCTCCCAAGTGTCTGTTGGCAATTTACATACCGCCCATCAGCATAACAAGGCTCCCAGTTCTCAATGGCCTGTTGCCTTTCTGGATTTTACACTTTTTTCAGATGGCCCTTTTGACCGGGGGGAAGTGAGACTTCATTGTAGTGCAGATTTCCTTTGCAAGCTTGCTTGGTTGGCCAAAAAGGGCGTATGCGTTTTTTCCTGAATATATTCAGGAAAAAACGCATACGCCCTTTTTGGCCAAGTGCATCATTGTGGACGTTCTGCCTCTTTTCCTATGCTTTCAATGCAATTCCAGTCTACCTCCTGAAATCGGTTTCCTGCAATTCTGCCCCACTTTCAAGTCCTCTTGGCAGCCTTACTTCAGTCTATTTTTGGACGATAGCTGTCATTTATAACTCTGCAGGTTTGTGAATTACAGTGCCCCTGAGCTCCTTTCTTCAACTCGCTTTCTTGTGACCTGGCCGCAACACCGCAGGATGGCTTCAGGCCCTAATCTGGTTCCGGCCCGGCATGCTGAGCCTTTGGTTAATTCCTCTTCCTGGTGGGAAATGAGAGTTGAATTTGCCAGTCCAGACACCTCCAGCTAGCCTCTCATTGGTTCTCGCTATTCCTGTTCATCTTCCGCAGAAATTGCAAACTGGGACAAACAGGAGGTTAAAGGGACTGACTCTCCAAGTCGGGAGAGTGTTAGTAAAGCGTCTGGAATGTTGCACCCGAGTACCAGGGGAGGAAAACTGAGATATATTTGAACACGTCTCCCGTTCACATGGTTGATCATACTCTGGGTTCCACATGCATGTTTTAGCTGAAGGAAGAATACCTTAAACCTGGAGAGTTGAGACCCGTGTAATGGGTACCATGCAATATGACTTCAAAGGGTCTTCATATGCTCACCGAACCTCTCCAATCCTATCACTGCTGCGTTTATGCCCCTGTACACATGCTTGATTCTCTTTCGGAGACATAGCAATCCATAGGTTTTAAGATACTTACTAGTCAGGTACATTCTTAGGCGTTTAATATGGGCTGTTGAGTCCATTTCATTGAGCAAGGAGTAGCTCTTGTCTATTCCATATTTGGCTTAAGGAACTTTATCTGTGCTCATTTCAATCTCTGGTTTTATGCAGCACCCCAACTCACCTTTACCCTTAAGCAAGCATAAGTTGGTTTTCTAAATTTGAGACCCTGTTCTGTTCTGTAATTCAGTTCCTGTGTAGCCAAGTTTACATTCCGTGTATTAGTGATATCTTATGATGTTTCTTTTTCTGTGTGACTTATTTCAGTTAGAATCATCATACCTGAATCCACTCATTGTGCTGCTAGGGGCCTGATGACACAGATTTCATTGCTGAGTGATATTGCTTTGTAAGTAAATACCACAACTTCTTTATCCATTTTTCACTTTCTGCGATGTTGAACTTGTACTGTAAACGAGGTTCTTGTAAACAGAGCCGATCCAAACTTTGGGGTGGCTGTGTCTTTTTGATTTTAATTTCCCTAAGCTATAGGACCATAAGTGGAAGTGCCCTAGGTTCTGTTGCTTTGTTTTTTAGATGTTTCAGGAAACACCATACACTTCTCCCGAGTGGTTGTTGGCAATTTACATCCCGCCCATCAGCATAACAAGGCTCCCAGTTCTCCATGGCCTGTCCTGCCTTTCTGGATTTTACACTTTTTTCAGATGGCCCTTTTGACCGTGGGGAAGTGAGACTTCATTGTAGTGCAGATTTCCTTTGCAAGCTTGCTTGGTTGGCCAAAAAGGGCGTATGCGTTTTTTCCTGAATATATTCAGGAAAAAACGCATACGCCCTTTTTGGCCAAGTGCATCATTGTGGACGTTCTGCCTCTTTTCCTATGCTTTCAATGCAATTCCAGTCTACCTCCTGAAATCGGTTTCCTGCAATTCTGCCCCGCTTTCAAGTCCTCTTGGCAGCCTTACTTCAGTCTATTTTTGGACGATAGCTGTCATTTATAACTCTGCAGGTTTGTGAATTACAGTGCCCCTGAGCTCCTTTCTTCAACTCGCTTTCTTTTGAGCTGGCCGCAACACCGCAGGATGGCTTCAGGCCCTAATCTGATTCCGGTACGGCACGCTGAGCCTTTGGTTATTTCCTCTTCCTGGTGGGAAATGAGAGTTAAATTTGCCCGTCCAGACACCTCCAGCTAGTCTCTCATTGGTTCTCGCTATTCCTGTTCATCTTCCGCAGAAATTGCAAACTGGGCCAAAAAGGAGGTTAAAGGGACTGACTCTCCAAGTGGGGAGAGTGTTAGTAAAGTGTCTGGAATGTTGCACCCGAGTACCAGGGTACGAAAACTGAGACATATTTGAACACGTCTGCCGATCACATGGTTGATCATACTCTAGGTTCCACATGCATGTTTTAGCTGAAGGAAGAATACCTTAAACCTGGGTAGGTGAAACCCGTGGAATGGGTACCATGCAATATGACTTCAAAGGGTCTTCATTTGCTCACCAAACCTCTCCAATCCTATCACTGCTGCGTTTATGCCCCTGTACACATGCTTGATTCTCTTTCGGAGACATAGCAATCCATAGGTTTTAAGATACTTACTAGTCAGGTACATTCTCAGGCATTTAATATGCGGTGTTGAGACCATTTCGTTGAGCATGGAGTAGCTCTTGTCTATTCCATAGTTGGCTTAAGGAACTTTATCTGTGCTCATTTCAATCTCTGGTTTTATGCAGCACCCCAACTCACCTTTCCCCTTAAGCAAGCATAAGTTGGTTTTCTAAATTTGAGACCCTGTTCTGTTCTGTAATTCAGTTCCTGTGTAGCCAAGTTTCCATTCCGTGTATTACTGATACCTTATGATGTTTCTTTTTCTGTGTGACTTATTTCAGTTAGAATCATCATACCTGAATCCACTCATTGTGCTGCTAAGGGCCTCATGACATAGATTTCATTGCTGAGTGATATTGCTTTGTAAGTAAATACCACAACTTCTTTATCCATTTTTCACTTTCTGCGATGTTGAACTTGTACTGTAAACGAGGTTCTTGTAAACAGAGGCGTCCCAAACTTTGGGGTGGCTGTGTCTTTTTGATTTTAATTTCCCTAAGCTATAGGACCAGAAGTGGAAGTGCCCTAGGCTCTGTTGCTTTGTTTTTTAGATGTTTCAGGAAACACCATACACTTCTCCCAAGTGTCTGTTGGCAATTTACATCCCGCCCATCAGCATAACAAGGCTCCCAGTTCTCAATGGCCTGTTGCCTTTCTGGATTTTACACTTTTTTCAGATGGCCCTTTTGACCGGGGGGAAGTGAGACTTCATTGTAGTGCAGATTTCCTTTGCAAGCTTGCTTGGTTGGCCAAAAAGAGCGTATGCGTTTTTTCCTGAATATATTCAGGAAAAAACGCATACGCCCTTTTTGGCCAAGTGCATCATTCTGGACGTTCTGCCTCTTTTCCTATGCTTTCAATGCAATTCCAGTCTACCTCCTGAAATCGGTTTCCTGCAATTCTGCCCCGCTTTCAAGTCCTCTTGGCAGCCTTACTTCAGTCTATTTTTGGACGATAGCTGTCATTTATAACTCTGCAGGTTTGTGAATTACAGTGCCCCTGAGCTCCTTTCTTCAACTCGCTTTCTTTTGAGCTGGCCGCAACACCGCAGGATGGCTTCAGGCCCTAATCTGGTTCCGGCACGGCACACTGAGCCTTTGGTTATATCCTCTTCCTGGTGGGAAATGAGAGTTAAATTTGCCCGTCCAGACACCTCCAGCTAGCCTCTCATTGGTTCTCGCTATTCCTGTTCATCTTCCGCAGAAATTGCAAACTGGGCCAAACAGGAGGTTAAAGGCGCTGACTTTCCAAGTGGGGAGAGTGTTAGTAAAGCGTCTGGAATGTTGCACCCGAGTACCAGGGGAGGAAAACTGAGACATATTTGAACACGTCTCCCGTTCACATGGTTGATCATACTTGGGTTCCACATGCATGTTTTAGCTGAAGGAAGAATACCTAAAACCTGGGTAGTTGAAACCCGTGGAATGGGTACCATGCAATATGACTTCAAAGGGTCTTCATTTGCTCACCGAACCTCTCCAATCCTATCACTTCTGCGTTTATGCCCCTGTACACATGCTTGATTCTCTTTCGGAGACATAGCAATCCATAGGTTTTAAGATACTTACTAGTCAGGTACATTCTTAGGCGTTTAATATGCGGTGTTGAGTCCATTTCGTTGAGCAAGGAGTAGCTCTTGTCTATTCCATATTTGGCTTAAGGAACTTTATCTGTGCTCATTTCAATCTCTGGTTTTATGCAGCACCCCAACTCACCTTTCCCCTTAAGCAAGCATAAGTTGGTTTTCTAAATTTGAGACCCTGTTCTGTTCTGTAATTCAGTTCCTGTGTAGCCAAGTTTACATTCCGTGTATTACTGATATCTTATGATGTTTCTTTTTCTGTGTGACTTATTTCAGTTAGAATCATCATACCTGAATCCACTCATTGTGCTGCTAAGGGCCTGATGACACAGATTTCATTGCTGAGTGATATTGCTTTGTAAGTAAATACCACAACTTCTTTATCCATTTTTCACTTTCTGTGATGTTGAACTTGTACTGTAAACGAGGTTCTTGTAAACAGAGCCGTTCCAAACTTTGGGGTGGCTGTGTCTTTTTTATTTTAATTTCCCTAAGCTATAGGACCATAAGTGGAAGAGCCCTAGGTTCTGTTGCTTTGTTTTTTAGATGTTTCAGGAAACACCATACACTTCTCCTGAGTGTCTGTTGGCAATTTACATCCCGCCCATCAGCATAACAAGGCTCCCAGTTCTCCATGGCCTGTCCTGCCTTTCTGGATTTTACCCTTTTTTCAGATGGCCCTTTTGACCGGGGGGAAGTGAGACTTCATTGTAGTGCAGATTTCCTTTGCAAGCTTGCTTGGTTGGCCAAAAAGGGCGTATGCGTTTTTTCCTGAATATATTCAGGAAAAAACGCATACGCCCTTTTTGGCCAAGTGCATCATTGTGGACGTTCTGCCTCTTTTCCTATGCTTTCAATGCAATTCCAGTCTACCTCCTGAAATCGGTTTCCTGCAATTCTGCCCCGCTTTCAAGTCCTCTTGGCAGCCTTACTTCAGTCTATTTTTGGACGATAGCTGTCATTTATAACTCTGCAGGTTTGTGAATTACAGTGCCCCTGAGCTCCTTTCTTCAACTCGCTTTCTTGTGACCTGGCCGCAACACCGCAGGATGTCTTCAGGCCCTAATCTGGTTCCGGCACGGCACGCTGAGCCTTTGGGTATTTCCTCTTCCTGGTGGGAAATGAGAGTTAAATTTGCCCGTCCAGACACCTCCAGCTAGTCTCTCATTGGTTCTCGCTATTCCTGTTCATCTTCCAAGAAATTGCAAACTGGGCCAAACAGGAGGTTAAAGGCGCTGACTCTCCAAGTGGGGAGAGTGTTAGTAAAGCATCTGGAATGTTGCACCCGAGTACCAGGGGAGGAAAACTGAGACATATTTGAACACGTCTCCCGTTCACATGGTTGATCATACTTGGGTTCCACATGCATCTTTTAGCTGAAGGAAGAATACCTTAAACCTGGGTATTTGAAACCCGTGGAATGGGTACCATGCAATATGACTTCAAAGGGTCTTCATTTGCTCACCGAACCTCTCCAATCCTATCACTGCTGCGTTTATGCCCCTGTACACATGCTTGATTCTCTTTCGGAGACATAGCAATCCATAGGTTTTAAGATACTTACTAGTCAGGTACATTCTTAGGCGTTTAATATGCGGTGTTGAGTCTATTTCGTTGAGCAAGGAGTAGCTCTTGTCTATTCCATATTTGGCTTAAGGAACTTTATCTGTGCTCATTTCAATCTCTGGTTTTATGCAGCACCCCAACTCACCTTTCCCCTTAAGCAAGCATAAGTTGGTTTTCTAAATTTGAGACCCTGTTCTGTTCTGTAATTCAGTTCCTGTGTAGCCAAGTTTACATTCCGTGTATTACTGATATCTTATGATGTTTCTTTTTCTGTGTGACTTATTTCAGTTAGAATCATCATACCTGAATCCACTCATTGTGCTGCTAAGGGCCTGATGACACAGATTTCATTGCTTAGTGATATTGCTTTGTAAGTAAATACCACAACTTTTTTATCCATTTTTCACTTTCTGCGATGTTGAACTTGTACTGTAAACGAGGTTCTTGTAAACAGAGCCGTTCGAAACTTTGGGGTGGCTGTGTCTTTTTGATTTTAAATTCCCTAAGCTATAGGACCATAAGTGGAAGTGCCCTAGGCTCTGTTGCTTTGTTTTTTAGATGTTTCAGGAAACACCATACACTTCTCCCGAGTGTCTGTTGGCAATTTACATCCCGCCCTTCAGCATAACAAGGCTCCCAGTTCTCCATGGCCTGTCCTGCCTTTCTGGATTTTACCCTTTTTTCAGATGGCCCTTTTGACCGGGGGGAAGTGAGACTTCATTGTAGTGCAGATTTCCTTTGCAAGCTTGCTTGGTTGGCCAAAAAGGGCGTATGCGTTTTTTCCTGAATATATTCAGGAAAAAACGCATACGCCCTTTTTGGCCAAGTGCATCATTGTGGACGTTCTGCCTCTTTTCCTATGCTTTCAATGCAATTCCAGTCTACCTCCTGAAATCGGTTTCCTGCAATTCTGCCCCGCTTTCAAGTCCTCTTGGCAGCCTTACTTCAGTCTATTTTTGGACAATAGCTGTCATTTATAACTCTGCAGGTTTGTGAATTACAGTGCCCCTGAGCTCCTTTCTTCAACTCGCTTTCTTGTGACCTGGCCGCAACACCGCAGGATGGCTTCAGGCCCTAATCTGGTTCCGGCCCGGCACGCTGAGCCTTTGGTTATTTCCTCTTCCTGGTGGGAAATGAGAGTTAAATTTGCCCGTCAAGACACCTCCAGCTAGTCTCTCATTGGTTCTCGCTATTCCTGTTCATCTTCCAAGAAATTGCAAACTGGGCCAAACAGGAGGTTAAAGGCGCTGACTCTCCAAGTGGGGAGAGTGTTAGTAAAGCATCTGGAATGTTGCACTCGAGTACCAGGGGAGGAAAACTGAGACATATTTGAACACGTCTCCCGTTCACATGGTTGATCATACTTGGGTTCCACATGCATGTTTTAGCTGAAGGAAGAATACCTAAAACCTGGGTAGTTGAAACCCGTGGAATGGGTACCATGCAATATGACTTCAAAGGGTCTTCATTTGCTCACCGAACCTCTCCAATCCTATCACTTCTGCGTTTATACCCCTGTACACATGCTTGATTCTCTTTCGGAGACATAGCAATCCATAGGTTTTAAGATACTTACTAGTCAGGTACATTCTTAGGCGTTTAATATGCGGTGTTGAGTCCATTTCGTTGAGCAAGGAGTAGCTCTTGTCTATTCCATATTTGGCTTAAGGAACTTTATCTGTGCTCATTTCAATCTCTGGTTTTATGCAGCACCCCAACTCACCTTTCCCCTTAAGCAAGCATAAGTTGGTTTTCTAAATTTGAGACCCTGTTCTGTTCTGTAATTCAGTTCCTGTGTAGCCAAGTTTACATTCCGTGTATTACTGATATCTTATGATGTTTCTTTTTCTGTGTGACTTATGTCAGTTAGAATCATCATACCTGAATCCACTCATTGTGCTGCTAAGGGCCTGATGACACAGATTTCATTGCTGAGTGATATTGCTTTGTAAGTAAATACCACAACTTCTTTATCCATTTTTCACTTTCTGCGATGTTGAACTTGTACTGTAAACGAGGTTCTTGTAAACAGAGGCGTTCCAAACTTTGGGGTGGCTGTGTCTTTTTGATTTTAATTTCCTAAGCTATAGGACCATAAGTGGAAGTGCCCTAGGTTCTGTTGCTTTGTTTTTTAGATGTTTCAGGAAACACCATACACTTCTCCTGAGTGTCTGTTGGCAATTTACATCCCGCCCATCAGCATAACAAGGCTCCCAGTTCTCCATGGCCTGTCCTGCCTTTCTGGATTTTACCCTTTTTTCAGATGGCCCTTTTGACCGGGGGGAAGTGAGACTTCATTGTAGTGCAGATTTCCTTTGCAAGCTTGCTTGGTTGGCCAAAAAGGGCGTATGCGTTTTTTCCTGAATATATTCAGGAAAAAACGCATACGCCCTTTTTGGCCAAGTGCATCATTGTGGACGTTCTGCCTCTTTTCCTATGCTTTCAATGCAATTCCAGTCTACCTCCTGAAATCGGTTTCCTGCAATTCTGCCCCGCTTTCAAGTCCTCTTGGCAGCCTTAATTCAGTCTATTTTTGGACGATAGCTGTCATTTATAACTCTGCAGGTTTGTGAATTACAGTACCCCTGAGCTCCTTTCTTCAACTCGCTTTCTTGTGAGCTGGCCGCAACACCGCAGGATGTCTTCAGGCCCTAATCTGGTTCCGGCACGGCACGCTGAGCCTTTGGTTATTTCCTCTTCCTGGTGGGAAATGAGAGTTAAATTTGCCCGTCCAGACACCTCCAGCTAGTCTCTCATTGGTTCTCGCTATTCCTGTTCATCTTCCAAGAAATTGCAAACTGGGCCAAACAGGAGGTTAAAGGCGCTGACTCTCCAAGTGCGGAGAGTGTTAGTAAAGCATCTGGAATGTTGCACTCGAGTACCAGGGGAGGAAAACTGAGACATATTTGAACACGTCTCCCGTTCACATGGTTGATCATACTTGGGTTCCACATGCATCTTTTAGCTGAAGGAAGAATACCTTAAACCTGGGTATTTGAAACCCGTGGAATGGGTACCATGCAATATGACTTCAAAGGGTCTTCATTTGCTCACCGAACCTCTCCAATCCTATCACTGCTGCGTTTATGCCCCTGTACACATGCTTGATTCTCTTTCGGAGACATAGCAATCCATAGGTTTTAAGATACTTACTAGTCAGGTACATTCTTAGGCGTTTAATATGCGGTGTTGAGTCCATTTCGTTGAGCAAGGAGTAGCTCTTGTCTATTCCATATTTGGCTTAAGGAACTTTATCTGTGCTCATTTCAATCTCTGGTTTTATGCAGCACCCCAACTCACCTTTCCCCTTAAGCAAGCATAAGTTGGTTTTCTAAATTTGAGACCCTGTTCTGTTCTGTAATTCAGTTCCTGTGTAGCCAAGTTTACATTCCGTGTATTACTGATATCTTATGATGTTTCTTTTTCTGTGTGACTTATGTCAGTTAGAATCATCATACCTGAATCCACTCATTGTGCTGCTAAGGGCCTGATGACACAGATTTCATTGCTTAGTGATATTGCTTTGTAAGTAAATACCACAACTTTTTTATCCATTTTTCACTTTCTGTGATGTTGAACTTGTACTGTAAACGAGGTTCTTGTAAACAGAGCCATTCGAAACTTTGGGGTGGCTGTGTCTTTTTGATTTTAAATTCCCTAAGCTATAGGACCATAAGTGGAAGTGCCCTAGGCTCTGTTGCTTTGTTTTTTAGATGTTTCAGGAAACACCATACACTTCTCCCGAGTGTTTGTTGGCAATTTACATCCCGCCCTTCAGCATAACAAGGCTCCCAGTTCTCCATGGCCTGTCCTGCCTTTCTGGATTTTACACTTTTTTCAGATGGCCCTTTTGACCGGGGGGAAGTGAGACTTCATTGTAGTGCAGATTTCCTTTGCAAGCTTGCTTGGTTGGCCAAAAAGGGCGTATGCGTTTTTTCCTGAATATATTCAGGAAAAAACGCATACGCCCTTTTTGGCCAAGTGCATCATTGTGGACGTTCTGCCTCTTTTCCAATGCTTGCAATGCAATTCCAGTCTACCTCCTGAAATCGGTTTCCTGCAATTCTGCCCCGCTTTCAAGTCCTCTTGGCAGCCTTACTTCAGTCTATTTTTGGACGATAGCTGTCATTTATAACTCTGCAGGTTTGTGAATTACAGTGCCCCTGAGCTCCTTTCTTCAACTCGCTTTCTTGTGAGCTGGCCGCAACACCGCAGGATGGCTTCAGGCCCTAATCTGGTTCCGGCACGGCACACTGAGCCTTTGGTTATTTCCTCTTCCTGGTGGGAAATGAGAGTTAAATTTGCCCGTCCAGACACCTCCAGCTAGCCTCTCATTGGTTCTCGCTATTCCTGTTCATCTTCCGCAGAAATTGCAAACTGGGCCAAACAGGAGGTTAAAGGCGCTGACTTTCCAAGTGGGGAGAGTGTTAGTAAAGCATCTGGAATGTTGCACCCGAGTACCAGGGGAGGAAAACTGAGACACATTTGAACACGTCTCCCATTCACATGGTTGATCATACTTGGGTTCCACATGCATGTTTTAGCTGAAGGAAGAATACCTAAAACCTGAGTAGTTGAAACCCGTGGAATGGGTACCATGCAATATGACTTCAAAGGGTCTTCATTTGCTCACCGAACCTCTCCAATCCTATCACTGATGCGTTTATGCCCCTGTACACATGCTTGATTCTCTTTCGGAGACATAGCAATCCATAGGTTTTAAGATACTTACTAGTCAGGTACATTCTTAGGCGTTTAATATGGGGTGTTGAGTCCATTTCGTTGAGCAAGGAGTAGCTCTTGTCTATTCCATATTTGGCTTAAGGAACTTTATCTGTGCTCATTTCAATCTCTGGTTTTATGCAGCACCCCAAGTCACCTTTCCCCTTAAGCAAGCATAAGTTGGTTTTCTAAATTTGAGACCTTGTTCTGTTCTGTAATTCAGTTCCTGTGTAGCCAAGTTTACATTCCGTGTATTACTGATATCTTATGATGTTTCTTTTTCTGTGTGACTTATTTCAGTTAGAATCATCATACCTGAATCCACTCATTGTGCTGCTAAGGGCCTGATGACACAGATTTCATTGCTGAGTGATATTGCTTTGTAAGTAAATACCACAACTTCTTTATCCATTTTTCAATTTCTGCGATGTTGAACTTGTACTGTAAACGAGGTTCTTGTAAACAGAGGCGTCCCAAACTTTGGGGTGGCTGTGTCTTTTTGATTTTAATTTCCCTAAGCTATAGGACCATAAGTGGCAGTGCCCTAGGCTCTGTTGCTTTGTTTTTTAGATGTTTCAGGAAACACCATACACTTCTCCTGAGTGTCTGTTGGTAATTTACATCCCGCCCATCAGCATAACAAGGCTCCCAGTTCTCCATGGCCTGTCCTGCCTTTCTGGATTTTACACTTTTTTCAGATGGCCCTTTTGACCGGGGGGAAGTGAGACTTCATTGTAGTGCAGATTTCCTTTGCAAGCTTGCTTTGTTGGCCAAAAAGGGCGTATGCGTTTTTTCCTGAATATATTCAGGAAAAAACGCATATGCCCTTTTTGGCCAAGTGCATCATTGTGGACGTTCTGCCTCTTTTCCTATGCTTTCAATGCAATTCCAGTCTACCTCCTGAAATCGGTTTCCTGCAATTCTGCCCCGCTTTCAAGTCCTCTTGGCAGCCTTACTTCAGTCTATTTTTGGACGATAGCTGTCATTTATAACTCTGCAGGTTTGTGAATTACAGTGCTCCTGAGCTCCTTTCTTCAACTCGCTTTCTTGTGACCTGGCCGCAACACCGCAGGATGTCTTCAGGCCCTAATCTGGTTCTGGCACGGCACACTGAGCCTTTGGTTATTTCCTCTTCCTGGTGGGAAATGAGAGTTAAATTTGCCCGTCCAGACACCTCCAGCTAGCCTCTCATTGGTTCTCGCTATTCCTGTTCATCTTCCGCAGAATTTGCAAACTGGGCCAAACAGGATGTTAAAGGCGCTGACTTTCCAAGTGGGGAGAGTGTTAGTAAAGCGTCTGGAATGTTGCACCCGAGTACCAGGGGAGGAAAACTGAGACATATTTGAACACGTCTCCCATTCACATGGTTGATCATACTTGGGTTCCACATGCATGTTTTAGCTGAAGGAAGAATACTTAAAACCTGGGTAGTTTAAACCCGTGGAATGGGTACCATGCAATATGACTTCAAAGGGTCTTCATTTGCTCACCGAACCTCTCCAATCCTATCACTGCTGCGTTTATGCCCCTGTACACATGCTTGATTCTCCTTCAGAGACATAGCAATCCATAGGTTTTAAGATACTTACTAGTCAGGTACATTCTTAGGCGTTTAATATGGGGTGTTGAGTCCATTTCGTTGAGCAAGGAGTAGCTCTTGTCTATTCCATATTTGGCTTAAGGAACTTTATCTGTGCTCATTTCAATCTCTGGTTTTATGCAGCACCCCAACTCACCTTTCCCCTTAAGCAAGCATAAGTTGGTTTTCTAAATTTGAGACCTTGTTCTGTTCTGTAATTCAGTTCCTGTGTAGCCAAGTTTACATTCCGTGTATTACTGATATCTTATGATGTTTCTTTTTCTGTGTGACTTATTTCAGTTAGAATCATCATACCTGAATCCACTCATTGTGCTGCTAAGGTCCTGATGACACAGATTTCATTGCTGAGTGATATTGCTTTGTAAGTAAATACCACAACTTCTTTATCCATTTTTCAATTTCTGCGACGTTGAACTTGTACTGTAAACGAGGTTCTTGTTAACAGAGGCGTCCCAAACTTTGGGGTGGCTGTGTCTTTTTGATTTTAATTTCCCTAAGCTATAGGACCATAAGTGGCAGTGCCCTAGGCTCTGTTACTTTGTTTTTTAGATGTTTCAGGAAACACCATACACTTCTCCTGAGTGTCTGTTGGTAATTTACATCCCGCCCATCAGCATAACAAGGCTCCCAGTTCTCCATGGCCTGTCCTGCCTTTCTGGATTTTACACTTTTTTCAGATGGCCCTTTTGACCGGGGGGAAGTGAGACTTCATTGTAGTGCAGATTTCCTTTGCAAGCTTGCTTGGTTGGCCAAAAAGGGCGTATGCGTTTTTTCCTGAATATATTCAGGAAAAAACGCATACGCCCTTTTTGGCCAAGTGCATCATTGTGGACGTTCTGCCTCTTTTCCTATGCTTTCAATGCAATTCCAGTCTACCTCCTGAAATCGGTTTCCTGCAATTCTGCCCCGCTTTCAAGTCCTCTTGGCAGCCTTACTTCAGTCTATTTTTGGACGATAGCTGTCATTTATAACTCTGCAGGTTTGTGAATTACAGTGCTCCTGAGCTCCTTTCTTCAACTCGCTTTCTTGTGAGCTGGCCGCAACACCGCAGGATGTCTTCAGGCCCTAATCTGGTTCTGGCACGGCACACTGAGCCTTTGGTTATTTCTTCTTCCTGGTGGGAAATGAGAGTTAAATTTGCCCGTCCAGACACCTCCAGCTAGTCTCTCATTGGTTCTCGCTATTCCTGTTCATCTTCCAAGAAATTGCAAACTGGGCCAAACAGGAGGGTAAAGGCGCTGACTCTCCAAGTGGGGAGAGTGTTAGTAAAGCATCTGGAATGTTGCACTCGAGTACCAGGGGAGGAAAACTGAGACATATTTGAACACGTCTCCCGTTCACATGGTTGATCATACTTGGGTTCCACATGCATCTTTTAGCTGAAGGAAGAATACCTTAAACTTGGGTAGTTGAAACCCGTGGAATGGGTACCATGCAATATGACTTCAAAGGGTCTTCATTTGCTCACCGAACCTCTCCAATCCTATCACTGCTGCGTTTATGCCCCTGTACACATGCTTGATTCTCTTTCGGAGACATAGCAATCCATAGGTTTTAAGATACTTACTAGTCAGGTACATTCTTAGGCGTTGAATATGCGGTGTTGAGTCCATTTCGTTGAGCAAGGAGTAGCTCTTGTCTATTCCATATTTGGCTTAAGGAACTTTATCTGTGCTCATTTCAATCTCTGGTTTTATGCAGCACCCCAACTCACCTTTCCCCTTAAGCAAGCATAAGTTGGTTTTCTAAATTTGAGACCCTGTTCTGTTCTGTAATTCAGTTCCTGTGTAGCCAAGTTTACATTCCGTGTATTACTGATATCTTATGATGTTTCTTTTTCTGTGTGACTTATTTCAGTTAGAATCATCATACCTGAATCCACTCATTGTGCTGCTAAGGGCCTGATGACACAGATTTCATTGCTGAGTGATATTGCTTTGTAAGTAAATACCACAACTTCTTTATCCATTTTTCACTTTCTGCGATGTTGAACTTGTACTGTAAACGAGGTTCTTGTAAACAGAGGCGTCCCAAACATTGGGGTGGCTGTGTCTTTTTGATTTTAATTTCCCTAAGCTATAGGACCATAAGTGGCAGTGCACTAGGTTCTGTTGCTTTGTTTTTTAGATGTTTCAGGAAACACCATACACTTCTCCTGAGTGTCTGTTGGTAATTTACATCCCGCCCATCAGCATAACAAGGCTCCCAGTTCTCCATGGCCTGTCCTGCCTTTCTGGATTTTACACTTTTTTCAGATGGTCCTTTTGACCGGGGGGAAGTGAGACTTCATTGTAGTGCAGATTTCCTTTGCAAGCTTGCTTGGTTGGCCAAAAAGGGCGTATGCGTTTTTTCCTGAATATATTCAGGAAAAAACGCATACGCCCTTTTTGGCCAAGTGCATCATTGTGGACGTTCTGCCTCTTTTCCTATGCTTTCAATGCAATTCCAGTCTACCTCCTGAAATCGGTTTCCTGCAATTCTGCCCCGCTTTCAAGTCCTCTTGGCAGCCTTACTTCAGTCTATTTTTGGACGATAGCTGTCATTTATAACTCTGCAGGTTTGTGAATTACAGTGCTCCTGAGCTCCTTTCTTCAACTCGCTTTCTTGTGACCTGGCCGCAACACCGCAGGATGTCTTCAGGCCCTAATCTAGTTCTGGCACGGCACGCTGAGCCTTTGGTTAATTCCTCTTCCTGGTGGGAAATGAGAGTTAAATTTGCCCATCCAGACACCTCCAGCTAGTCTCTCATTGGTTCTCGCTATTCCTGTTCATCTTCCACAGAAATTGCAAACTGGGCCAAACAGGAGGTTAAAGGGACTGACTCTCCAAGTGGGGAGAGTGTTAGTAAAGCGTCTGGAATGTTGCACCCGAGTACCAGGGTACGAAAACTGAGACATATTTGAATACGTCTCCCGATCACATGGTTGATCATACTCTAGGTTCCACATGCATCTTTTAGCTGAAGGAAGAATACCTTAAACCTGGGTAGTTGAAACCCGTGGAATGGGTACCATGCAATATGACTTCAAAGGGTCTTCATTTGCTCATCGAACCTCTCCAATCCTATCACTGCTGTGTTTATGCCCCTGTACACATGCTTGATTCTCTTTCGGAGACATAGCAATCCATAGGTTTTAAGATACTTACTAGTCAGGTACATTCTTAGGCGTTTAACATGCGGTGTTGAGTCCATTTCGTTGAGCAAGGAGTAGCTCTTGTCTATTCCATATTTGGCTTAAGGAACTTTATCTGTGCTCATTTCAATCTCTGGTTTTATGCAGCACCCCAACTCACCTTTCCCCTTAAGCAAGCATAAGTTGGTTTTCTAAATTTGAGACCCTGTTCTGTTTTGGAATGCAGTTCCTGTGTAGCCAAGTTTACATTCCGTGTATTAGTGATATCTTATGATGTTTCTTTTTCTGTGTGACTTATTTCAGTTAGAATCATCGTACCTGAATCCACTCATTATGCTGCTACTGGCCTGATGACATAGATTTCATTGCTGAGTGATACTGCATTGTACGTAAGTACCACAAGTTCTTTATCCAGTTTTCACTTTCTGTGATGTTGAACTTGTACGGTAAACGAGGTTCTTGTAAACAGAGCCAATCCAAACTTTGGGGTGGCTGTGTCTTTTTGATTTTAATTTCCCTAAGCTATAGGACCATAAGTGGAAGTGCCCTAGGTTCTGTTGCTTTGTTTTTTAGATGTTTCAGGAAACACCATACACTTCTCCCGAGTGGTTGTTGGCAATTTACATCCCGCCCATCAGCATAACAAGGCTCCCAGTTCTCCATGCCCTGTCCTGCCTTTCTGGATTTTACACTTTTTTCAGATGGCCCTTTTGACCGTGGGGAAGTGAGACTTCATTGTAGTGCAGATTTCCTTTGCAAGCTTGCTTGGTTGGCCAAAAAGGGCGTATGCGTTTTTTCCTGAATATATTCAGGAAAAAACGCATACGCCCTTTTTGGCCAAGTGCATCATTGTGGACGTTCTGCCTCTTTTCCTATGCTTTCAATGCAATTCCAGTCTACCTCCTGAAATCGGTTTCCTGCAATTCTGCCCCGCTTTCAAGTCCTCTTGGCAGCCTTACTTCAGTCTATTTTTGGACGATAGCTGTCATTTATAACTCTGCAGGTTTGTGAATTACAGTGCCCCTGAGCTCCTTTCTTCAACTCGCTTTCTTTTGAGCTGGCCGCAACACCGCAGGATGGCTTCAGGCCCTAATCTGGTTCCGGTATGGCACCCTGAGCCTTCGGTTATTTCCTCTTCCTGGTGGGAAATGAGAGTTAAATTTGCCCGTCCAGACACCTCCAGCTAGCCTCTCGTTGGTTCTCACTATTCCTGTTCATGTTCCGCAGAAATTGCAAACTGGGCCAAACAGGAGGTTAAAGGGACTGACTCTCCAAGTGGGGAGAGTGTTAGTAAAGCGTCTGGAATGTTGCACCCGAGTACCAGGGGAGGAAAACTGAGACATATTTTAACACGTCTACCAATCACATGGTTGATCATACTCTGGGTTCCACATGCATGTTTTAGCTGAAGGAAGAATACCTAAAATCTGCGTAGTTGAAACCCGTAGAATGGGTACCATGCAATATGACTTCAAAGGGTCTTCATTTGCTCACTGAACCGCTCCAATCCTATCACTGCTGCGTTTATGCCCCTGTACACATGCTTGATTCTCTTTCGGAGACGTAGCAATCTATAGGTTTTAACATACTTACTAGTCAGGTACATTCTTAGGCGTTTAATATGCGGTGTTGAGTCCATTTCATTGAGCAAGGAGTAGCTCTTGTCTATTCCATATTTGGCTTAAGGAACTTTGTGCTCATTTCAATCTCTGGTTTTATGCAGCACCCCAACTCACCTTTCCCCTTAAGCAAGCATAAGTTGGTTTTCTAAATTTGAGACCCTGTTCTGTTCTGTAATTCAGTTCCTGTGTAGCCAAGTTTACATTCCGTGTATTACTGATATCTTATGATGTTTCATTTTCTGTGTGACTTATTTCAGTTAGAATCATCATACCTGAATCCACTCATTGTGCTGCTAAGGGCCTTGTGACACAGATTTCATTGCTGAGTGATATTGCTTTGTAAGTAAATACCACAACTTCTTTATCCATTTTTCACTTTCTGCGATGTTGAACTTGTACTGTAAACGAGGTTCTTGTAAACAGAGCCGTTCCAAACTTTGGGGTGGCTGTGTCTTTTTGATTTTAATTTCCCTAAGCTATAGGACCATAAGTGGAAGTGCCCTAGGTTCTGTTGCTTTGTTTTTTAGATGTTTCAGGAAACACCATACACTTCTCCCGAGTGTCTGTTGGCAATTTACATCCCGCCCATCAGCATAACAAGGCTCCCAGTTCTCCATGGCCTGTCCTGCCTTTCTGGATTTTACACTTTTTTCAGATGGCCCGTTTGACCGGGGGGAAGTGAGACTTCATTGTAGTGCAGATTTCCTTTGCAAGCTTGCTTGGTTGGCCAAAAAGGGCGTATGCGTTTTTTCCTGAATATATTCAGGAAAAAACGCATACGCCCTTTTTGGCCAAGTGCATCATTGTGGACGTTCTGCCTCTTTTCCTATGCTTTCAATGCAATTCCAGTCTACCTCCTGAAATCGGTTTCCTGCAATTCTGCCCCGCTTTCAAGTCCTCTTGGCAGCCTTACTTCAGTCTATTTTTGAACGATAGCTGTCATTTATAACTCTGCAGGTTTGTGAATTACAGTGCCCCTGAGCTCCTTTCTTCAACTCGCTTTCTTGTGGGCTGGCCGCAACACCGCAGGATGGCTTCAGGCCCTAATCTGGTTCCGGCACGGCACGCTGAGCCTTTGGTTAATTCCTCTTCCTGGTGGGAAATGAGAGTTGAATTTGCCCATCCAGACACCTCCAGCTAGTCTCTCATTGGTTCTCGCTATTCCTGTTCATCTTCCGCAGAAATTGCAAACTGGGCCAAACAGGAGGTTAAAGGGACTGACTCTCCAAGTGGGGAGAGTGTTAGTAAAGCGTCTGGAATGTTGCACCCGAGTACCAGGGGAGGAAAACTGAGACATATTTGAACACGTCTACCGATCACATGGTTGATCATACTCTGGGTTCCACATGCATGTTTTAGCTGAAGGAAGAATACCTAAAATCTGCGAAGTTGAAACCCGTGGAATGGGTACCATGCAATATGACTTCAAAGGGTCTTCATTTGCTCACTGAACCTCTCCAATCCTATCACTGCTGCGTTTATGCCCCTGTACACATGCTTGATTCTCTTTCGGAGACATAGCAATCTATAGGTTTTAAGATACTTACTAGTCAGGTACATTCTTAGGCGTTTAATATGCGGTGTTGGGTCCATTTCGTTGAGCAAGGAGTAGCTCTTGTCTATTCCATATTTGGCTTAAGGAACTTTGTGCTCATTTCAATCTCTGGTTTTCTGCAGCACCCCAACTCACCTTTCCCCTTAAGCAAGCATAAGTTCGTTTTCTAAATTTGAGACCCTGTTCTGTTCTGTAATTCTGTTCCTGTGTAGCCAAGTTTACATTCCGTGTATTACTGATATCTTATGATGTTTCTTTTTCTGTGTGACTTATTTCAGTTAGAATCATCATACCTGAATCCACTCATTGTGCTGCTAAGGGCCTGATGACACAGATTTCATTGCTGAGTGATATTGCTTTGTAAGTAAATACCACAACTTCTTTATCCATTTTTCACTTTCTGCGATGTTGAACTTGTACTGTAAACGAGGTTCTTGTAAACAGAGCCGTTCCAAACTTTGGGGTGGCTGTGTCTTTTTGATTTTAATTTCCCTAAGCTATAGGACCATAAGTGGAAGTGCCATAGGTTCTGTTGCTTTGTTTTTTAGATGTTTCAGGAAACACCATACACTTCTCCCGAGTGGTTGTTGGCAATTTACATCCCGCCCATCAGCATAACAAGGCTCCCAGTTCTCCATGGCCTGTCCTGCCTTTCTGGATTTTACCCTTTTTTCAGATGGCCCTTTTGACCGGGGGGAAGTGAGACTTCATTGTAGTGCAGATTTCCTTTGCAAGCTTGCTTGGTTGGCCAAAAAGGGCGTATGCGTTTTTTCCTGAATATATTCAGGAAAAAACGCATACGCCCTTTTTGGCCAAGTGCATCATTGTGGACGTTCTGCCTCTTTTCCTATGCTTTCAATGCAATTCCAGTCTACCTCCTGAAATCGGTTTCCTGCAATTCTGCCCCGCTTTCAAGTCCTCTTGGCAGCCTTACTTCAGTCTACTTTTGGACGATAGCTGTCATTTATAACTCTGCAGGTTTGTGAATTACAGTGCCCCTGAGCTCCTTTCTTCAACTCGCTTTCTTGTGACCTGGCCGCAACACCGCAGGATGGCTTCAGGCCCTAATCTGGTTCCGGCCCGGCATGCTGAGCCTTTGGTTAATTCCTCTTCCTGGTGGGAAATGAGAGTTGAATTTGCCCGTCCAGACACCTCCAGCTAGCCTCTCATTGGTTCTCGCTATTCCTGTTCATCTTCCGCAGAAATTGCAAACTGGGCCAAACAGGAGGTTAAAGGGACTGACTCTCCAAGTCGGGAGAGTGTTAGTAAAGCGTCTGGAATGTTGCACCCGAGTACCAGGGGAGGAAAACTGAGACATATTTGAACACGTCTCCCGTTCACATGGTTGATCATACTCTGGGTTCCACATGCATGTTTCAGCTGAAGGAAGAATACCTTAAACCTGGAGAGTTGAGACCCGTGTAATGGGTACCGTGCAATATGACTTCAAAGGGTCTTCATTTGCTCACCGAACCTCTCCAATCCTATCACTGCTGCGTTTATGCCCCTGTACACACGCTTGATTCTCTTTTGGAGACATAGCAATCCATAGGTTTTAAGATACTTACTAGTCAGGTACATTCTTAGGCGTTTAATATGGGGTTTTGAGTCCATTTCGTTGAGCAAGGAGTAGCTCTTGTCTATTCCATATTTGGCTTAAGGAACTTTATCTGTGCTCATTTCAATCTCTGGTTTTATGCAGCACCCCAACTCACCTTTCCCCTTAAGCAAGCATAAGTTGGTTTTCTAAATTTGAGACCCTGTTCTGTTTTGGAATGCAGTTCCTGTGTAGCCAAGTTTACATTCCGTGTATTAGTGATATCTTATGATGTTTCTTTTTCTGTGTGACTTTTTTCAGTTAGAATCATCATACCTGAATCCACTCATTGTGCTGCTAAGGGCCTGATGACACAGATTTCATTGGTGAGTGATATTGCTTTGTAAGTAAATACCACAACTTCTTTATCCATTTTTCACTTTCTGCGATGTTGAACTTGTACTGTAAACGAGGTTCTTGTAAACAGAGCCGTTCCAAACTTTGGGGTGGCTGTGTCTTTTTCATTTTAATTTCCCTAAGCTATAGGACCATAAGTGGAAGTGCCCTAGGTTCTGTTGCTTTGTTTTTTAGTTGTTTCAGGAAACACCATACACTTCTCCCAAGTGGTTCTTGGCAATTTACATCCCGCCCATCAGCATAACAAGGCTCCCAGTTCTCCATGGCCTGTCCTGCCTTTCTGGATTTTACCCTTTTTTCAGATGGCCCTTTTGACCGGGGGGAAGTGAGACTTCATTGTAGTGCAGATTTCCTTTGCAAGCTTGCTTGGTTGGCCAAAAAGGGCGTATGCGTTTTTTCCTGAATATATTCAGGAAAAAACGCATACGCCCTTTTTGGCCAAGTGCATCATTGTGGACGTTCTGCCTCTTTTCCTATGCTTTCAATGCAATTCCAGTCTACCTCCTGAAATCGGTTTCCTGCAATTCTGCCCCGCTTTCAAGTCCTCTTGGCAGCCTTACTTCAGTCTATTTTTGGACGATAGCTGTCATTTATAACTCTGCAGGTTTGTGAATTACAGTGCCCCTGAGCTCCTTTCTTCAACTCGCTTTCTTGTGACCTGGCCGCAACACCGCAGGATGGCTTCAGGCCCTAATCTGGTTCCGGCCCGGCATGCTGAGCCTTTGGTTAATTCCTCTTCCTGGTGGGAAATGAGAGTTGAATTTGCCCGTCCAGACACCTCCAGCTAGCCTCTCATTGGTTCTCGCTATTCCTGTTCATCTTCCGCAGAAATTGCAAACTGGGCCAAACAGGAGGTTAAAGGGACTGACTCTCCAAGTCGGGAGAGTGTTAGTAAAGCGTCTGGAATGTTGCACCCGAGTACCAGGGGAGGAAAACTGAGACATATTTGAACACGTCTCCCGTTCACATGGTTGATCATACTCTGGGTTCCACATGCATGTTTTAGCTGAAGGAAGAATACCTTAAACCTGGAGAGTTGAGACCCGTGTAATGGGTACCATGCAATATGACTTCAAAGGGTCTTCATTTGCTCACCGAACCTCTCCAATCCTATCACTGCTGCGTTTATGCCCCTGTACACACGCTTGATTCTCTTTTGGAGACATAGCAATCCATAGGTTTTAAGATACTTACTAGTCAGGTACATTCTTAGGCGTTTAATATGGGGTTTTGAGTCCATTTCGTTGAGCAAGGAGTAGCTCTTGTCTATTCCATATTTGGCTTAAGGAACTTTATCTGTGCTCATTTCAATCTCTGGTTTTATGCAGCACCCCAACTCACCTTTCCCCTTAAGCAAGCATAAGTTGGTTTTCTAAATTTGAGACCCTGTTCTGTTTTGGAATGCAGTTCCTGTGTAGCCAAGTTTACATTCCGTGTATTAGTGATATCTTATGATGTTTCTTTTTCTGTGTGACTTTTTTCAGTTAGAATCATCATACCTGAATCCACTCATTGTGCTGCTAAGGGCCTGATGACACAGATTTCATTGCTGAGTGATATTGCTTTGTAAGTAAATACCACAACTTCTTTATCCATTTTTCACTTTCTGCGATGTTGAACTTGTACTGTAAACGAGGTTCTTGTAAACAGAGCCGTTCCAAACTTTGGGGTGGCTGTGTCTTTTTCATTGTAATTTCCCTAAGCTATAGGACCATAAGTGGAAGTGCCCTAGGTTCTGTTGCTTTGTTTTTTAGTTGTTTCAGGAAACACCATACACTTCTCCCGAGTGGTTCTTGGCAATTTACATCCCGCCCATCAGCATAACAAGGCTCCCAGTTCTCCATGGCCTGTCCTGCCTTTCTGGATTTTACCCTTTTTTCAGATGGCCCTTTTGACCGGGGGGAAGTGAGACTTCATTGTAGTGCAGATTTCCTTTGCAAGCTTGCTTGGTTGGCCAAAAAGGGCGTATGCGTTTTTTCCTGAATATATTCAGGAAAAAACGCATACGCCCTTTTTGGCCAAGTGCATCATTGTGGACGTTCTGCCTCTTTTCCTATGCTTTCAATGCAATTCCAGTCTACCTCCTGAAATCGGTTTCCTGCAATTCTGCCCCGCTTTCAAGTCCTCTTGGCAGCCTTACTTCAGTCTATTTTTGGACGATAGCTGTCATTTATAACTCTGCAGGTTTGTGAATTACAGTGCCCCTGAGCTCCTTTCTTCAACTCGCTTTCTTGTGACCTGGCCGCAACACCGCAGGATGGCTTCAGGCCCTAATCTGGTTCCGGCCCGGCATGCTGAGCCTTTGGTTAATTCCTCTTCCTGGTGGGAAATGAGAGTTGAATTTGCCCGTCCAGACACCTCCAGCTAACCTCTCATTGGTTCTCGCTATTCCTGTTCATCTTCCGCAGAAATTGCAAACTGGGCCAAAAAGGAGGTTAAAGGGACTGACTCTCCAAGTCGGGAGAGTGTTAGTAAAGCGTCTGGAATGTTGCACCCGAGTACCAGGGGAGGAAAACTGAGACATATTTGAACACGTCTCCCGTTCACATGGTTGATCATACTCTGGGTTCCACATGCATGTTTCAGCTGAAGGAAGAATACCTTAAACCTGGAGAGTTGAGACCCGTGTAATGGGTACCATGCAATATGACTTCAAAGGGTCTTCATTTGCTCACCGAACCTCTCCAATCCTATCACTGCTGCGTTTATGCCCCTGTACACACGCTTGATTCTCTTTTGGAGACATAGCAATCCATAGGTTTTAAGATACTTACTAGTCAGGTACATTCTTAGGCGTTTAATATGGGGTTTTGAGTCCATTTCGTTGAGCAAGGAGTAGCTCTTGTCTATTCCATATTTGGCTTAAGGAACTTTATCTGTGCTCATTTCAATCTCTGGTTTTATGCAGCACCCCAACTCACCTTTACCCTTAAGCAAGCATAAGTTGGTTTTCTAAATTTGAGACCCTGTTCTGTTTTGGAATGCAGTTCCGGTGTAGCCAAGTTTACATTCCGTGTATTAGTGATATCTTATGATGTTTCTTTTTCTGTGTGACTTATTTCAGTTAGAATCATCATACCTGAATCCACTCATTGTGCTGCTAAGGGCCTGATGACACAGATTTCATTGCTGAGTGATATTGCTTTGTAAGTAAATACCACAACTTCTTTATCCATTTTTCACTTTCTGCGATGTTGAACTTGTACTGTAAACGAGGTTCTTGTAAACAGAGCCGTTCCAAACTTTGGGGTGGCTGTGTCTTTTTGATTTTAATTTCCCTAAGCTATAGGACCATAAGTGGCAGTGCCCTAGGCTCTGTTGCTTTGTTTTTTAGATGTTTCAGGAAACACCATACACTTCTCCCGAGTGTCTGTTGGCAATTTACATCCCGCCCATCAGCATAACAAGGCTCCCAGTTCTCCATGGCCTGTCCTGCCTTTCTGGATTTTACCCTTTTTTCAGATGGCCCTTTTGACCGGGGGGAAGTGAGACTTCATTGTAGTGCAGATTTCCTTTGCAAGCTTGCTTGGTTGGCCAAAAAGGGCGTATGCGTTTTTTCCTGAATATATTCAGGAAAAAACGCATACGCCCTTTTTGGCCAAGTGCATCATTGTGGACGTTCTGCCTCTTTTCCTATGCTTTCAATGCAATTCCAGTCTACCTCCTGAAATCGGTTTCCTGCAATTCTGCCCCGCTTTCAAGTCCTCTTGGCAGCCTTACTTCAGTCTATTTTTGGACGATAGCTGTCATTTATAACTCTGCAGGTTTGTGAATTACAGTGCCCTTGAGCTCCTTTCTTCAACTCGCTTTCTTGTGACCTGGCCGCAACACCGCAGGATGGCTTCAGGCCCTAATCTGGTTCCGGCCTGGCATGCTGAGCCTTTGGTTAATTCCTCTTCCTGGTGGGAAATGAGAGTTAAATTTGCCCGTCCAGACACCTCCAGCTAGCCTCTCATTGCTTCTCGCTATTCCTGTTCATCTTCCGCAGAAATTGCAAACTGGGCCAAACAGGAGGTTAAAGGGACTGACTCTCCAAGTCGGGAGAGTGTCAGTAAAGCGTCTGGAATGTTGCACCCGAATACCAGGGGAGGAAAACTGAGACATATTTGAACACGTCTCCCGTTCACATTGTTGATCATACTTGGGTTCCACATGCATGTTTTAGCTGAAGGAAGAATACCTTAAACCTGTAGAGTTGAGACCCGTGTAATGGGTACCATGCAATATGACTTCAAAGGGTCTTCATTTGCTCACCGAACCTCTCCAATCCTATCACTGCTGCGTTTATGCCCCTGTACACATGCTTGATTCTCTTTTGGATACATAGCAATCCATAGGTTTTACGATACTTACTAGTCAGGTACATTCTTAGGCATTTAATATGCGGTGTTGAGTCCATTTCGTTGAGCAAGGAGTAGCTCTTGTCTATTCCATATTTGGCTTAAGGAACTTTATCTGTGCTCATTTCAATCTCTGGTTTTATGCAGCACCCCAACTCACCTTTACCCTTTAGCAAGCATAACTTGGTTTTCTAAATTTGAGACACTGTTCTGTTCTGTAATTCAGTTCCTGTGTAGCCAAGTTTACATTCCATGTATTACTGATATCTTATGATGTTTCTTTTTCTGTGTGACTTATTTCAGTTAGAATCATCATACCTGAATCCACTCATTGTGCTGCTAAGGGCCTGATGACACAGATTTCATTGCTGAGTGATATTGCTTTGTAAGTAAATACCACAACTTCTTTATCCATTTTTCACTTTCTGCAATGTTGAACTTGTACTGTAAACGAGGTTCTTGTAAACAGAGGCGTCCCAAACTTTGGGGTGGCTGTGTCTTTTTGATTTTAATTTCCCTAAGCTATAGGACCATAAGTGGAAGTGCCCTAGGCTCTGTTGCTTTGTTTTTTAGATGTTTCAGTTAACACCATACACTTCTCTCGAGTGGTTCTTGGCAATTTACATCCCGCCCTTCAGAATAACAAGGCTCCCAGTTCTCCATGGCCTGTCCTGCCTTTCTGGATTTTACACTTTTTTCAGATGGCCCTTTTGACCGGGGAGAAGTGAGACTTCATTGTAGTGCAGATTTCCTTTGCAAGTTTGCTTGGTTGGCCAAAAAGGGCGTATGCGTTTTTTCCTGAATATATTCAGGAAAAAACGCATACGCCCTTTTTGGCCAAGTGCATCATTGTGGACGTTCTGCCTCTTTTCCTATGCTTTCAATGCAATTCCAGTCTACCTCCTGAAATCGGTTTCCTGCAATTCTGCCCCGCTTTCAAGTCCTCTTGGCAGCCTTACTTCAGTCTATTTTTGGACGATAGCTGTCATTTATAACTCTGCAGGTTTGTGAATTACAGTGCCCCTGAGCTCCTTTCTTCAACTCGCTTTCTTGTGAGCTGGCCGCAACACCGCAGGATGGCTTCAGGCCCTCATCTGGTTCCGGCACGGCATGCTGAGCCTTTGGTTAATTCCTCTTCCTGGTGGGAAATGAGAGTTAAATTTGCCCGTTCAGACACCTCCAGCTAGTCTCTCATTGGTTCTCGCTATTCCTGTTCATCTTCCGCAGAAATTGCAAACTGGGCCAAACAGGAGGTTAAAGGGACTGACTCTCCAAGTCGGGAGAGTGTTAGTAAAGCGTCTGGAATGTTGCACCCGAGTACCAGGGTACGAAAACTGAGACATATTTGAACACGTCTCCCGATCAAATGGTTGATCATACTCTAGGTTCCACATGCATGTTTTAGCTGAAGGAAGAATACCTTAAACCTGGGTAGTTGAAACCCGTGGAATGGGTACCATGCAATATGACTTCAAAGGGTCTTCATTTGCTCACCGAACCTCTCCAATCCTATCACTGCTGCGTTTATGCCCCTGTACACATGCTTGATTCTCTTTCGGAGACATAGCAATCCATAGGTTTTAAGATACTTACTAGTCAGGTACATTCTTAGGCGTTTAATATGCGGTGTTGAGTCCATTTCGTTGAGCAAGGAGTAGCTCTTGTCTATTCCATATTTGGCTTAAGGAACTTTATCTGTGCTCATTTCAATCTCTGGTTTTATGCAGCACCACAACTCACCTTTACCCTTAAGCAAGCATAAGTTGGTTTTCTAAATTTGAGACCCTGTTCTGTTCTGTAATTCAGTTCCTGTGTAGCCAAGTTTACATTCCGTGTATTACTGATATCTTATGATGTTTCTTTTTCTGTGTGACTTATTTCAGTTAGAATCATCATACCTGAATCCACTCATTGTGCTGCTAAGGGCCTGATGACACAGATTTCATTGCTGAGTGATATTGCTTTGTAAGTAAATACCACAACTTCTTTATCCATTTTTCACTTTCTGCGATGTTGAACTTGTACTGTAAACGAGGTTCTTGTAAACAGAGCCGTTCTAAACTTTGGGGTGGCTGTGTCTTTTTGATTTTAATTTCCCTAAGCTATAGGACCATAAGTGGAAGTGCCCTAGGCTCTGTTGCTTTGTTTTTTAGATGTTTCAGGAAACACCATACACTTCTCCCGAGTGGTTGTTGGCAATTTACATCCCGCCCATCAGCATAACAAGGCTCCCAGTTCTCCATGGCCTGTCCTGCCTTTCTGGATTTTACCCTTTTTTCAGATGGCCCTTTTGACCGGGGGGAAGTGAGACTTCATTGTAGTGCAGATTTCCTTTGCAAGCTTGCTTGGTTGGCCAAAAAGGGCGTATGCGTTTTTTCCTGAATATATTCAGGAAAAAACGCATACGCCCTTTTTGGCCAAGTGCATCATTGTGGACGTTCTGCCTCTTTTCCTATGCTTTCAATGCAATTCCAGTCTACCTCCTGAAATCGGTTTCCTGCAATTCTGCCCCGCTTTCAAGTCCTCTTGGCAGCCTTACTTCAGTCTATTTTTGGACGATAGCTGTCATTTATAACTCTGCAGGTTTGTGAATTACAGTGCCCCTGAGCTCCTTTCTTCAACTCGCTTTCTTGTGACCTGGCCGCAACACCGCAGGATGGCTTCAGGCCCTAATCTGGTTCCGGCCGGGCATGCTGAGCCTTTGGTTAATTCCTCTTCCTGGTGGGAAATGAGAGTTATATTTGCCCGTCCAGACACCTCCAGCTAGCCTCTCATTGGTTCTCGCTATTCCTGTTCATCTTCCGCAGAAATTGCAAACTGGGCCAAACAGGAGGTTAAAGGCGCGGACTCTCCAAGTGGGGACAGTGTTAGTAAAGCGTCTGGAATGTTGCACCCGAGTACCAGGGGAGGAAAACTGAGACATATTTGAACACGTCTCCCGATCTCATGGTTGATCATACTCTGGGTTCCACATGCATGTTTTAGCTGAAGGAAGAATACCTAAAACCTGGGTAGTTGAAACCCGTGTAATGGGTACCATGCAATATGACTTCAAAGGGTCTTCATTTGCTCACCGAACCTCTCTAATCCTATCACTGCTGCGTTTATGCCCCTGTACACATGCTTGATTCTCTTTCGGAGACATAGCAATCCCTAGGTTTTAAGATACTTACTAGTCAGGTACATTCTTAGGCGTTTAATATGCGGTGTTGAGTCCATTTCTTTCAGCAAGGAGTAGCTCTTGTCTATTCCATATTTGGCTTAAGGAACTTTATCTGTGCTCATTTCAATCTCTGGTTTTATGCAGCACCCCAACTCACCTTTCCCCTTAAGCAAGCATAAGTTGGTTTTCTAAATTTGAGACCCTGTTCTGTTCTGTAATTCAGTTCCTGTGTAGCCAAGTTTACATTCCGTGTATTACTGATATCTTATGATGTTTCTTTTTCTGTGTGACTTATTTCAGTTAGAATCATCATACCTGAATCCACTCATTGTGCTGCTAAGGGACTGATGACACAGATTTCATTGCTGAGTGATATTGCTTTGTAAGTAAATACCACAACTTTTTTATCCATTTTTCATTTTCTGCGATGTTGAACTTGTACTGTAAACGAGGTTCTTGTAAACAGAGCCATTCGAAACTTTGGGGTGGCTGTGTCTTTTTGATTTTAAATTCCCTAAGCTATAGGACCATAAGTGGAAGTGCCCTAGGCTCTCTTGCTTTGTTTTTTAGATGTTTCAGGAAACACCATACACTTCTCCCGAGTGGTTGTTGGCAATTTACATCCCGCCCTTCAGCATAACAAGGCTCCCAGTTCTCCATGGCCTGTCCTGCCTTTCTGGATTTTACACTTTTTTCAGATGGCCCTTTTGACCGGGGGGAAGTGAGACTTCATTGTAGTGCAGATTTCCTTTGCAAGCTTGCTTGGTTGGCCAAAAAGGGCGTATGCGTTTTTTCCTGAATATATTCAGGAAAAAACGCATACGCCCTTTTTGGCCAAGTGCATCATTGTGGACGTTCTGCCTCTTTTCCTATGCTTTCAATGCAATTCCAGTCTACCTCCTGAAATCGGTTTCCTGCAATTCTGCCCCGCTTTCAAGTCCTCTTGGCAGCCTTACTTCAGTCTATTTTTGGACGATAGCTGTCATTTATAACTCTGCAGGTTTGTGAATTACAGTGCCCCTGAGCTCCTTTCTTCAACTTGCTTTCTTGTGACCTGGCCGCAACACCGCAGGATGGCTTCAGGCCCTAATCTGGTTCCGGCCCGGCATGCTGAGCCTTTGGTTAATTCCTCTTCCTGGTGGGAAATGAGAGTTGAATTTGCCCGTCCAGACACCTGCAGCTAGCCTCTCATTGGTTCTCGCTATTCCTGTTCATCTTCCGCAGAAATTGCAAACTGGGCCAAACAGGAGGTTAAAGGCGCTGACTCTCCAAGTGGGGAGAGTGTTAGTAAAGCGTCTGGAATGTTGCACCCGAGTACCAGGGTACGAAAACTGAGACATATTTGAACACGTCTCCCGATCACATGGTTGATCATACTCTGGGTTCCACATGCATGTTTTAGCTGAAGGAAGAATACCTAAAACCTTGGTAGTTGAAACCCGAGGAATGGGTACCATGCAATATGACTTCAAAGGGTCTTCGTTTGCTCACCGAACCTCTCCAATCCTATCACTGCTGCGTTTATGCCCCTGTACACATGCTTGATTCTCTTTCGGAGACATAGCAATCTATAGGTTTTAAGATACTTACTAGTCAGGTACATTCTTAGGCGTTTAATATGCGGTGTTGAGTCCATTTCGTTGAGCAAGGAGTAGCTCTTGTCTATTCCATATTTGGCTTAAGGAACTTTATCTGTGCTCATTTCAATCTCTGGTTTTATGCAGCACCCCAACTCACCTTTCCCCTTAAGCAAGCATAAGTTGGTTTTCTAAATTTGAGACCCTGTTCTGTTCTGTAATTCAGTTCCTGTGTAGCCAAGTTTACATTCCGTGTATTACTGATATCTTATGATGTTTCTTTTTCTGTGTGACTTATTTCAGTTAGAATCATCATACCTGAATCCACTCATTGTGCTGCTAAGGGACTGATGACACAGATTTCATTGCTGAGTGATATTGCTTTGTAAGTAAATACCACAACTTTTTTATCCATTTTTCATTTTCTGCGATGTTGAACTTGTACTGTAAACGAGGTTCTTGTAAACAGAGCCATTCGAAACTTTGGGGTGGCTGTGTCTTTTTGATTTTAAATTCCCTAAGCTATAGGACCATAAGTGGAAGTGCCCTAGGCTCTCTTGCTTTGTTTTTTAGATGTTTCAGGAAACACCATACACTTCTCCCGAGTGGTTGTTGGCAATTTACATCCCGCCCTTCAGCATAACAAGGCTCCCAGTTCTCCATGGCCTGTCCTGCCTTTCTGGATTTTACACTTTTTTCAGATGGCCCTTTTGACCGGGGGGAAGTGAGACTTCATTGTAGTGCAGATTTCCTTTGCAAGCTTGCTTGGTTGGCCAAAAAGGGCGTATGCGTTTTTTCCTGAATATATTCAGGAAAAAACGCATACGCCCTTTTTGGCCAAGTGCATCATTGTGGACGTTCTGCCTCTTTTCCTATGCTTTCAATGCAATTCCAGTCTACCTCCTGAAATCGGTTTCCTGCAATTCTGCCCCGCTTTCAAGTCCTCTTGGCAGCCTTACTTCAGTCTATTTTTGGACGATAGCTGTCATTTATAACTCTGCAGGTTTGTGAATTACAGTGCCCCTGAGCTCCTTTCTTCAACTTGCTTTCTTGTGACCTGGCCGCAACACCGCAGGATGGCTTCAGGCCCTAATCTGGTTCCGGCCCGGCATGCTGAGCCTTTGGTTAATTCCTCTTCCTGGTGGGAAATGAGAGTTGAATTTGCCCGTCCAGACACCTGCAGCTAGCCTCTCATTGGTTCTCGCTATTCCTGTTCATCTTCCGCAGAAATTGCAAACTGGGCCAAACAGGAGGTTAAAGGCGCTGACTCTCCAAGTGGGGAGAGTGTTAGTAAAGCGTCTGGAATGTTGCACCCGAGTACCAGGGTACGAAAACTGAGACATATTTGAACACGTCTCCCGATCACATGGTTGATCATACTCTGGGTTCCACATGCATGTTTTAGCTGAAGGAAGAATACCTAAAACCTTGGTAGTTGAAACCCGAGGAATGGGTACCATGCAATATGACTTCAAAGGGTCTTCGTTTGCTCACCGAACCTCTCCAATCCTATCACTGCTGCGTTTATGCCCCTGTACACATGCTTGATTCTCTTTCGGAGACATAGCAATCTATAGGTTTTAAGATACTTACTAGTCAGGTACATTCTTAGGCGTTTAATATGCGGTGTTGAGTCCATTTCGTTGAGCAAGGAGTAGCTCTTGTCTATTCCATATTTGGCTTAAGGAACTTTATCTGTGCTCATTTCAATCTCTGGTTTTATGCAGCACCCCAACTCACCTTTCCCCTTAAGCAAGCATAAGTTGGTTTTCTAAATTTGAGACCCTGTTCTGTTCTGTAATTCAGTTCCTGTGTAGCCAAGTTTACATTCCGTGTATTACTGATATCTTATGATGTTTCTTTTTCTGTGTGACTTATTTCAGTTAGAATCATCATACCTGAATCCACTCATTGTGCTGCTAAGGGACTGATGACACAGATTTCATTGCTGAGTGATATTGCTTTGTAAGTAAATACCACAACTTTTTTATCCATTTTTCATTTTCTGCGATGTTGAACTTGTACTGTAAACGAGGTTCTTGTAAACAGAGCCATTCGAAACTTTGGGGTGGCTGTGTCTTTTTGATTTTAAATTCCCTAAGCTATAGGACCATAAGTGGAAGTGCCCTAGGCTCTCTTGCTTTGTTTTTTAGATGTTTCAGGAAACACCATACACTTCTCCCGAGTGGTTGTTGGCAATTTACATCCCGCCCTTCAGCATAACAAGGCTCCCAGTTCTCCATGGCCTGTCCTGCCTTTCTGGATTTTACACTTTTTTCAGATGGCCCTTTTGACCGGGGGGAAGTGAGACTTCATTGTAGTGCAGATTTCCTTTGCAAGCTTGCTTGGTTGGCCAAAAAGGGCGTATGCGTTTTTTCCTGAATATATTCAGGAAAAAACGCATACGCCCTTTTTGGCCAAGTGCATCATTGTGGACGTTCTGCCTCTTTTCCTATGCTTTCAATGCAATTCCAGTCTACCTCCTGAAATCGGTTTCCTGCAATTCTGCCCCGCTTTCAAGTCCTCTTGGCAGCCTTACTTCAGTCTATTTTTGGACGATAGCTGTCATTTATAACTCTGCAGGTTTGTGAATTACAGTGCCCCTGAGCTCCTTTCTTCAACTTGCTTTCTTGTGACCTGGCCGCAACACCGCAGGATGGCTTCAGGCCCTAATCTGGTTCCGGCCCGGCATGCTGAGCCTTTGGTTAATTCCTCTTCCTGGTGGGAAATGAGAGTTGAATTTGCCCGTCCAGACACCTGCAGCTAGCCTCTCATTGGTTCTCGCTATTCCTGTTCATCTTCCGCAGAAATTGCAAACTGGGCCAAACAGGAGGTTAAAGGCGCTGACTCTCCAAGTGGGGAGAGTGTTAGTAAAGCGTCTGGAATGTTGCACCCGAGTACCAGGGTACGAAAACTGAGACATATTTGAACACGTCTCCCGATCACATGGTTGATCATACTCTGGGTTCCACATGCATGTTTTAGCTGAAGGAAGAATACCTAAAACCTTGGTAGTTGAAACCCGAGGAATGGGTACCATGCAATATGACTTCAAAGGGTCTTCGTTTGCTCACCGAACCTCTCCAATCCTATCACTGCTGCGTTTATGCCCCTGTACACATGCTTGATTCTCTTTCGGAGACATAGCAATCTATAGGTTTTAAGATACTTACTAGTCAGGTACATTCTTAGGCGTTTAATATGCGGTGTTGAGTCCATTTCGTTGAGCAAGGAGTAGCTCTTGTCTATTCCATATTTCACTTAAGGAACTTTATCTGTGCTCATTTCAATCTCTGGTTTTATGCAGCACCCCAACTCACCTTTCCCCTTAAGCAAGCATAAGTTGGTTTTCTAAATTTGAGACCCTGTTCTGTTCTGTAATTCAGTTCCTGTGTAGCCAAGTTTACATTCCGTGTATTACTGATATCTTATGATGTTTCTTTTTCTGTGTGACTTATTTCAGTTAGAATCATCATACCTGAATCCACTCATTGTGCTGCTAAGGGACTGATGACACAGATTTCATTGCTGAGTGATATTGCTTTGTAAGTAAATACCACAACTTTTTTATCCATTTTTCATTTTCTGCGATGTTGAACTTGTACTGTAAACGAGGTTCTTGTAAACAGAGCCATTCGAAACTTTGGGGTGGCTGTGTCTTTTTGATTTTAAATTCCCTAAGCTATAGGACCATAAGTGGAAGTGCCCTAGGCTCTCTTGCTTTGTTTTTTAGATGTTTCAGGAAACACCATACACTTCTCCCGAGTGGTTGTTGGCAATTTACATCCCGCCCTTCAGCATAACAAGGCTCCCAGTTCTCCATGGCCTGTCCTGCCTTTCTGGATTTTACACTTTTTTCAGATGGCCCTTTTGACCGGGGGGAAGTGAGACTTCATTGTAGTGCAGATTTCCTTTGCAAGCTTGCTTGGTTGGCCAAAAAGGGCGTATGCGTTTTTTCCTGAATATATTCAGGAAAAAACGCATACGCCCTTTTTGGCCAAGTGCATCATTGTGGACGTTCTGCCTCTTTTCCTATGCTTTCAATGCAATTCCAGTCTACCTCCTGAAATCGGTTTCCTGCAATTCTGCCCCGCTTTCAAGTCCTCTTGGCAGCCTTACTTCAGTCTATTTTTGGACGATAGCTGTCATTTATAACTCTGCAGGTTTGTGAATTACAGTGCCCCTGAGCTCCTTTCTTCAACTTGCTTTCTTGTGACCTGGCCGCAACACCGCAGGATGGCTTCAGGCCCTAATCTGGTTCCGGCCCGGCATGCTGAGCCTTTGGTTAATTCCTCTTCCTGGTGGGAAATGAGAGTTGAATTTGCCCGTCCAGACACCTGCAGCTAGCCTCTCATTGGTTCTCGCTATTCCTGTTCATCTTCCGCAGAAATTGCAAACTGGGCCAAACAGGAGGTTAAAGGCGCTGACTCTCCAAGTGGGGAGAGTGTTAGTAAAGCGTCTGGAATGTTGCACCCGAGTACCAGGGTACGAAAACTGAGACATATTTGAACACGTCTCCCGATCACATGGTTGATCATACTCTGGGTTCCACATGCATGTTTTAGCTGAAGGAAGAATACCTAAAACCTTGGTAGTTGAAACCCGAGGAATGGGTACCATGCAATATGACTTCAAAGGGTCTTCGTTTGCTCACCGAACCTCTCCAATCCTATCACTGCTGCGTTTATGCCCCTGTACACATGCTTGATTCTCTTTCGGAGACATAGCAATCTATAGGTTTTAAGATACTTACTAGTCAGGTACATTCTTAGGCGTTTAATATGCGGTGTTGAGTCCATTTCGTTGAGCAAGGAGTAGCTCTTGTCTATTCCATATTTGGCTTAAGGAACTTTATCTGTGCTCATTTCAATCTCTGGTTTTATGCAGCACCCCAACTCACCTTTACCCTTAAGCAAGCATAAGTTGGTTTTCTAAATTTGAGACCCTGTTCTGTTCTGTAATTCAGTTCCTGTGTAGCCAAGTTTACATTCCGTGTATTACTGATATCTTATGATGTTTCTTTTTCTGTGTGACTTATTTCAGTTAGAATCATCATACCTGAATCCACTCATTGTGCTGCTAAGGGACTGATGACACAGATTTCATTGCTGAGTGATATTGCTTTGTAAGTAAATACCACAACTTTTTTATCCATTTTTCATTTTCTGCGATGTTGAACTTGTACTGTAAACGAGGTTCTTGTAAACAGAGCCATTCGAAACTTTGGGGTGGCTGTGTCTTTTTGATTTTAAATTCCCTAAGCTATAGGACCATAAGTGGAAGTGCCCTAGGCTCTCTTGCTTTGTTTTTTAGATGTTTCAGGAAACACCATACACTTCTCCCGAGTGGTTGTTGGCAATTTACATCCCGCCCTTCAGCATAACAAGGCTCCCAGTTCTCCATGGCCTGTCCTGCCTTTCTGGATTTTACACTTTTTTCAGATGGCCCTTTTGACCGGGGGGAAGTGAGACTTCATTGTAGTGCAGATTTCCTTTGCAAGCTTGCTTGGTTGGCCAAAAAGGGCGTATGCGTTTTTTCCTGAATATATTCAGGAAAAAACGCATACGCCCTTTTTGGCCAAGTGCATCATTGTGGACGTTCTGCCTCTTTTCCTATGCTTTCAATGCAATTCCAGTCTACCTCCTGAAATCGGTTTCCTGCAATTCTGCCCCGCTTTCAAGTCCTCTTGGCAGCCTTACTTCAGTCTATTTTTGGACGATAGCTGTCATTTATAACTCTGCAGGTTTGTGAATTACAGTGCCCCTGAGCTCCTTTCTTCAACTTGCTTTCTTGTGACCTGGCCGCAACACCGCAGGATGGCTTCAGGCCCTAATCTGGTTCCGGCCCGGCATGCTGAGCCTTTGGTTAATTCCTCTTCCTGGTGGGAAATGAGAGTTGAATTTGCCCGTCCAGACACCTGCAGCTAGCCTCTCATTGGTTCTCGCTATTCCTGTTCATCTTCCGCAGAAATTGCAAACTGGGCCAAACAGGAGGTTAAAGGCGCTGACTCTCCAAGTGGGGAGAGTGTTAGTAAAGCGTCTGGAATGTTGCACCCGAGTACCAGGGTACGAAAACTGAGACATATTTGAACACGTCTCCCGATCACATGGTTGATCATACTCTGGGTTCCACATGCATGTTTTAGCTGAAGGAAGAATACCTAAAACCTTGGTAGTTGAAACCCGAGGAATGGGTACCATGCAATATGACTTCAAAGGGTCTTCGTTTGCTCACCGAACCTCTCCAATCCTATCACTGCTGCGTTTATGCCCCTGTACACATGCTTGATTCTCTTTCGGAGACATAGCAATCTATAGGTTTTAAGATACTTACTAGTCAGGTACATTCTTAGGCGTTTAATATGCGGTGTTGAGTCCATTTCGTTGAGCAAGGAGTAGCTCTTGTCTATTCCATATTTGGCTTAAGGAACTTTATCTGTGCTCATTTCAATCTCTGGTTTTATGCAGCACCCCAACTCACCTTTCCCCTTAAGCAAGCATAAGTTGGTTTTCTAAATTTGAGACCCTGTTCTGTTCTGTAATTCAGTTCCTGTGTAGCCAAGTTTACATTCCATGTATTACTGATATCTTATGATGTTTCTTTTTCTGTGTGACTTATTTCAGTTAGAATCATCGTACCTGAATCCACTCATTATGCTGCTACGGGCCTGATGACATAGGTTTCATTGCTGAGTGATACTGCATTGTACGTAAGTACCACAAGTTCTTTATCCATTTTTCACTTTCTGTGATATTGAACTTGTACGGTAAACGAGGTTCTTGTAAACAGAGGCGTCCCAAACTTTGAGGTGGCTGTGTCTTTTTGATTTTAATTTCCCTAAGCCATAGGACCATAAGTGGAAGTGCCCTAGGCTCTGTTGCTTTGTTTTTTAGATGTTTCAGGAAACACCATACACTTCTCCCGAGTGTCTGTTGGCAATTTACATCCCGCCCATCAGCATCACAATGCTCCCAGTTCTCCATAGCCTGTCCTGCTTTTCTGGGTTTTACATTTTTTTCAGATGGCCCTTTTGACCGGGGGGGAGTGAGACTTCATTGTAGTGCAGATTTCCTTTGGAAGCTTGCTTGGTTGGCCAAAAAGGGCGTATGCGTTTTTTCCTGAATATATTCAGGAAAAAACGCATACGCCCTTTTTGGCCAAGTGCATCATTGTGGACGTTCTGCCTCTTTTCCTATGCTTTCAATGCAATTCCAATCTACCTCCTGAAATCGGTTTCCTGCAATTCTGCCCCGCTTTCAAGTCCTCTTGGCAGCCTTACTTCAGTCTATTTTTGGACGATAGCTGTCATTTATAACTCTGCAGGTTTGTGAATTACAGTGCCCCTGAGCTCCTTTCTTCAACTCGCTTTCTTGTGACCTGGCCGCAACACCGCAGGATGTCTTCAGGCCCTAATCTGGTTCCGGCACGGCACGCTGAGCCTTTGGTTATTTCCTCTTCCTGGTGGGAAATGAGAGTTAAATTTGCCCGTTCAGACACCTCCAGCTAGTCTCTCATTGGTTCTCGCTATTCCTGTTCATCTTCCGCAGAAATTGCAAACTGGGCTAAACAGGAGGTTAAAGGGACTGACTCTCCAAGTGGGGAGAGTGTTAGTAAAGCGTCTGGAATGTTGCACCCGAGTACCAGGGTACGAAAACTGAGACATATTTGAACACGTCTCCCGATCACATGGTTGATCATACTCTAGGTTCCACATGCATGTTTTAGCTGAAGGAAGAATACCTTAAACCTGGGTAGGTGAAACCCGTGGAATGGGTACCATGCAATATGACTTCAAAGGGTCTTTATTTGCTCACCGAACCTCTCCAATCCTATCACTGCTGCGTTTATGCCCCTGTACACATGCTTGATTCTCTTTCGGAGACATAGCAATCCATAGGTTTTAAGATACTTACTAGTCAGGTACATTCTTAGGCGTTTAATATGCGGTGTTGAGTCCATTTCGTTGAGCAAGGAGTAGCTCTTGTCTATTCCATATTTGGCTTAAGGAACTTTATCTGTGCTCATTTCAATCTCTGGTTTTATGCAGCACCCCAACTCACCTTTCCCCTTAAGCAAGCATAAGTTGGTTTTCTAAATTTGAGACCCTGTTCTGTTCTGTAATTCAGTTCCTGTGTAGCCAAGTTTCCATTCCGTGTATTACTGATATCTTATGATGTTTCTTTTTCTGTGTGACTTATTTCAGTTAGAATCATCATACCTGAATCCACTCATTGTGCTGCTACGGGCCTGATGACATAGATTTCATTGCTGAGTGATATTGCTTTGTAAGTGAATACCACAACTTCTTTATCCATTTTTCACTTTCTGCGATGTTGAACTTGTACGGTAAACGAGGTTCTTGTAAACAGAGCCGTTCCAAACTTTGGGGTGGCTGTGTCTTTTTGATTTTAATTTCCCTAAGCTATAGGACCAGAAGTGGAAGTGCCCTAGGTTCTGTTGCTTTGTTTTTTAGATGTTTCAGGAAACACCATACACTTCTCCCGAGTGGTTGTTGGCAATTTACATCCCGCCCATCAGCATAACAAGGCTCCCAGTTCTCCATGGCCTGTCCTGCCTTTCTGGATTTTACACTTTTTTCAGATGGCCCTTTTGACCGGGGGGAAGTGAGACTTCATTGTAGTGCAGATTTCCTTTGCAAGCTTGCTTGGTTGGCCAAAAAGGGCGTATGCGTTTTTTCCTGAATATATTCAGGAAAAAACGCATACGCCCTTTTTGGCCAAGTGCATCATTGTGGACGTTCTGCCTCTTTTCCTATGCTTTCAATGCAATTCCAGTCTACCTCCTGAAATCGGTTTCCTGCAATTCTGCCCCGCTTTCAAGTCCTCTTGGCAGCCTTACTTCAGTCTATTTTTGGACGATAGTTGTCATTTATAACTCTGCAGGTTTGTGAATTACAGTGCCCCTGAGCTCCTTTCTTCAACTCGCTTTCTTGTGACCTGGCCGCAACACCGCAGGATGGCTTCAGGCCCTAATCTGGTTCCGGCACGGCACGCTGAGCCTCTGGTTATTTCCTCTTCCTGGTGGGAAATGAGAGTTAAATTTGCCCGTCCAGACACCTCCAGCTAGTCTCTCATTGGTTCTCGCTATTCCTGTTCATCTTCCGCAGAAATTGCAAACTGGGCCAAACAGGAGGTTAAAGGCGCTGACTCTCCAAGTGGGGACAGTGTTAGTAAAGCGTCTGGAATGTTGCACCCGAGTACCAGGGGAGGAAAACTGAGACATATTTGAACACGTCTCCCGATCTCATGGTTGATCATACTCTGGGTTCCACATGCATGTTTTAGCTGAAGGAAGAATACCTAAAACCTGGGTAGTTGAAACCCGTGGAATGGGTACCATGCAATATGACTTCAAAGGGTCTTCATTTGCTCACCGAACCTCTCTAATCCTATCACTGCTGCGTTTATGCCCCTGTACACATGCTTGATTCTCTTTCGCAGACATAGCAATCCCTAGGTTTTAAGATACTTACTAGTCAGGTACATTCTTAGGCGTTTAATATGCGGTGTTGAGTCCATTTCTTTGAGCAAGGAGTAGCTCTTGTCTATTCCATATTTGGCTTAAGGAACTTTATCTGTGCTCATTTCAATCTCTGGTTTTATGCAGCACCCCAACTCACCTTTCCCCTTAAGCAAGCATAAGTTGGTTTTCTAAATTTGAGACCCTGTTCTGTTCTGTAATTCAGTTCCTGTGTAGCCAAGTTTACATTCCGTGTATTACTGATATCTTATGATGTTTCTTTTTCTGTGTGACTTATTTCAGTTAGAATCATCATACCTGAATCCACTCATTGTGCTGCTAAGGGACTGATGACACAGATTTCATTGCTGAGTGATATTGCTTTGTAAGTAAATACCACAACTTTTTTATCCATTTTTCACTTTCTGCGATGTTGAACTTGTACTGTAAACGAGGTTCTTGTAAACAGAGCCATTCGAAACTTTGGGGTGGCTGTGTCTTTTTGATTTTAAATTCCCTAAGCTATAGGACCATAATTGGAAGTGCCCTAGGCTCTCTTGCTTTGTTTTTTAGATGTTTCAGGAAACACCATACACTTCTCCCGAGTGTTTGTTGGCAATTTACATCCCGCCCTTCAGCATAACAAGGCTCCCAGTTCTCCATGGCCTGTCCTGCCTTTCTGGATTTTACACTTTTTTCAGATGGCCCTTTTGACCGGGGGGAAGTGAGACTTCATTGTAGTGCAGATTTCCTTTGCAAGCTTGCTTGGTTGGCCAAAAAGGGCGTATGCGTTTTTTCCTGAATATATTCAGGAAAAAACGCATACGCCCTTTTTGGCCAAGTGCATCATTGTGGACGTTCTGCCTCTTTTCCTATGCTTTCAATGCAATTCCAGTCTACCTCCTGAAATCGGTTTCCTGCAATTCTGCCCCGCTTTCAAGTCCTCTTGGCAGCCTTACTTCAATCTATTTTTGGACGATAGCTGTCATTTATAACTCTGCAGGTTTGTGAATTACGGTGCCCCTGAGCTCCTTTCTTCAACTCGCTTTCTTGTGAGCTGGCCGCAACACCGCAGGATGGCTTCAGGCACTAATCTGGTTCAGGCCCGGCATGCTGAGCCTTTGGTTAATTCCTCTTCCTGGTGGGAAATGAGAGTTAAATTTGCCCGTCCAGACACCTCCAGCTAGCCTCTCATTGGTTCTCGCTATTCCTGTTCATCTTCCGCAGAAATTGCAAACTGGGCCAAATAGGAGGTTAAAGGCGCTGACTCTCCAAGTGGGGAGAGTGTTAGTAAAGCGTCTGGAATGTTGCACCCGAGTACCAGGGTACGAAAACTGAGACATATTTGAACACGTCTCCCGATCACATGGTTGATCATACTCTGGGTTCCACATGCATGTTTTAGCTGAAGGAAGAATACCTAAAACCTGGGTAGTTGAAACCCGTGGAATGGGTACCATGCAATATGACTTCAAAGGGTCTTCATTTGCTCACCGAACCTCTCCAATCCTATCACTGCTGCGTTTATGCCCCTGTACACATGCTTGATTCTCTTTCGGAGACATAGCAATCTATAGGTTTTAAGATACTTACTAGTCAGGTACATTCTTAGGCGTTTAATATGCGGTGTTGAGTCCATTTCGTTGAGCAAGGAGTAGCTCTTGTCTATTCCATATTTGGCTTAAGGAACTTTATCTGTGCTCATTTCAATCTCTGGTTTTATGCAGCACCCCAACTCACCTTTCCCCTTAAGCACGCATAGGTTGGTTTTCTAAATTTGAGACCCTGTTCTGTTCTGTAATTCAGTTCCTGTGTAGCCAAGTTTCCATTCCGTGTATTACTGATATCTTATGATGTTTCTTTTTCTGTGTGACTTATTTCAGTTAGAATCATCATACCTGAATCCACTCATTGTGCTGCTAAGGGCCTGATGACATAGATTTCATTGCTGAGTGATATTGCTTTGTAAGTGAATACCACAACTTCTTTATCCATTTTTCACTTTCTGCGATGTTGAACTTGTACGGTAAACGAGGTTCTTGTAAACAGAGCCGTTCCAAACTTTGGGGTGGCTGTGTCTTTTTGATTTTAATTTCCCTAAGCTATAGGACCATAAGTGGAAGTGCCCTAGGTTCTGTTGCTTTGTTTTTTAGATGTTTCAGGAAACACCATACACTTCTCCCGAGTGGTTGTTGGCAATTTACATCCCGCCCATCAGCATAACAAGGCTCCCAGTTCTCCATGGCCTGTCCTGCCTTTCTGGATTTTACACTTTTTTCAGATGGCCCTTTTGACCGGGGGGAAGTGAGACTTCATTGTAGTGCAGATTTCCTTTGCAAGCTTGCTTGGTTGGCCAAAAAGGGCGTATGCGTTTTTTCCTGAATATATTCAGGAAAAAACGCATACGCCCTTTTTGGCCAAGTGCATCATTGTGGACGTTCTGCCTCTTTTCCTATGCTTTCAATGCAATTCCAGTCTACCTCCTGAAATCGGTTTCCTGCAATTCTGCCCCGCTTTCAAGTCCTCTTGGCAGCCTTACTTCAGTCTATTTTTGGACGATAGCTGTCATTTATAACTCTGCAGGTTTGTGAATTACAGTGTCCCGGAGCTCCTTTCTTCAACTCGCTTTCTTGTGACCTGGCCACAACACCGCAGGATGGCTTCAGGCCCTAATCTGGTTCCGGCACGGCACGCTGAGCCTTTGGTTAATTCCTCTTCCTGGTGGGAAATGAGAGTTAAATTTGCCCGTTCAGACACCTCCAGCTAGTCTCTCATTGGTTCTCGCTATTCCTGTTCATCTTCCGCAGAAATTGCAAACTGGGCTAAACAGGAGGTTAAAGGGACTGACTCTCCAAGTCGGGAGAGTGTTAGTAAAGCGTCTGGAATGTTGCACCCGAGTACCAGGGTACGAAAACTGAGACATATTTGAACACGTCTCCCGATCACATGGTTGATCATACTCTAGGTTCCACATGCATGTTTTAGCTGAAGGAAGAATACCTTAAACCTGGGTAGGTGAAACCCGTGGAATGGGTACCATGCAATATGACTTCAAAGGGTCTTCATTTGCTCACCGAACCTCTCCAATCCTATCACTGCTGCGTTTATGCCCCTGTACACATGCTTGATTCTCTTTCGGAGACATAGCAATCCATAGGTTTTAAGATACTTACTAGTCAGGTACATTCTTAGGCGTTTAATATGCGGTGTTGAGTCCATTTCGTTGAGCAAGGAGTAGCTCTTGTCTATTCCATATTTGGCTTAAGGAACTTTATCTGTGCTCATTTCAATCTCTGGTTTTATGCAGCACCCCAACTCACCTTTCCCCTTAAGCAAGCATAAGTTGGTTTTCTAAATTTGAGACCCTGTTCTGTTCTGTAATTCAGTTCCTGTGTAGCCAAGTTTCCATTCCGTGTATTACTGATATCTTATGATGTTTCTTTTTCTGTGTGACTTATTTCAGTTAGAATCATCATACCTGAATCCACTCATTGTGCTGCTACGGGCCTGATGACATAGATTTCATTGCTGTGTGATACTGCATTGTAAGTGAATACCACAACTTCTTTATCCATTTTTCACTTTCTGCGATGTTGAACTTGTACTGTAAACAAGGTTCTTGTAAACAGAGCCGTTCCAAACTTTGGGGTGGCTGTGTCTTTTTGATTTTAATTTCCCTAAGCTATAGGACCATAAGTGGAAGTGCCCTAGGTTCTGTTGCTTTGTTTTTTAGATGTTTCAGGAAACACCATACACTTCTCCCGAGTGGTTGTTGGCAATTTACATCCCGCCCATCAGCATAACAAGGCTCCCAGTTCTCCATGGCCTGTCCTGCCTTTCTGGATTTTACACTTTTTTCAGATGGCCCTTTTGACCGGGGGGAAGTGAGACTTCATTGTAGTGCAGATTTCCTTTGCAAGTTTGCTTGGTTGGCCAAAAAGGGCGTATGCGTTTTTTCCTGAATATATTCAGGAAAAAACGCATACGCCCTTTTTGGCCAAGTGCATCATTGTGGACGTTCTGCCTCTTTTCCTATGCTTTCAATGCAATTCCAGTCTACCTCCTGAAATCGGTTTCCTGCAATTCTGCCCCGCTTTCAAGTCCTCTCGGCAGCCTTACTTCAGTCTATTTTTGGACGATAGCTGTCATTTATAACTCTGCAGGTTTGTGAATTACAGTGCCCCTGAGCTCCTTTCTTCAACTCGCTTTCTTGTGAGCTGGCCGCAACACCGCAGGATGGCTTCAGGCCCTAATCTGGTTCCGGCACGGCACGCTGAGCCTCTGGTTATTTCCTCTTCCTGGTGGGAAATGAGAGTTAAATTTGCCCGTCCAGACACCTCCAGCTAGTCTCTCATTGGTTCTCGCTATTCCTGTTCATCTTCCGCAGAAATTGCAAACTGGGCCAAACAGGAGGTTAAAGGCGCTGACTCTCCAAGTGGGGACAGTGTTAGTAAAGCGTCTGGAATGTTGCACCCGAGTACCAGGGGAGGAAAACTGAGACATATTTGAACACGTCTCCCGATCTCATGGTTGATCATACTCTGGGTTCCACATGCATGTTTTAGCTGAAGGAAGAATACCTAAAACCTGGGTAGTTGAAACCCGTGGAATGGGTACCATGCAATATGACTTCAAAGGGTCTTCATGTGCTCACCGAACCTCTCTAATCCTATCACTGCTGCGTTTATGCCCCTGTACACATGCTTGATTCTCTTTCGCAGACATAGCAATCCCTAGGTTTTAAGATACTTACTAGTCAGGTACATTCTTAGGCGTTTAATATGCGGTGTTGAGTCCATTTCTTTGAGCAAGGAGTAGCTCTTGTCTATTCCATATTTGGCTTAAGGAACTTTATCTGTGCTCATTTCAATCTCTGGTTTTATGCAGCACCCCAACTCACCTTTCCCCTTAAGCAAGCATAAGTTGGTTTTCTAAATTTGAGACCCTGTTCTGTTCTGTAATTCAGTTCCTGTGTAGCCAAGTTTACATTCCGTGTATTACTGATATCTTATGATGTTTCTTTTTCTGTGTGACTTATTTCAGTTAGAATCATCATACCTGAATCCACTCATTGTGCTGCTAAGGGACTGATGACACAGATTTCATTGCTGAGTGATATTGCTTTGTAAGTAAATACCACAACTTTTTTATCCATTTTTCACTTTCTGCGATGTTGAACTTGTACTGTAAACGAGGTTCTTGTAAACAGAGCCATTCGAAACTTTGGGGTGGCTGTGTCTTTTTGATTTTAATTTCCCTAAGCTATAGGACCATAAGTGGAAGTGCCCTAGGTTCTGTTTCTTTGTTTTTTAGATGTTTCAGGAAACACCATACACTTCACCCGAGTGTCTGTTGGCAATTTACATCCCGCCCATCAGCATAACAAGGCTCCCAGTTCTCCATGGCCTGTCCTGCCTTTCTGGATTTTACACTTTTTTCAGATGGCCCTTTTGACCGGGGGGAAGTGAGACTTCATTGTAGTGCAGATTTCCTTTGCAAATTTGCTTGGTTGGCCAAAAAGTGCGTATGCGTTTTTTCCTGAATATATTCAGGAAAAAACGCATACGCCCTTTCTGGCCAAGTGCATCATTGTGGACGTTCTGCCTCTTTTCCTATGCTTGAAATGCAATTCCAGTCTACCTCCTGAAATCGGTTTCCTGCAATTCTGCCCCGCTTTCAAGTCCTCTTGGCAGCCTTACTTCAGTCTATTTTTGGACGATAGCTGTCATTTATAACTCTGCAGGTTTGTGAATTACAGTGCCCCTGAGCTCCTTTCTTCAACTCGCTTTCTTTTGAGCTGGCCGCAACACCGCAGGATGTCTTCAGGCCCTAATCTGGTTCCGGCACGGCACGCTGAACCTTTGGTTATTTCCTCTTCCTGGTGGGAAATGAGAGTTAAATTTGCCCGTTCAGACACCTCCAGCTAGTCTCTCATTGGTTCTCGCTATTCCTGTTCATCTTCCGCAGAAATTGCAAACTGGGCTAAACAGGAGGTTAAAGGCACTGACTCTCCAAGTCGGGAGAGTGTTAGTAAAGCGTCTGGAATGTTGCACCCGAGTACCAGGGTACGAAAACTGAGACATATTTGAACACGTCTCCCGATCACATGGTTGATCATACTCTAGGTTCCACATGCATGTTTTAGCTGAAGGAAGAATACCTTAAACCTGGGTAGGTGAAACCCGTGGAATGGGTACCATGCAATATGACTTCAAAGGGTCTTCATTTGCTCACCGAACCTCTCCAATCCTATCACTGCTGCGTTTATGCCCCTGTACACATGCTTGATTCTCTTTCGGAGACATAGCAATCCATAGGTTTTAAGATACTTACTAGTCAGGTACATTCTTAGGCGTTTAATATGCGGTGTTGAGTCCATTTCGTTGAGCAAGGAGTAGCTCTTGTCTATTCCATATTTGGCTTAAGGAACTTTATCTGTGCTCATTTCAATCTCTGGTTTTATGCAGCACCCCAACTCACCTTTCCCCTTAAGCAAGCATAAGTTGGTTTTCTAAATTTGAGACCCTGTTCTGTTCTGTAATTCAGTTCCTGTGTAGCCAAGTTTCCATTCCGTGTATTACTGATATCTTATGATGTTTCTTTTTCTGTGTGACTTATTTCAGTTAGAATCATCATACCTGAATCCACTCATTGTGCTGCTACGGGCCTGATGACATAGATTTCATTGCTGTGTGATACTGCATTGTAAGTGAATACCACAACTTCTTTATCCATTTTTCACTTTCTGCAATGTTGAACTTGTACTGTAAACAAGGTTCTTGTAAACAGAGCCGTTCCAAACATTGGGGTGGCTGTGTCTTTTTGATTTTAATTTCCCTAAGCTATAGGACCATAAGTGGAAGTGCCCTAGGCTCTGTTGCTTTGTTTTTTAGATGTTTCAGGAAACACCATACACTTCTCCCAAGTGTCTGTTGGCAATTTACATCCCGCCCATCAGCATAACAAGGCTCCCAGTTCTCCATGGCCTGTCCTGCCTTTCTGGATTTTACACTTTTTTCAGATGGCCCTTTTGACCGGGGGGAAGTGAGACTTCATTGTAGTGCAGATTTCCTTTGCAAGCTTGCTTGGTTGGCCAAAAAGGGCGTATGCGTTTTTTCCTGAATATATTCAGGAAAAAACGCATACGCCCTTTTTGGCCAAGTGCATCATTGTGGACGTTCTGCCTCTTTTCCTATGCTTTCAATGCAATTCCAGTCTACCTCCTGAAATCGGTTTCCTGCAATTCTGCCCCGCTTTCAAGTCCTCTTGGCAGCCTTACTTCAGTCTATTTTTGGACGATAGCTGTCATTTATAACTCTGCAGGTTTGTGAATTACAGTGCCCCTGAGCTCCTTTCTTCAACTCGCTTTCTTGTGACCTGGCCGCAACAACGCAGGATGTCTTCAGGCCCTAATCTGGTTCCGGCACGGCACGGTGAACCTTTGGTTAATTCCTCTTCCTGGTGGGAAATGAGAGTTAAATTTGCCCGTTCAGACACCTCCAGCTAGTCTCTCATTGGTTCTCGCTATTCCTGTTCATCTTCCGCAGAAATTGCAAACTGGGCCAAACAGGAGGTTAAAGGGACTGACTCTCCAAGTCGGGAGAGTGTTAGTAAAGCGTCTGGAATGTTGCACCCGAGTACCAGGGGAGGAAAACTGAGACATATTTGAACACGTCTCCCGTTCACATGGTTGATCATACTCTGGGTTCCACATGCATGTTTTAGCTGAAGGAAGAATACCTTAAACCTGGAGAGTTGAGACCCGTGTAATGGGTACCATGCAATATGACTTCAAAGGGTCTTCATTTGCTCACCGAACCTCTCCAATCCTATCACTGCTGCGTTTATGCCCCTGTACACAAGCTTGATTCTCTTTTGGAGACATAGTAATCCATAGGTTTTAAGATACTTACTAGTCAGGTACATTCTTAGGCGTTTAATATGGGGTGTTGAGTCCATTTCGTTGAGCAAGGAGTAGCTCTTGTCTATTCCATATTTGGCTTAAGGAACTTTATCTGTGCTCATTTCAATCTCTGGTTTTATGCAGCACCCCAACTCACCTTTCCCCTTAAGCAAGCATAAGTTGGTTTTCTAAATTTGAGACCCTGTTCTGTTCTGTAATTCAGTTCCTGTGTAGCCAAGTTTACATTCCGTGTATTAGTGATATCTTATGATGTTTCTTTTTCTGTGTGACTTATTTCAGTTAGAATCATCGTACCTGAATCCACTCATTATGCTGCTACGGGCCTGATGACATAGATTTCATTGCTGAGTGATACTGCATTGTACGTAAGTACCACAAGTTCTTTATCCATTTTTCACTTTCTGTGATATTGCACTTGTACGGTAAACGAGGTTCTTGTAAACAGAGCCGTTCCAAACTTTGGGGTGGCTGTGTCTTTTTGATTTTAATTTCCCTAAGCTATAGGACCATAAGTGGAAGTGCCCTAGGTTCTGTTGCTTTGTTTTTTAGATGTTTCAGGAAACACCATACACTTCTCCCGAGTGGTTGTTGGCAATTTACATCCCGCCCATCAGCATAACAAGGCTCCCAGTTCTCCATGGCCTGTCCTGCCTTTCTGGATTTTACACTTTTTTCAGATGGCCCTTTTGACCGGGGGGAAGTGAGACTTCATTGTAGTGCAGATTTCCTTTGCAAGCTTGCTTGGTTGGCCAAAAAGGGCGTATGCGTTTTTTCCTGAATATATTCAGGAAAAAACGCATACGCCCTTTTTGGCCAAGTGCATCACTGTGGACGTTCTGCCTCTTTTCCTATGCTTTCAATGCAATTCCAGTCTACCTCCTGAAATCGGTTTCCTGCAATTCTGCCCCGCTTTCAAGTCCTCTTGGCAGCCTTACTTCAGTCTATTTTTGGACGATAGCTGTCATTTATAACTCTGCAGGTTTGTGAATTACAGTGCCCCTGAGCTCCTTTCTTCAACTCGCTTTCTTGTGAGCTGGCCGCAACACCGCAGGATGGCTTCAGGCCCTAATCTGGTTCCGGCACTGCACGCTAAGCCTTTGGTTAATTCCTCTTCCTGGTGGGAAATGAGAGTTAAATTTGCCCGTCCAGACACCTCCAGCTAGTCTCTCATTGGTTCTCGCTATTCCTGTTCATCTTCCGCAGAAATTACAAACTGGGCCAAACAGGAGGTTAAAGGGACTGACTCTCCAAGTCGGGAGAGTGTTAGTAAAGCGTCTGGAATGTTGCACCCGAGTACCAGGGTACGAAAACTGAGACATATTTGAACACGTCTCCCGATCACATGGTTGATCATACTCTAGCTTCCACATGCATGTTTTAGCTGAAGGAAGAATACCTTAAACCTGGGTAGTTGAAACCCGTGGAATGGGTACCATGCAATATGACTTCAAAGGGTCTTCATTTGCTCACCGAACCTCTCCAATCCTATCACTGCTGCGTTTATGCCCCTGTACACATGCTTGATTCTCTTTCGGAGACATAGCAATCCATAGGTTTTAAGATACTTACTAGTCAGGTACATTCTTAGGCGTTTAATATGGGGTGTTGAGTCCATTTCGTTGAGCAAGGAGTAGCTCTTGTCTATTCCATATTTGGCTTAAGGAACTTTATCTGTGCTCATTTCAATCTCTGGTTTTATGCAGCACCCCAACTCACCTTTCCCCTTAAGCAAGCATAAGTTGGTTTTCTAAATTTGAGACCCTGTTCTGTTTTGGAATGCAGTTCCTGTGTAGCCAAGTTTACATTCCGTGTATTAGTGATATCTTATGATGTTTCTTTTTCTGTGTGACTTATTTCAGTTAGAATCATCGTACCTGAATCCACTCATTATGCTGCTGCGGGCCTGATGACATAGATTTCATTGCTGAGTGATACTGCATTGTACGTAAGTACCACAAGTTCTTTATCCATTTTTCACTTTCTGTGATATTGCACTTGTACGGTAAACGAGGTTCTTGTAAACAGAGGCGTCCCAAACTTTGGGGTGGCTGTGTCTTGATTTTAATTTCCCTAAGCTATAGGACCATAAGTGGAAGTGCCCTAGGCTCTGTTGCTTTGTTTTTTAGATGTTTCAGGAAACACCATACACTTCTCCTGAGTGTCTGTTGGCAATTTACATCCCGCCCATCAGCATAACAAGGCTCCCAGTTCTCCATGGCCTGTCCTGCCTTTCTGGTTTTTACAGTTTTTTCTGATGGCCCTTTTGACCGGGGAGAAGTGAGACTTCATTGTAGTGCAGATTTCCTTTGCAAGTTTGCTTGGTTGGCCAGAAAGGGCGTATGCGTTTTTTCCTGAATATATTCAGGAAAAAACGCATACGCCCTTTTTGGCCAAGTGCATCATTGTGGACGTTCTGCCTCTTTTCCTATGCTTTCAATGCAATTCCAGTCTACCTCCTGAAATCGGTTTCCTGCAATTCTGCCCCGCTTTCAAGTCCTCTTGGCAGCCTTACTTCAGTCTATTTTTGGACGATAGCTGTCATTTATAAGTCTGCAGGTTTGTGAATTACAGTGCCCCTGAGCTCCTTTCTTCAACTCGCTTTCTTGTGAGCTGGCCGCAACACCGCAGGATGGCTTCAGGCCCTAATCTGATTCCGGTACGGCATGCTGAGCCTTTGGTTAATTCCTCTTCCTGGTCGGAAATGAGAGTTAAATTTGCCCCTCCAGACACCTCCAGCTAGTCTCTCATTGGTTCTCGCTATTCCTGTTCATCTTCCGCAGAAATTGCAAACTGGGCCAAACAGGAGGTTAAAGGGACTGACTCTCCAAGTCGGGAGAGTGTTAGTAAAGCCTCTGGAATGTTGCACCTGAGTACCAGGGTACGAAAACTGAGACATATTTGAACACATCTCCCGTTCACATGGTTGATCATACTCTAGGTTCCACATGCATGTTTTAGCTGAAGGAAGAATATCTTAAACCTGGGTAGTTGAAACCCGTGGAATGGGTACCATGCAATATGACTTCAAAGGGTCTTCATTTGCTCACCGAACATCTCCAATCCTATCACTGCTGCGTTTATGCCCCTGTACACATGCTTGATTCTCTTTTGGAGACATAGCAATCCATAGGTTTTAAGATACTTACTAGTCAGGTACATTCTTAGGCGTTTAATATGCGGTGTTGAGTCCATTTAGTTGAGCAAGGAGTAGCTCTTGTCTATTCCATATTTGGCTTAAGGAACTTTATCTGTGCTCATTTCAATCTCTGGTTTTATGCAGCACCCCAAGTCACCTTTCCCCTTAAGCAAGCATAAGTTGGTTTTCTTAATTTGAGACCTTGTTCTGTTCTGTAATTCATTCCTGTGTAGCCAAGTTTACATTCCGTGTATTACTGATATCTTATGATGTTTCTTTTTCTGTGTGACTTATTTCAGTTAGAATCATCATACCTGAATCCACTCATTGTGCTTCTAAGGGCCTGATGACACAGATTTCATTGCTGAGTGATATTGCTTTTTAAGTAAATACCACAACTTCTTTATCCATTTTTCACTTTCTGCGATGTTGAACTTGTACTGTAAACGAGGTTCTTGTAAACAGAGGCGTCCCAAACTTTGGGGTGGCTGTGTCTTTTTGATTTTAATTTCTCTAAGTTATAGGACCATAAGTGGCATTGCCCTAGGCTCTGTTGCTTTGTTTTTTAGATGTTTCAGGAAACACCATACACTTCTCCCGAGTGTCTGTTGGCAATTTACATCCCGCCCATCAGCATAACAAGGCTCCCAGTTCTCCATGGCCTGTCCTGCCTTTCTGGATTTTACACTTTTTTCAGATGGCCCTTTTGACCGGGGGGAAGTGAGACTTCATTGTAGTGCAGATTTCCTTTGCAAGCTTGCTTGGTTGGCCAAAAAGGGCGTATGCGTTTTTTCCTGAATATATTCAGGAAAAAACGCATATGCCCTTTTTGGCCAAGTGCATCATTGTGGACGTTCTGCCTCTTTTCCTATGCTTTCAATGCAATTCCAGTCTACCTCCTGAAATCGGTTTCCTGCAATTCTGCCCCGCTTTCAAGTCTCTTGGCAGCCTTACTTCAGTCTATTTTTGGACGATAGCTGTCATTTATAACTCTGCAGGTTTGTGAATTACAGTGCCCTTGAGCTCCTTTCTTCAACTCGCTTTCTTGTGACCTGGCCGCAACACCGCAGGATGGCTTCAGGCCCTAATCTGGTTCCGGCCCGGCATGCTGAGCCTTTGGTTAATTCCTCTTCCTGGTGGGAAATGAGAGTTAAATTTGCCCGTCCAGACACCTCCAGCTAGCCTCTCATTGCTTCTCGCTATTCCTGTTCATCTTCCGCAGAAATTGCAAACTGGGCCAAACAGGAGGTTAAAGGGACTGACTCTCCAAGTCGGGAGAGTGTCAGTAAAGCGTCTGGAATGTTGCACCCGAGTACCAGGGGAGGAAAACTGAGACATATTTGAACACGTCTCCCGTTCACATGGTTGATCATACTTGGGTTCCACATGCATGTTTTAGCTGAAGGAAGAATACCTTAAACCTGGAGAGTTGAGACCCGTGTAATGGGTACCATGCAATATGACTTCAAAGGGTCTTCATTTGCTCACCGAACCTCTCCAATCCTATCACTGCTGCGTTTATGCCCCTGTACACATGCTTGATTCTCTTTTGGAGACATAGCAATCCATAGGTTTTACGATACTTACTAGTCAGGTACATTCTTAGGCGTTTAATATGCGGTGTTGAGTCCATTTCGTTGAGCAAGGAGTAGCTCTTGTCTATTCCATATTTGGCTTAAGGAAATTTATCTGTGCTCATTTCAATCTTTGGTTTTATGCAGCACCCCAACTCACCTTTACCTTTAAGCAAGAATAAGTTGGTTTTCTAAATTTGAGACCCTGTTCTGTTCTGTAATTCAGTTCCTGTGTAGCCAAGTTTCCATTCCGTGTATTACTGATATCTTATGATGTTTCTTTTTCTGTGTGACTTATTTCAGTTAGAATCATCATACCTGAATCCACTCATTGTGCTGCTAAGGGCCTGATGACATAGATTTCATTGCTGAGTGATATTGCTTTGTAAGTAAATACCACAACTTCTTTATCCATTTTTCACTTTCTGCGATGTTGAACTTGTACTGTAAACGAGGTTCTTGTAAACAGAGCCGTTTGATACTTAGGGGTGGCTGTGTCTTTTAGATTTTAAATTCCCTAAGGTATAGGACCATAAGTGAAAGTGCCCTAGGCTCTGTTGCTTTGTTTTTTAGATGTTTCAGTTAACACCATACACTTCTCCCGAGTGGTTCTTGGCAATTTACATCCCGCTCTTCAGAATAACAAGGCTCCCAGTTCTCCATGGCCTGTCCTGCCTTTCTGGATTTTACACTTTTTTCAGATGGCCCTTTTGACCGGGGGGAAGTGAGACTTCATTGTAGTGCAGATTTCCTTTGCAAGCTTGCTTGGTTGGCCAAAAAGGGCGTATGCGTTTTTTCCTGAATATATTCAGGAAAAAACGCATACGCCCTTTTTGGCCAAGTGCATCATTGTGGACGTTCTGCCTCTTTTCCTATGCTTTCAATGCAATTCCAGTCTACCTCCTGAAATCGGTTTCCTGCAATTCTGCCCCGCTTTCAAGTCCTCTTGGCAGCCTTACTTCAGTCTATTTTTGGACGATAGCTCTCATTTATAACTCTGCAGGTTTGTGAATTACAGTGCCCCTGAGCTCCTTTCTTCAACTCGCTTTCTTTTGAGCTGGCCGCAACACCGCATGATGGCTTCAGGCACTAATCTGGTTCCGGCACGGCACGCTGAGCCTTTGGTTAATTCCTCTTCCTGGTGGGAAATGAGAGTTAAATTTGCCCGTCCAGACACCTCCAGCTAGCCTCTCATTGGTTCTTGCTATTCCTGTTCATCTTCCGCAGAAATTGCAAACTGGGCCAAACAGGAGGTTAAAGGGACTGACTCTCCAAGTCGGGAGAGTGTTAGTAAAGCGTCTGGAATGTTGCACCCGAGTACCAGGGTACGAAAACTGAGACATATTTGAACACGTCTCCCGATCACATGGTTGATCATACTCTAGCTTCCACATGCATGTTTTAGCTGAAGGAAGAATACCTTAAACCTTGGTAGTTGAAACCCGTGGAATGGGTACCATGCAATATGACTTCAAAGGGTCTTCATTTGCTCACCGAACCTCTCCAATCCTATCACTGCTGCGTTTATGCCCCTGTACACATGCTTGATTCTCTTTCGGAGACATAGCAATCCATAGGTTTTAAGATACTTACTAGTCAGGTACATGCTTAGGCGTTTAATATGCGGTGTTGAGTCCATTTCGTTGAACAAGGAGTAGCTCTTGTCTATTCCATATTTGGCTTAAGGAACTTTATCTGTGCTCATTTCAATCTCTGGTTTTATGCAGCACCCCAACTCACCTTTACCCTTAAGCAAGCATAAGTTGGTTTTCTGAATTTGAGACCCTGTTCTGTTCTGTAATTCAGTTCCTGTGTAGCCAAGTTTCCATTCCGTGTATTACTGATATCTTATGATGTTTCTTTTTCTCTGTGACTTATTTCAGTTAGAATCATCATACCTGAATCCACTCATTGTGCTGCTAAGGGCCTGATGACATAGATTTCATTGCTGAGTGATATTGCTTTGTAAGTAAATACCACAACTTCTTTATCCATTTTTCACTTTCTGCGATGTTGAACTTGTACTGTAAATGATGTTCTTGTAAACAGAGGCGTCCCAAACTTTGGGGTGGCTGTGTCTTTTTGATTTTAATTTCCCTAAGCTATAGGACCATAAGTGGAAGTGCCCTAGGCTCTGTTGCTTTGTTTTTTAGATGTTTCAGGAAACACCATACACTTCTCCTGAGTGTCTGTTGGTAATTTACATCCCGCCCATCAGCATAACAAGGCTCCCAGTTCTCCATGGCCTGTCCTGCCTTTCTGGATTTTACACTTTTTTCAGATGGCCCTTTTGACCGGGGGGAAGTGAGACTTCATTGTAGTGCAGATTTCCTTTGCAAGCTTGCTTGGTTGGCCAAAAAGGGCGTATGCGTTTTTTCCTGAATATATTCAGGAAAAAACGCATACGCCCTTTTTGGCCAAGTGCATCATTGTGGACGTTCTGCCTCTTTTCCTATGCTTTCAATGCAATTCCAGTCTACCTCCTGAAATCGGTTTCCTGCAATTCTGCCCCGCTTTCAAGTCCTCTTGGCAGCCTTACTTCAGTCTATTTTTGGACGATAGCTGTCATTTATAACTCTGCAGGTTTGTGAATTACAGTGCCCCTGAGCTCCTTTCTTCATCTCGCTTTCTTTTGAGCTGGCCGCAACACCGCATGATGGCTTCAGGCACTAATCTGGTTCTGGCCCGGCACGCTGAGCCTTTGGTTAATTCCTCTTCCTGGTGGGAAATGAGAGTTAAATTTGCCCGTCTAGACACCTCCAGCTAGTCTCTCATTGGTTCTCGCTATTCCTGTTCATCTTCCGCAGAAATTGCAAACTGGGCCAAACAGGATGTTAAAGGGACTGACTCTCCAAGTCGGGAGAGTGTTAGTAAAGCGTCTGGAATGTTGCACCCGAGTACCAGGGTACGAAAACTGAGACATATTTGAACACATCTCCCGATCACATGGTTGATCATACTCTAGGTTCCACATGCATGTTTTAGCTGAAGGAAGAATACCTTAAACCTTGGTAGTTGAAACCTGTGGAATGGGTACCATGCAATATGACTTCAAAGGGTCTTCATTTGCTCACCGAACCTCTCCAATCCTATCACTGCTGCGTTTATGCCCCTGTACACATGCTTGATTCTCTTTCGGAGACATAGCAATCCATAGGTTTTAAGATACTTACTAGTCAGGTACATTCTTAGGCGTTTAATATGCGGTGTTGAGTCCATTTCGTTGAACAAGGAGTAGCTCTTGTCTATTCCATATTTGGCTTAAGGAACTTTATCTGTGCTCATTTCAATCTCTGGTTTTATGCAGCACCCCAACTCACCTTTACCCTTAAGCAAGCATAAGTTGGTTTTCTAAATTTGAGACCCTGTTCTGTTCTGTAATTCAGTTCCTGTGTAGCCAAGTTTCCATTCCGTGTATTACTGATATCTTATGATGTTTCTTTTTCTGTGTGACTTATTTCAGTTAGAATCATCATACCTGAATCCACTCATTGTGCTGCTAAGGGCCTGATGACATAGATTTCATTGCTGAGTGATATTGCTTTGTAAGTAAATACCACAACTTCTTTATCCATTTTTCACTTTCTGCGATGTTGAACTTGTACTGTAAATGATGTTCTTGTAAACAGAGGCGTCCCAAACTTTGGGGTGGCTGTGTCTTTTTGATTTTAATTTCCCTAAGCTATAGGACCATAAGTGGCAGTGCCCTAGGCTCTGTTGCTTTGTTTTTTAGATGTTTCAGGAAACACCATACACTTCTCCCGAGTGTCTGTTGGTAATTTACATCCCGCCCATCAGCATAACAAGGCTCCCAGTTCTCCATGGCCTGTCCTGCCTTTCTGGATTTTACACTTTTTTCAGATGGCCCTTTTGACCGGGGGGAAGTGAGACTTCATTGTAGTGCAGATTTCCTTTGCAAGCTTGCTTGGTTGGCCAAAAAGGGCGTATGCGTTTTTTCCTGAATATATTCAGGAAAAAACGCATACGCCCTTTTTGGCCAAGTGCATCATTGTGGACGTTCTGCCTCTTTTCCTATGCTTTCAATGCAATTCCAGTCTACCTCCTGAAATCGGTTTCCTGCAATTCTGCCCCGCTTTCAAGTCCTCTTGGCAGCCTTACTTCAGTCTATTTTTGGACGATAGCTGTCATTTATAACTCTGCAGGTTTGTGAATTACAGTGCCCTTGAGCTCCTTTCTTCAACTCGCTTTCTTGTGAGCTGGCCGCAACACCGCAGGATGGCTTCAGGCCCTAATCTGGTTCCGGCCCGGCATGCTGAGCCTTTGGTTAATTCCTCTTCCTGGTGGGAAATGAGAGTTAAATTTGCCCGTCCAGACACCTCCAGCTAGCCTCTCATTGGTTCTCGCTATTCCTGTTCATCTTCCGCAGAAATTGCAAACTGGGCCAAACAGGAGGTTAAAGGGACTGACTCTCCAAGTCGGGAGAGTGTCAGTAAAGCGTCTGGAATGTTGCACCCGAGTACCAGGGGAGGAAAACTGAGACATATTTGAACACGTCTCCCGTTCACATTGTTGATCATACTTGGGTTCCACATGCATGTTTTAGCTGAAGGAAGAATACCTTAAACCTGTAGAGTTGAGACCCGTGTAATGGGTACCATGCAATATGACTTCAAAGGGTCTTCATTTGCTCACCGAACCTCTCCAATCCTATCACTGCTGCGTTTATGCCCCTGTACACATGCTTAATTCTCTTTTGGAGACATAGCAATCCATAGGTTTTACGATACTTACTAGTCAGGTACATTCTTAGGCATTTAATATGCGGTGTTGAGTCCATTTCGTTGAGCAAGGAGTAGCTCTTGTCTATTCCATATTTGGCTTAAGGAACTTTATCTGTGCTCATTTCAATCTCTGGTTTTATGCAGCACCCCAACTCACCTTTACCCTTTAGCAAGCATAAGTTGGTTTTCTAAATTTGAGACTCTGTTCTGTTCTGTAATTCAGTTCCTGTGTAGCCAAGTTTACATTCCATGTATTACTGATATCTTATGATGTTTCTTTTTCTGTGTGACTTATTTCAGTTAGAATCATCATACCTGAATCCACTCATTGTGCTGCTAAGGGCCTGATGACACAGATTTCATTGCTGAGTGATATTGCTTTGTAAGTAAATACCACAACTTCTTTATCCATTTTTCACTTTCTGCGATGTTGAACTTGTACTGTAAATGATGTTCTTGTAAACAGAGGCGTCCCAAACTTTGGGGTGGCTGTGTCTTTTTGATTTTAATTTCCCTAAGCTATAGGACCATAAGTGGCAGTGCCCTAGGCTCTGTTGCTTTGTTTTTTAGATGTTTCAGGAAACACCATACACTTCTCCCGAGTGTCTGTTGGCAATTTACATCCCGCCCATCAGCATAACAAGGCTCCCAGTTCTCCATGGCCTGTCCTGCCTTTCTGGATTTTACACTTTTTTCAGATGGCCCTTTTGACCGGGGGGAAGTGAGACTTCATTGTAGTGCAGATTTCCTTTGCAAGCTTGCTTGGTTGGCCAAAAAGGGCGTATGCGTTTTTTCCTGAATATATTCAGGAAAAAACGCATACGCCCTTTTTGGCCAAGTGCATCATTGTGGACGTTCTGCCTCTTTTCCTATGCTTTCAATGCAATTCCAGTCTACCTCCTGAAATCGGTTTCCTGCAATTCTGCCCCGCTTTCAAGTCCTCTTGGCAGCCTTACTTCAGTCTATTTTTGGACGATAGCTGTCATTTATAACTCTGCAGGTTTGTGAATTACAGTGCCCTTGAGCTCCTTTCTTCAACTCGCTTTCTTGTGACCTGGCCGCAACACCGCAGGATGGCTTCAGGCCCTAATCTGGTTCCGGCCTGGCATGCTGAGCCTTTGGTTAATTCCTCTTCCTGGTGGGAAATGAGAGTTAAATTTGCCCGTCCAGACACCTCCAGCTAGCCTCCCATTGCTTCTCGCTATTCCTGTTCATCTTCCGCAGAAATTGCAAACTGGGCCAAACAGGAGGTTAAAGGGACTGACTCTCCAAGTCGGGAGAGTGTCAGTAAAGCGTCTGGAATGTTGCACCCGAATACCAGGGGAGGAAAACTGAGACATATTTGAACACGTCTCCCGTTCACATTGTTGATCATACTTGGGTTCCACATGCATGTTTTAGCTGAAGGAAGAATACCTTAAACCTGTAGAGTTGAGACCCGTGTAATGGGTACCATGCAATATGACTTCAAAGGGTCTTCATTTGCTCACCGAACCTCTCCAATCCTATCACTGCTGCGTTTATGCCCCTGTACACATGCTTGATTCTCTTTTGGAGACATAGCAATCCATAGGTTTTACGATACTTACTAGTCAGGTACATTCTTAGGCATTTAATATGCGGTGTTGAGTCCATTTCGTTGAGCAAGGAGTAGCTCTTGTCTATTCCATATTTGGCTTAAGGAACTTTATCTGTGCTCATTTCAATCTCTGGTTTTATGCAGCACCCCAACTCACCTTTACCCTTTAGCAAGCATAAGTTGGTTTTCTAAATTTGAGACACTGTTCTGTTCTGTAATTCAGTTCCTGTGTAGCCAAGTTTACATTCCATGTATTACTGATATCTTATGATGTTTCTTTTTCTGTGTGACTTATTTCAGTTAGAATCATCATACCTGAATCCACTCATTGTGCTGCTAAGGGCCTGATGACACAGATTTCATTGCTGAGTGATATTGCTTTGTAAGTAAATACCACAACTTCTTTATCCATTTTTCACTTTCTGCAATGTTGAACTTGTACTGTAAACGAGGTTCTTGTAAACAGAGGCGTCCCAAACTTTGGGGTGGCTGTGTCTTTTTGATTTTAATTTCCCTAAGCTATAGGACCATAAGTGGAAGTGCCCTAGGCTCTGTTGCTTTGTTTTTTAGATGTTTCAGTTAACACCATACACTTCTCTCGAGTGGTTCTTGGCAATTTACATCCCGCCCTTCAGAATAACAAGGCTCCCAGTTCTCCATGGCCTGTCCTGCCTTTCTGGATTTTACACTTTTTTCAGATGGCCCTTTTGACCGGGGGGAAGTGAGACTTCATTGTAGTGCAGATTTCCTTTGCAAGCTTGCTTGGTTGGCCAAAAAGGGCGTATGCGTTTTTTCCTGAATATATTCAGGAAAAAACGCATACACCCTTTTTGGCCAAGTGCATCATTGTGGACGTTCTGCCTCTTTTCCTATGTTTTCAATGCAATTCCAGTCTACCTCCTGAAATCGGTTTCCTGCAATTCTGCCCCGCTTTCAAGTCCTCTTGGCAGCCTTACTTCAGTCTATTTTTGGACGATAGCTGTCATTTATAACTCTGCAGGTTTGTGAATTACAGTGCCCCTGAGCTCCTTTCTTCAACTCGCTTTCTTGTGAGCTGGCCGCAACACCGCAGGATGGCTTCAGGCCCTAATCTGGTTCCGGCACGGCACGCTGAGCCTTTGGTTAATTCCTCTGTCTGGTGGGAAATGAGAGTTAAATTTGCCTGTCCAGACACCTCCAGCTAGTCTCTAATTGGTTCTCGCTATTCCTGTTTATCTACCGCAGAAATTGCAAACTGGGCCAAACAGGAGGTTAAAGGGACTGACTCTCCAAGTCGGGAGAGTGTTAGTAAAGCGTCTGGAATGTTGCCCCCGAGTACCAGGGTACGAAAACTGAGACATATTTGAACACGTCTCCCGATCATATGGTTGATCATACTCTAGGTTCCACATGCATGTTTTAGCTGAAGGAAGAATACCTTAAACCTGGGTAGTTGAAACCCGTGGAATGGGTACCATGCAATATGACTTCAAAGGGTCTTCATTTGCTCACCAAACCTCTCCAATCCTATCACTGCTGCGTTTATGCCCCTGTACACATGCTTGATTCTCTTTCGGAGACATAGCAATCCATAGGTTTTAAGATACTTACAAGTCAGGTACATTCTTAGGCGTTTAATATGCGGTGTTGAGTCCATTTCGTTGAGCAATGAGTAGCTCTTGTCTATTCCATATTTGGCTTAAGGAACTTTATCTGTGCTCATTTCAATCTCTGGTTTTATGCAGCACCCCAACTCACCTTTACCCTTAAGCAAGCATAAGTTGGTTTTCTAAATTTGAGACCCTGTTCTGTTCTGTAATTCAGTTCCTGTGTAGCCAAGTTTACATTCCATGTATTACTGATATCTTATGATGTTTCTTTTTCTGTGTGACTTATTTCAGTTAGAATCATCATACCTGAATCCACTCATTGTGCTGCTAAGGGCCTGATGACACAGATTTCATTGCTGAGTGATATTGCTTTGTAAGTAAATACCACAACTTCTTTATCCATTTTTCACTTTCTGCAATGTTGAACTTGTACTGTAAACGAGGTTCTTGTAAACAGAGCCGTTCCAAACTTTGGGGTGGCTGTGTCTTTTTGATTTTAATTTCCCTAAGCTATAGGACCATAAGTGGCAGTGTCCTAGGCTCTGTTGCATTGTTTTTTAGATGTTTCAGGAAACACCATACACTTCTCCCGAGTGTCTGTTGGCAATTTACATCCCGCCCATCAGCATAACAAGGCTCCCAGTTCTCCATGGCCTGTCCTGCCTTTCTGGATTTTACACTTTTTTCAGATGGCCCTTTTGACCGGGGGGAAGTGAGACTTCATTGTAGTGCAGATTTCCTTTGCAAGCTTGCTTGGTTGGCCAAAAAGGGCGTATGCGTTTTTTCCTGAATATATTCAGGAAAAAACGCATACGCCCTTTTTGGCCAAGTGCATCATTGTGGACGTTCTGCCTCTTTTCCTATGCTTTCAATGCAATTCCAGTCTACCTCCTGAAATCGGTTTCCTGCAATTCTGCCCCGCTTTCAAGTCCTCTTGGCAGCCTTACTTCAGTCTATTTTTGGACGATAGCTGTCATTTATAACTCTGCAGGTTTGTGAATTACAGTGCCCTTGAGCTCCTTTCTTCAACTCGCTTTCTTGTGACCTGGCCGCAACACCGCAGGATGGCTTCAGGCCCTAATCTGGTTCCGGCCTGGCATGCTGAGCCTTTGGTTAATTCCTCTTCCTGGTGGGAAATGAGAGTTAAATTTGCCCGTCCAGACACCTCCAGCTAGCCTCTCATTGCTTCTCGCTATTCCTGTTCATCTTCCGCAGAAATTGCAAACTGGGCCAAACAGGAGGTTAAAGGGACTGACTCTCCAAGTCGGGAGAGTGTCAGTAAAGCGTCTGGAATGTTGCACCCGAATACCAGGGGAGGAAAACTGAGACATATTTGAACACGTCTCCCGTTCACATGGTTGATCATACTTGGGTTCCACATGCATGTTTTAGCTGAAGGAAGAATACCTTAAACCTGTAGAGTTGAGACCCGTGTAATGGGTACCATGCAATATGACTTCAAAGGGTCTTCATTTGCTCACCGAACCTCTCCAATCCTATCACTGCTGCGTTTATGCCCCTGTACACATGCTTGATTCTCTTTTGGAGACATAGCAATCCATAGGTTTTACGATACTTACTAGTCAGGTACATTCTTAGGCATTTAATATGCGGTGTTGAGTCCATTTCGTTGAGCAAGGAGTAGCTCTTGTCTATTCCATATTTGGCTTAAGGAACTTTATCTGTGCTCATTTCAATCTCTGGTTTTATGCAGCACCCCAACTCACCTTTACCCTTTAGCAAGCATAAGTTGGTTTTCTAAATTTGAGACACTGTTCTGTTCTGTAATTCAGTTCCTGTGTAGCCAAGTTTACATTCCATGTATTACTGATATCTTATGATGTTTCTTTTTCTGTGTGACTTATTTCAGTTAGAATCATCATACCTGAATCCACTCATTGTGCTGCTAAGGGCCTGATGACACAGATTTCATTGCTGAGTGATATTGCTTTGTAAGTAAATACCACAACTTCTTTATCCATTTTTCACTTTCTGCAATGTTGAACTTGTACTGTAAACGAGGTTCTTGTAAACAGAGGCGTCCCAAACTTTGGGGTGGCTGTGTCTTTTTGATTTTAATTTCCCTAAGCTATAGGACCATAAGTGGAAGTGCCCTAGGCTCTGTTGCTTTGTTTTTTAGATGTTTCAGTTAACACCATACACTTCTCTCGAGTGATTCTTGGCAATTTACATCCCGCCCTTCAGAATAACAAGGCTCCCAGTTCTCCATGGCCTGTCCTGCCTTTCTGGATTTTACACTTTTTTCAGATGGCCCTTTTGACCGGGGGGAAGTGAGACTTCATTGTAGTGCAGATTTCCTTTGCAAGCTTGCTTGGTTGGCCAAAAAGGGCGTATGCGTTTTTTCCTGAATATATTCAGGAAAAAACGCATACACCCTTTTTGGCCAAGTGCATCATTGTGGACGTTCTGCCTCTTTTCCTATGTTTTCAATGCAATTCCAGTCTACCTCCTGAAATCGGTTTCCTGCAATTCTGCCCCGCTTTCAAGTCCTCTTGGCAGCCTTACTTCAGTCTATTTTTGGACGATAGCTGTCATTTATAACTCTGCAGGTTTGTGAATTACAGTGCCCCTGAGCTCCTTTCTTCAACTCGCTTTCTTGTGAGCTGGCCGCAACACCGCAGGATGGCTTCAGGCCCTAATCTGGTTCCGGCACGGCACGCTGAGCCTTTGGTTAATTCCTCTGTCTGGTGGGAAATGAGAGTTAAATTTGCCTGTCCAGACACCTCCAGCTAGTCTCTAATTGGTTCTCGCTATTCCTGTTCATCTTCCGCAGAAATTGCAAACTGGGCCAAACAGGAGGTTAAAGGGACTGACTCTCCAAGTCGGGAGAGTGTTAGTAAAGCGTCTGGAATGTTGCCCCCGAGTACCAGGGTACGAAAACTGAGACATATTTGAACACGTCTCCCGATCATATGGTTGATCATACTCTAGGTTCCACATGCATGTTTTAGCTGAAGGAAGAATACCTTAAACCTGGGTAGTTGAAACCCGTGGAATGGGTACCATGCAATATGACTTCAAAGGGTCTTCATTTGCTCACCGAACCTCTCCAATCCTATCACTTCTGCGTTTATGCCCCTGTACACATGCTTGATTCTCTTTCGGAGACATAGCAATCCATAGGTTTTAAGATACTTACAAGTCAGGTACATTCTTAGGCGTTTAATATGCGGTGTTGAGTCCATTTCGTTGAGCAATGAGTAGCTCTTGTCTATTCCATATTTGGCTTAAGGAACTTTATCTGTGCTCATTTCAATCTCTGGTTTTATGCAGCACCCCAACTCACCTTTACCCTTTAGCAAGCATAAGTTGGTTTTCTAAATTTGAGACCCTGTTCTGTTCTGTAATTCAGTTCCTGTGTAGCCAAGTTTACATTCCATGTATTACTGATATCTTATGATGTTTCTTTTTCTGTGTGACTTATTTCAGTTAGAATCATCATACCTGAATCCACTCATTGTGCTGCTAAGGGCCTGATGACACAGATTTCATTGCTGAGTGATATTGCTTTGTAAGTAAATACCACAACTTCTTTATCCATTTTTCACTTTCTGCAATGTTGAACTTGTACTGTAAACGAGGTTCTTGTAAACAGAGGCGTCCCAAACTTTGGGGTGGCTGTGTCTTTTTGATTTTAATTTCCCTAAGCTATAGGACCATAAGTGGCAGTGTCCTAGGCTCTGTTGCATTGTTTTTTAGATGTTTCAGGAAACACCATACACTTCTCCCGAGTGTCTGTTGGCAATTTACATCCCGCCCATCAGCATAACAAGGCTCCCAGTTCTCCATGGCCTGTCCTGCCTTTCTGGATTTTACACTTTTTTCAGATGGCCCTTTTGACCGGGGAGAAGTGAGACTTCATTGTAGTGCAGATTTCCTTTGCAAGTTTGCTTGGTTGGCCAAAAAGTGCGTATGCGTTTTTTCCTGAATATATTCAGGAAAAAACGCATACGCCCTTTTTGGCCAAGTGCATCATTGTGGACGTTCTGCCTCTTTTCCTATGCTTTCAATGCAATTCCAGTCTACCTCCTGAAATCGGTTTCCTGCAATTCTGCCCCGCTTTCAAGTCCTCTTGGCAGCCTTACTTCAGTCTATTTTTGGACGATAGCTGTCATTTATAACTCTGCAGGTTTGTGAATTACAGTGCCCCTGAGCTCCTTTCTTCAACTCGCTTTCTTGTGACCTGGCCGCAACACCGCAGGATGGCTTCAGGCCCTAATCTGGTTCCGGCACGGCATGCTGAGCCTTTGGTTAATTCCTCTTCCTGGTGGGAAATGAGAGTTAAATTTGCCCGTTCAGACACCTCCAGCTAGTCTCTCATTGGTTCTCGCTATTCCTGTTCATCTTCCGCAGAAATTGCAAACTGGGCCAAACAGGAGGTTAAAGGGACTGACTCTCCAAGTCGGGAGAGTGTTAGTAAAGCGTCTGGAATGTTGCACCCGAGTACCAGGGTACGAAAACTGAGACATATTTGAACATGTCTCCCGATCAAATGGTTGATCATACTCTAGGTTCCACATGCATGTTTTAGCTGAAGGAAGAATACCTAAAACCTGGGTAGTTGAAACCCGTGGAATGGGTACCATGCAATATGACTTCAAAGGGTCTTCATTTGCTCACCGAACCTCTCCAATCCTATCACTGCTGCGTTTATGCCCCTGTACACATGCTTGATTCTCTTTCGGAGACATAGCAATCCATAGGTTTTAAGATACTTACTAGTCAGGTACATTCTTAGGCGTTTAATATGCGGTGTTGAGTCCATTTCGTTGAGCAAGGAGTAGCTCTTGTCTATTCCATATTTGTCTTAAGGAACTTTATCTGTGCTCATTTCAATCTCTGGTTTTATGCAGCACCACAACTCACCTTTACCCTTAAGCAAGCATAAGTTTGTTTTCTAAATTTGAGACCCTGTTCTGTTCTGTAATTCAGTTCCTGTGTAGCCAAGTTTACATTCCGTGTATTACTGATATCTTATGATGTTTCTTTTTCTGTGTGACTTATTTCAGTTAGAATCATCATACCTGAATCCACTCATTGTGCTGCTAAGGGCCTGATGACACAGATTTCATTGCTGAGTGATATTGCTTTGTAAGTAAATACCACAACTTCTTTATCCATTTTTCACTTTCTGTGATGTTGAACTTGTACTGTAAACGAGGTTCTTGTAAACAGAGCCATTCTAAACTTTGGGGTGGCTGTGTCTTTTTGATTTTAATTTCCCTAAGCTATAGGACCATAAGTGGAAGTGCCCTCGGCTCTGTTGCTTTGTTTTTTAGATGTTTCAGGAAACACCATACACTTCTCCCGAGTGGTTGTTGGCAATTTACATCCCGCCCATCAGCATAACAAGGCTCCCAGTTCTCCATGGCCTGTCCTGCCTTTCTGGATTTTACACTTTTTTCAGATGGCCCTTTTGACCGGGGGGAAGTGAGACTTCATTGTAGTGCAGATTTCCTTTGCAAGCTTGCTTGGTTGGCCAAAAAGGGCGTATGCGTTTTTTCCTGAATATATTCAGGAAAAAACGCATACGCCCTTTTTGGCCAAGTGCATCATTGTGGACGTTCTGCCTCTTTTCCTATGCTTTCAATGCAATTCCAGTCTACCTCCTGAAATCGGTTTCCTGCAATTCTGCCCCGCTTTCAAGTCCTCTTGGCAGCCTTACTTCAGTCTATTTTTGGACGATAGCTGTCATTTATAACTCTGCAGGTTTGTGAATTACAGTGCCCCTGAGCTCCTTTCTTCAACTCGCTTTCTTGTGACCTGGCCGCAACACCGCAGGATGGCTTCAGGCCCTAATCTGGTTCTGGCACGGCACGCTGAGCCTTTGGTTAATTCCTCTTCCTGGTGGGAAATGAGAGTTAAATTTGCCCATCAAGACACCTCCAGCTAGCCTCTCATTGGTTCTCGCTATTCCTGTTCATCTTCCACAGAAATTGCAAACTGGGCCAAACAGGAGGTTAAAGGGACTGACTCTCCAAGTCGGGAGAGTGTTAGTAATGCGTCTGGAATGTTGCACCCGAGTACCAGGGGAGGTAACCTGAGACATATTTGAACACGTCTACCGATCACATGGTTGATCATACTCTAGGTTCCACATGCATGTTTTAGCTGAAGGAAGAATACCTTAAACCTGGGTAGTTGAAACCCGTGGAATGGGTACCATGCAATATGACTTCAAAGGGTCTTCATTTGCTCACCGAACCTCTCCAATCCTATCACTGCTGCGTTTATGGCCCTGTACACATGCTTGATTCTCTTTCGGAGACATAGCAATCCATAGGTTTTAAGATACTTTCAAGTCTGGTACATTCTTAGGTGTTTAATATGCGGTGTTGAGTCCATTTCGTTGAGCAAGGAGTAGCTCTTGTCTATTCCATATTTGGCGTAAAGAACTTTATCTATGCTCATTTCAATCTCTGGTTTTATGCAGCACCCCAACTCACCTTTCCCCTTAAGCAAGCATAAGTTGGTTTTCTAAATTTGTGACCCTGTTCTGTTCTGTAATTCAGTTCCTGTGTAGCCAAGTTTCCATTCCGTGTATTACTGATATCTTATGATGTTTCTTTTTCTGTGTGACTTATTTCAGTTAGAATCATCATACCTGAATCCACTCATTGTGCTGCTAAGGGCCTGATGACACAGATTTCATTGCTGAGTGATATTGCTTTGTAAGTAAATACCACAACTTCTTTATCCATTTTTCACTTTCTGCGATGTTGAACTTGTACTGTAAACGAGGTTCTTGTAAGCAGAGCCGTTCCAAACTTTGGGGTGGCTGTGTCTTTTTGATTTTAATTTCCCTAAGCTATAGGACCATAAGTGGAAGTGCCCTAGGTTCTGTTGCTTTGTTTTTTAGATGTTTCAGGAAACACCATACACTTCTCCCGAGTGGTTGTTGGCAATTTACATCCCGCCCATCAGCATAACAAGGCTCCCAGTTCTCCATGGCCTGTCCTGCCTTTCTGGATTTTACACTTTTTTCAGATGGCCCTTTTGACCGGGGGGAAGTGAGACTTCATTGTAGTGCAGATTTCCTTTGCAAGCTTGCTTGGTTGGCCAAAAAGGGCGTATGCGTTTTTTCCTGAATATATTCAGGAAAAAACGCATACGCCCTTTTTGGCCAAGTGCATCATTGTGGACGTTCTGCCTCTTTTCCTATGCTTTCAATGCAATTCCAGTCTACCTCCTGAAATCGGTTTCCTGCAATTCTGCCCCGCTTTCAAGTCCTCTTGGCAGCCTTACTTCAGTCTATTTTTGGACGATAGCTGTCATTTATAACTCTGCAGGTTTGTGAATTACAGTGCCCCTGAGCTCCTTTCTTCAACTCGCTTTCTTGTGACCTGGCCGCAACACCGCAGGATGGCTTCAGGCCCTAATCTGGTTCCGGCATGGCACGCTGAGCCTTTGGTTAATTCCTCTTCCTGGTAGGAAATGAGAGTTAAATTTGCCCGTCCAGACACCTCCAGCTAGTCTCTCATTGGTTCTCGCTATTCCTGTTCATCTTCCGCAGAAATTGCAAACTGGGCCAAACAGGAGGTTAAAGGCACTGACTCTCCAAGTGGGGAGAGTGTTAGTAAAGCGTCTGGAATGTTGCACCCGAGTACCAGGGGAGGAAAACTGAGACATATTTGAACACGTCTCCCGTTCACATGGTTGATCATACTTGGGTTCCACATGCATGTTTTAGCTGAAGGAAGAATACCTTAAACCTGGAGCGTTGAGACCCGTGTAATGGGTACCATGCAATATGACTTCAAAGGGTCTTCATTTGCTCACCGAACCTCTCCAATCCTATCACTGCTACGTTTATGCTCCTGTACACTTGCTTGATTCTCTTTTGGAGACATAGCAATCCATAAGTTTTACGATACTTACTAGTCAGGTACATTCTTAGGCGTTTAATATGCGGTGTTGAGTCCATTTCGTTGAGCAAGGAGTAGCTCTTGTCTATTCCATATTTGACTTAAGGAACTTTATCTGTGCTCATTTCAATCTCTGGTTTTATGCAGCACCACAACTCACCTTTACCCTTAAGCAAGCATAAGTTGGTTTTCTAAATTTGAGACCCTGTTCTGTTCTGTAATTCAGTTCCTGTGTAGCCAAGTTTACATTCCGTGTATTACTGATATCTTATGATGTTTCTTTTTCTGTGTGACTTATTTCAGTTAGAATCATCATACCTGAATCCACTCATTGTGCTGCTAAGGGCCTGATGACACAGATTTCATTGCTGAGTGATATTGCTTTGTAAGTAAATACCACAACTTCTTTATCCATTTTTCACTTTCTGCGATGTTGAACTTGTACTGTAAACGAGGTTCTTGTAAACAGAGCCGTTCCAAACTTTGGGGTGGCTGTGTCTTTTTGATTTTAATTTCCCTAAGCTATAGGACCATAAGTGGAAGTGCCCTAGGTTCTGTTGCTTTGTTTTTTAGATGTTTCAGGAAACACCATACACTTCTCCCGAGTGGTTGTTGGCAATTTACATCCCGCCCATCAGCATAACAAGGCTCCCAGTTCTCCATGGCCTGTCCTGCCTTTCTGGATTTTACACTTTTTTCAGATGGCCCTTTTGACCCGGGGGAAGTGAGACTTCATTGTAGTGCAGATTTCCTTTGCAAGCTTGCTTGGTTGGCCAAAAAGGGCGTATGCGTTTTTTCCTGAATATATTCAGGAAAAAACGCATACGCCCTTTTTGGCCAAGTGCATCATTGTGGACGTTCTGCCTCTTTTCCTATGCTTTCAATGCAATTCCAGTCTACCTCCTGAAATCGGTTTCCTGCAATTCTGCCCCACTTTCAAGTCCTCTTGGCAGCCTTACTTCAGTCTATTTTTGGACGATAGCTGTCATTTATAACTCTGCAGGTTTGTGAATTACAGTGCCCCTGAGCTCCTTTCTTCAAGTCGCTTTCTTGTGAGCTGGCCGCAACACCGCAGGATGGCTTCAGGCCCTAATCTGGTTCCGGCACGGCACGCTGAGCCTTTGGTTAATTCCTCTTCCTGGTAGGAAATGAGAGTTAAATTTGCCCGTCCAGACACCTCCAGCTAGTCTCCATTGGTTCTCGCTATTCCTGTTCATCTTCTGCAGAAATTGCAAACTGGGCCAAACAGGAGGTTAAAGGCGCTGACTCTCCAAGTCGGGAGAGTGTTAGTAAAGCGTCTGGAATGTTGCACCCGAGTACCAGGGGAGGAAAACTGAGACATATTTGAACACGTCTCCCGTTCACATGGTTGATCATACTTGGGTTCCACATGCATGTTTTAGCTGAAGGAAGAATACCTTAAACCTGGAGAGTTGAGACCCGTGTAATGGGTACCATGCAATATGACTTCAAAGGGTCTTCATTTGCTCACCGAACCTCTCCAATCCTATCACTGCTGCGTTTATGCCCCTGTACACACGCTTGATTCTCTTTTGGAGACATAGCAATCCATAGGTTTTAAGATACTTACTAGTCAGGTACATTCTTAGGCGTTTAATATGCGGTGTTGAGTCCATTTCGTTGAGCAAGGAGTAGCTCTTGTCTATTCCATATTTGACTTAAGGAACTTTATCTGTGCTCATTTCAATCTCTGGTTTTATGCAGCACCCCAACTCACCTTTCCCCTTAAGCAAGCATAAGTTGGTTTTCTAAATTTGAGACCCTGTTCTGTTCTGTAATTCAGTTCCTGTGTAGCCAAGTTTCCATTCCGTGTATTACTGATATCTTATGATGTTTCTTTTTCTGTGTGACTTATTTCAGTTAGAATCATCATACCTGAATCCACTCATTGTGCTGCTAAGGGCCTGATGCCACAGATTTCATTGCTGTGTGATATTGCTTTGTAAGTAAATACCACAACTTCTTTATCCATTTTTCACTTTCTGCGATGTTGAACTTGTACTGTAAACGAGGTTCTTGTAAACAGAGGCGTCCCAAACTTTGGGGTGGCTGTGTCTTTTAGATTTTAATTTCCCTAAGCTATAGGACCATAAGTGGCAGTGCCCTAGGCTCTGTTGCTTTGTTTTTTAGATGTTTCAGGAAACACCATACACTTCTCCCAAGTGTCTGTTGGCAATTTACATCCCGCCCATCAGCATAACGAGGCTCCCAGTTCTCAATGGCCTGTTGCCTTTCTGGATTTTACACTTTTTTCAGATGGCCCTTTTGACCGGGGGGAAGTGAGACTTCATTGTAGTGCAGATTTCCTTTGCAAGCTTGCTTGGTTGGCCAAAAAGGGCGTATGCGTTTTTTCCTGAATATATTCAGGAAAAAACGCATACGCCCTTTTTGGCCAAGTGCATCATTGTGGACGTTCTGCCTCTTTTCCTATGCTTTCAATGCAATTCCAGTCTACCTCCTGAAATCGGTTTCCTGCAATTCTGCCCCACTTTCAAGTCCTCTTGGCAGCCTTACTTCAGTCTATTTTTGGACGATAGCTGTCATTTATAACTCTGCAGGTTTGTGAATTACAGTGCCCCTGAGCTCCTTTCTTCAACTCGCTTTCTTTTGAGCTGGCCGCAACACCGCAGGATGGCTTCAGGCCCTAATCTGGTTCCGGCATGACACGCTGAGCCTTTGGTTAATTCCTCTTCCTGGTGGGAAATGAGAGTTAAATTTGCCCGTCCAGACACCTCCAGCTAGCCTCTAATTGGTTCTCGCTATTCCTGTTCATCTTCCGCAGAAATTGCAAACTGGGCCAAACAGGAGGTTAAAGGGACTGACTCTCCAAGTCGGGAGAGTGTTAGTAAAGCGTCTGGAATGTTGCACCCGAGTACCAGGGTACGAAAACTGAGACATATTTGAACACGTCTCCCGTTCACATGGTTGATCATACTCTAGGTTCCACATGCATGTTTTAGCTGAAGGAAGAATACCTTAAACCTGGGTAGTTGAAACCCGTGGAATGGGTACCATGCAATATGACTTCAAAGGGTCTTCATTTGCTCACCGAACCTCTCCAATCCTATCACTGCTGCGTTTATGCCCCTGTACACATGCTTGGTTCTCTTTCGGAGACATAGCAATCCATAGGTTTTAAGATACTTACTAGTCAGGTACATTCTTAGGCGTTTAATATGGGGTGTTGAGTCCATTTCGTTGAGCAAGGAGTAGCTCTTGTCTATTCCATATTTGGCTTAAGGAACTTTATCTGTGCTCATTTCAATCTCTGGTTTTATGCAGCACCCCAACTCACCTTTACCCTTAAGCAAGAATAAGTTGGTTTTCTAAATTTGAGACCCTGTTCTGTTTTGGAATGCAGTTCCTGTGTAGCCAAGTTTCCATTCCGTGTATTAGTGATATCTTATGATGTTTCTTTTTCTGTGTGACTTATTTCAGTTAGAATCATCATACCTGAATCCACTCATTGTGCTGCTAAGGGCCTGATGACACAGATTTCATTGCTGAGTGATATTGCTTTGTAAGTAAATACCACAACTTCTTTATCCATTTTTCACTTTCTGCGATGTTGAACTTGTACTGTAAACGAGGTTCTTGTCAACAGAGCCGTTCCAAACATTGGGGTGGCTGTGTCTTTTTGATTTTAATTTCCCTAAGCTATAGGACCATAAGTGGAAGTGCCCTAGGTTCTGTTGCTTTGTTTTTTAGATGTTTCAGGAAACACCATACACTTCTCCCGAGTGGTTGTTGGCAATTTACATCCCGCCCATCAGCATAACAAGGCTCCCAGTTCTCCATGGCCTGTCCTGCCTTTCTGGATTTTACACTTTTTTCAGATGGCCCTTTTGACCGTGGGGAAGTGAGACTTCATTGTAGTGCAGATTTCCTTTGCAAGCTTGCTTGGTTGGCCAAAAAGAGCGTATGCGTTTTTTCCTGAATATATTCAGGAAAAAACGCATACGCCCCTTTTGGCCAAGGGCATCATTGCGGACGTTCTGCCTCTTTTCCTATGCTTTCAATGCAATTCCAGTCTACCTCCTGAAATCGGGTTCCTGCAATTCTGCCCCGCTTTCAAGTCCTCTTGGCAGCCTTACTTCAGTATATTTTTGGGCGATAGCCGTCATTTATATCTCTGCAGGTTTGTGAATTACAGTGCCCCTGAGCTCCTTTCTTCAACTCGCTTTCTTTTGAGCTGGCCGCAACACCGCAGGATGGCTTCAGGCCCTAATCTGGTTCCGGTACGGCACGCTGAGCCTTTGGTTATTTCCTCTTCCTGGTGCGAAATGAGAGTTAAATTTGCCCGTCCAGACATCTCCAGCTAGCCTCTCATTGGTTCTCGCTATTCCTGTTCATCTTCCCCAGAAATTGCAAACTGTGCCAAACAGGAGGTTAAAGGCGCTGACTCTCCAAGTGGGGAGAGTGTTAGTAAAGCGTCTGGAATGTTGCACCCGAGTACCAGGGGAGGAAAACTGAGACATATTTGAACACGTCTCCCGATCACATGGTTGATCATACTCTGGGTTCCACATGCATGTTTTAGCTGAAGGAAGAATACCTAAAACCTGGGTAGTTGAAACCCGTGGAATGGGTACCATGCAATATGACTTCAAAGGGTCTTCATTTGCTAACTTAACATCTCCAATCCTATCACTGCTGCGTTTATGCCCCTGTACACATGCTTTATTCTCTTTCGGAGACATAGCAATCCATTGGTTTTAAGCTACTTACTTGTCAGGTACATTCTTAGGCGTTTAATATGGGGTGTTGAGTCCATTTCGTTGAGCAAGGAGTAGCTCTTGTCTATTCCATATTTGGCTTAAGGAACTTTATCTGTGCTCATTTCAATCTCTGGTTTTATGCAGCACCCCAACTCACCTTTACCCTTAAGCAAGCATAAGTTGGTTTTCTAAATTTGAGAACCTGTTCTGTTCTGTAATTCAGTTCCTGTGTAGCCAAGTTTACATTCCGTGTATTAGTGATATCTTATGATGTTTCTTTTTCTGTGTGACTTATTTCAGTTAGAATCATCATACCTGAATCCACTCATTGTGCTGCTAAGGGCCTGATGACACAGATTTCATTGCTGAGTGATATTGCTTTGTAAGTAAATACCACAACTTCTTTATCCATTTTTCACTTTCTGCGATGTTGAACTTGTACTGTAAACGAGGTTCTTGTAAACAGAGCCGTTCCAAACTTTGGGGTGGCTGTGTCTTTTTGATTTTAATTTCCCTAAGCTATAGGACCATAAGTGGAAGTGCCCTAGGCTCTGTTGCTTTGTTTTTTAGATGTTTCAGGAAACACCATACACTTCTCCCGAGTGTCTGTTGGCAATTTACATCCCGCCCATCAGCATAACAAGGCTCCCAGTTCTCAATGGCCTGTTGCCTTTCTGGATTTTACACTTTTTTCAGATGGCCCTTTTGACCGGGGGGAAGTGAGACTTCAATGTAGTGCAGATTTCCTTTGCAAGCTTGCTTGGTTGGCCAAAAAGGGCGTATGCGTTTTTTCCTGAATATATTCAGGAAAAAACGCATACGCCCTTTTTGGCCAAGTGCATCATTGTGGACGTTCTGCCTCTTTTCCTATGCTTTCAATGCAATTCCAGTCTACCTCCTGAAATCGGTTTCCTGCAATTCTGCCCCGCTTTCAAGTCCTCTTGGCAGCCTTACTTCAGTCTATTTTTGGATGATAGCTGTCATTTATAACTCTGCAGGTTTGTGAATTACAGTGCCCCTGAGCTCCTTTCTTCAACTCGCTTTCTTTTGAGCTGGCCGCAACACCGCAGGATGGCTTCAGGCCCTAATCTGGTTCCGGCACGGCACGCTGAGCCTTTGGTTAATTCCTCTTCCTGGTGGGAAATGAGAGTTAAATTTGCCCGTCCAGACACCTCCAGCTAGCCTCTAATTGGTTCTCGCTATTCCTATTCATCTTCCGCAGAAATTGCAAACTGGGCCAAACAGGAGGTTAAAGGGACTGACTCTCCAAGTCGGGAGAGTGTTAGTAAAGCGTCTGGAATGTTGCACCCGAGTACCAGGGTACGAAAACTGAGACATATTTGAACACGTCTCCCGATCACATGGTTGATCATACTCTAGTTTCCACATGCATGTTTTAGCTGAAGGAAGAATACCTTAAACCTGGGTAGTTGAAACCCGTGGAATGGGTACCATGCAATATGACATCAAAGGGTCTTCATTTGCTCACCGAACCTCTCCAATCCTATCACTGCTGCGTTTATGCCCCTGTACACATGCTTGGTTCTCTTTCGGAGACATAGCAATCCATAGGTTTTAAGATACTTACTAGTCAGGTACATTCTTAGGCGTTTAATATGGGGTGTTGAGTCCATTTCGTTGAGCAAGGAGTAGCTCTTGTCTATTCCATATTTGGTTTAAGGAACTTTGTCTGTGCTCATTTCAATCTCTGGTTTTATGCAGCATCCCAACTCACCTTTACCCTTAAGCAAGCATAAGTTGGTTTTCTAAATTTGAGACCCTGTTCTGTTCTGTAATTCAGTTCCTGTGTAGCCAAGTTTACATTCCGTGTATTACTGATATCTTATGATGTTTCTTTTTCTGTGTGACTTATTTCAGTTAGAATCATCATACCTGAATCCACTCATTGTGCTGCTAAGGGCCTGATGACATACATTTCATTGCTGAGTGATATTGCTTTGTAAGTAAATACCACAACTTCTTTATCCATTTTTCACTTTCTGCGATGTTGAACTTGTACTGTAAACGAGGTTCTTGTAAACAGAGGCGTACCAAACTTTGGGGTGGCTGTGTCTTTTTGATTTTAATTTCCCTAAGCTATAGGACCATAAGTGGCAGTGCCCTAGGCTCTGTTGCTTTGTTTTTTAGATGTTTCAGGAAACACCATACACTTCTCCCTAGTGTCTGTTGGCAATTTACATCCCGCCCATCAGCATAACAAGGCTCCCAGTTCTCCATGGCCTGTCCTGCCTTTCTGGATTTTACACTTTTTTCAGATGGTCCTTTTGACCGGGGGGAAGTCAGACTTCATTGTAGTGCAGATTTCCTTTGCAAGCTTGCTTGGTTGGCCAAAAAGGGCGTATGCGTTTTTTCCTGAATATATTCAGGAAAAAACGCATACGCCCTTTTTGGCCAAGTGCATCATTGTGGACGTTCTGCCTCTTTTCCTATGCTTTCAATGCAATTCCAGTCTACCTCCTGAAATCGGTTTCCTGCAATTCTGCCCCGCTTTCAAGTCCTCTTGGCAGCCTTACTTCAGTCTATTTTTGGACGATAGCTGTCATTTATAACTCTGCAGGTTTGTGAATTACAGTGCCCCTGAGCTCCTTTCTTCAACTCGCTTTCTTGTGACCTGGCCGCAACACCGCAGGATGGCTTCAGGCCCTAATCTGGTTCCGGTACGGCATGCTGAGCCTTTGGTTATTTCCTCTTCCTGGTGGGAAATGAGAGTTAAATTTGCCCGTCCAGACACCTCCAGCTAGTCTCTCATTGGTTCTCCCTATTCCTGTTCATCTTCCGCAGAAATTGCAAACTGTGCCAAACAGGAGGTTAAAGGCGTTGACTCTCCAAGTGGGGAGAGTGTGAGTAAAGCGTCTGGAATGTTGCACCCGAGTACCAGGGGAGGAAAACTGAGACATATTTGAACACGTCTCCCGATCACATGGTTGATCATACTCTGGGTTCCACATGCATGTTTTAGCTGAAGGAAGAATACCTAAAACCTGGAGAGTTGAAACCCGTGGAATGGGTACCATGCAATATGACTTCAAAGGGTCTTCATTTGCTCACCGAACCTCTCCAATCCTATCACTGCTGTGTTTATGCCCCTGTACACACGCTTGATTCTCTTTTGGAGACATAGCAATCCATAGGTTTTAAGATACTTACTAGTCAGTTACATTCTTAGGCGTTTAATATGGGGTTTTGAGTGCATTTCGTTGAGCAAGGAGTAGCTCTTGTCTATTCCATATTTGGCTTAAGGAACTTTATCTGTGCTCATTTCAATCTCTGGTTTTATGCAGCACCCCAAGTCACCTTTCCCCTTAAGCAAGCATAAGTTGGTTTTCTAAATTTGAGACCCTGTTCTGTTTTGGAATGCAGTTCCTGTGTAGCCAAGTTTCCATTCCGTGTATTAGTGATATCTTATGATGTTTCTTTTTCTGTGTGACTTATTTCAGTTAGAATCATCGTACCTGAATCCACTCATTATGCTGCTACGGGCCTGATGACATAGATTTCATTGCTGAGTGATACTGCATTGTACGTAAGTACCACAAGTTCTTTATCCATTTTTCACTTTCTGCGATGTTGAACTTGTACTATAAAAGAGGTTCTTGTCAACAGAGCCGTTCCAAACTTTGGGGTGGCTGTGTCTTTTTGATTTTAATTTCCCTAAGCTATAGGACCATAAGTGGAAGTGCCCTAGGTTCAGTTGCTTTGTTTTTAGATGTTTCAGGAAACACCATACACTTCTCCCAAGTGGTTGTTGGCAATTTACATCCCGCCCATCAGCATAACAAGGCTCCCAGTTCTCCATGGCCTGTCCTGCCTTTCTGGATTTTACACTTTTTTCAGATGGCCCTTTTGACCGGGGGGAAGTGAGACTTCATTGTAGTGCAGATTTCCTTTGCAAGCTTGCTTGGTTGGCCAAAAAGGGCGTATGCGTTTTTTCCTGAATATATTCAGGAAAAAACGCATACGCCCTTTTTGGCCAAGTGCATCATTGTGGACGTTCTGCCTCTTTTCCTATGCTTTCAATGCAATTCCAGTCTACCTCCTGAAATCGGTTTCCTGCAATTCTGCCCCGCTTTCAAGTCCTCTTGGCAGCCTTACTTCAGTCTATTTTTGGACGATAGCTGTCATTTATAACTCTGCAGGTTTGTGAATTACAGTGCCCCTGAGCTCCTTTCTTCAACTCGCTTTCTTGTGACCTGGCCGCAACACCGCAGGATGGCTTCAGGCCCTAATCTGGTTCTGGCACGGCACGCTGAGCCTTTGGTTAATTCCTCTTCCTGGTGGGAAATGAGAGTTAAATTTGCCCATCCAGACACCTCCAGCTAGCCTCTCATTGGTTCTCGCTATTCCTGTTCATCTTCCACTGAAATTGCAAACTGGGCCAAACAGGAGGTTAAAGGGACTGACTCTCCAAGTCGGGAGAGTGTTAGTAATGCGTCTGGAATGTTGCACCCGAGTACCAGGGTACGAAAACTGAGACACATTTGAACACGTCTCCCGATCACATGGTTGATCATACTCTAGGTTCCACATGCATGTTTTAGCTGAAGGAAGAATACCTTAAACCTGGAGAGTTGAAACCCATGGAATGGGTACCATGCAATATGACTTCAAAGGGTCTTCATTTGCTCACCGAACCACTCCAATCCTATCACTGCTGCGTTTATGCCCCTGTACACATGCTTGATTCTCTTTCGGAGACATAGCAATCCATAGGTTTTAAGATACTTACTAGTCAGGTACATTCTTAGGCGTTTAATATGGGGTGTTGAGTCCATTTCATTGAGCAAGGAGTAGCTCTTGTCTATTCCATATTTGGCTTAAGGAACTTTATCTGTGCTCATTTCAATCTCTGGTTTTATGCAGCACCCCAACTCACCTTTACCCTTAAGCAAGAATAAGTTGGTTTTCTAAATTTGAGACCCTGTTCTGTTCTGTAATTCAGTTCCTGTGTAGCCAAGTTTCCATTCCGTGTATTACTGATATCTTATGATGTTTCTTTTTCTGTGTGACTTATTTCAGTTAGAATCATCATACCTGAATCCACTCATTGTGCTGCTAAGGGCCTGATGACATAGATTTCATTGCTGAGTGATATTGCTTTGTAAGTGAATACCACAACTTCTTTATCCATTTTTCACTTTCTGCGATGTTGAACTTGTACGGTAAACGAGGTTCTTGTAAACAGAGCCGTTCCAAACTTTGGGGTGGCTGTGTCTTTTTGATTTTAATTTCCCTAAGCTATAGGACCATAAGTGGCAGTGCCCTAGGCTCTGTTGCTTTGTTTTTTAGATGTTTCAGGAAACACCATACACTTCTCCCTAGTGTCTGTTGGCAATTTACATCCCGCCCATCAGCATAACAAGGCTCCCAGTTCTCCATGGCCTGTCCTGCCTTTCTGGATTTTACACTTTTTTCAGATGGTCCTTTTGACCGGGGGGAAGTCAGACTTCATTGTAGTGCAGATTTCCTTTGCAAGCTTGCTTGGTTGGCCAAAAAGGGCGTATGCGTTTTTTCCTGAATATATTCAGGAAAAAACGCATACGCCCTTTTTGGCCAAGTGCATCATTGTGGACGTTCTGCCTCTTTTCCTATGCTTTCAATGCAATTCCAGTCTACCTCCTGAAATCGGTTTCCTGCAATTCTGCCCCGCTTTCAAGTCCTCTTGGCAGCCTTACTTCAGTCTATTTTTGGACGATAGCTGTCATTTATAACTCTGCAGGTTTGTGAATTACAGTGCCCCTGAGCTCCTTTCTTCAACTCGCTTTCTTGTGACCTGGCCGCAACACCGCAGGATGGCTTCAGGCCCTAATCTGGTTCCGGTACGGCATGCTGAGCCTTTGGTTATTTCCTCTTCCTGGTGGGAAATGAGAGTTAAATTTGCCCGTCCAGACACCTCCAGCTAGTCTCTCATTGGTTCTCCCTATTCCTGTTCATCTTCCGCAGAAATTGCAAACTGTGCCAAACAGGAGGTTAAAGGCGTTGACTCTCCAAGTGGGGAGAGTGTGAGTAAAGCGTCTGGAATGTTGCACCCGAGTACCAGGGGAGGAAAACTGAGACATATTTGAACACGTCTCCCGATCACATGGTTGATCATACTCTGGGTTCCACATGCATGTTTTAGCTGAAGGAAGAATACCTAAAACCTGGAGAGTTGAAACCCGTGGAATGGGTACCATGCAATATGACTTCAAAGGGTCTTCATTTGCTCACCGAACCTCTCCAATCCTATCACTGCTGTGTTTATGCCCCTGTACACACGCTTGATTCTCTTTTGGAGACATAGCAATCCATAGGTTTTAAGATACTTACTAGTCAGTTACATTCTTAGGCGTTTAATATGGGGTTTTGAGTGCATTTCGTTGAGCAAGGAGTAGCTCTTGTCTATTCCATATTTGGCTTAAGGAACTTTATCTGTGCTCATTTCAATCTCTGGTTTTATGCAGCACCCCAAGTCACCTTTCCCCTTAAGCAAGCATAAGTTGGTTTTCTAAATTTGAGACCCTGTTCTGTTTTGGAATGCAGTTCCTGTGTAGCCAAGTTTCCATTCCGTGTATTAGTGATATCTTATGATGTTTCTTTTTCTGTGTGACTTATTTCAGTTAGAATCATCGTACCTGAATCCACTCATTATGCTGCTACGGGCCTGATGACATAGATTTCATTGCTGAGTGATACTGCATTGTACGTAAGTACCACAAGTTCTTTATCCATTTTTCACTTTCTGCGATGTTGAACTTGTACTATAAAAGAGGTTCTTGTCAACAGAGCCGTTCCAAACTTTGGGGTGGCTGTGTCTTTTTGATTTTAATTTCCCTAAGCTATAGGACCATAAGTGGAAGTGCCCTAGGTTCAGTTGCTTTGTTTTTAGATGTTTCAGGAAACACCATACATTTCTCCCAAGTGGTTGTTGGCAATTTACATCCCGCCCATCAGCATAACAAGGCTCCCAGTTCTCCATGGCCTGTCCTGCCTTTCTGGATTTTACACTTTTTTCAGATGGCCCTTTTGACCGGGGGGAAGTGAGACTTCATTGTAGTGCAGATTTCCTTTGCAAGCTTGCTTGGTTGGCCAAAAAGGGCGTATGCGTTTTTTCCTGAATATATTCAGGAAAAAACGCATACGCCCTTTTTGGCCAAGTGCATCATTGTGGACGTTCTGCCTCTTTTCCTATGCTTTCAATGCAATTCCAGTCTACCTCCTGAAATCGGTTTCCTGCAATTCTGCCCCGCTTTCAAGTCCTCTTGGCAGCCTTACTTCAGTCTATTTTTGGACGATAGCTGTCATTTATAACTCTGCAGGTTTGTGAATTACAGTGCCCCTGAGCTCCTTTCTTCAACTCGCTTTCTTGTGACCTGGCCGCAACACCGCAGGATGGCTTCAGGCCCTAATCTGGTTCTGGCACGGCACGCTGAGCCTTTGGTTAATTCCTCTTCCTGGTGGGAAATGAGAGTTAAATTTGCCCATCCAGACACCTCCAGCTAGCCTCTCATTGGTTCTCGCTATTCCTGTTCATCTTCCACTGAAATTGCAAACTGGGCCAAACAGGAGGTTAAAGGGACTGACTCTCCAAGTCGGGAGAGTGTTAGTAATGCGTCTGGAATGTTGCACCCGAGTACCAGGGTACGAAAACTGAGACACATTTGAACACGTCTCCCGATCACATGGTTGATCATACTCTAGGTTCCACATGCATGTTTTAGCTGAAGGAAGAATACCTTAAACCTGGAGAGTTGAAACCCATGGAATGGGTACCATGCAATATGACTTCAAAGGGTCTTCATTTGCTCACCGAACCACTCCAATCCTATCACTGCTGCGTTTATGCCCCTGTACACATGCTTGATTCTCTTTCGGAGACATAGCAATCCATAGGTTTTAAGATACTTACTAGTCAGGTACATTCTTAGGCGTTTAATATGGGGTGTTGAGTCCATTTCATTGAGCAAGGAGTAGCTCTTGTCTATTCCATATTTGGCTTAAGGAACTTTATCTGTGCTCATTTCAATCTCTGGTTTTATGCAGCACCCCAACTCACCTTTACCCTTAAGCAAGAATAAGTTGGTTTTCTAAATTTGAGACCCTGTTCTGTTCTGTAATTCAGTTCCTGTGTAGCCAAGTTTCCATTCCGTGTATTACTGATATCTTATGATGTTTCTTTTTCTGTGTGACTTATTTCAGTTAGAATCATCATACCTGAATCCACTCATTGTGCTGCTAAGGGCCTGATGACATAGATTTCATTGCTGAGTGATATTGCTTTGTAAGTGAATACCACAACTTCTTTATCCATTTTTCACTTTCTGCGATGTTGAACTTGTACGGTAAACGAGGTTCTTGTAAACAGAGCCGTTCCAAACTTTGGGGTGGCTGTGTCTTTTTGATTTTAATTTCCCTAAGCTATAGGACCATAAGTGGAAGTGCCCTAGGTTCTGTTGCTTTGTTTTTTAGATGTTTCAGGAAACACCATACACTTCTCCCGAGTGTCTGTTGGCAATTTACATCCCGCCCATCAGCATAACAAGGCTCCCAGTTCTCCATGGCCTGTCCTGCCTTTCTGGATTTTACACTTTTTTCAGATGGCCCTTTTGACCGGGGAGAAGTGAGACTTCATTGTAGTGCAGATTTCCTTTGCAAGCTTGCTTGGTTGACCAACAAGGGCGTATGCGTTTTTTCCTGAATATATTCAGGAAAAAACGCATACGCCCTTTTTGGCCAAGTGCATCATTGTGGACGTTCTGCCTCTTTTCCTATGCTTTCAATGCAATTCCAGTCTACCTCCTGAAATCGGTTTCCTGCAATTCTGCCCCGCTTTCAAGTCCTCTTGGCAGCCTTACTTCAATCTATTTTTGGACGATAGCTGTCATTTATAACTCTGCAGGTTTGTGAATTACAGTGCCCCTGAGCTCCTTTCTTCAACTTGCTTTCTTGTGACCTGGCCGCAACACCGCAGGATGGCTTCAGGCCCTAATCTGGTTCCGGCACGGCACGCTGAGCCTTTGGTTATTTCCTCTTCCTGGTGGGAAATGAGAGTTAAATTTGCCCGTCCAGACACCTCCAGCTAGTCTCTCATTGGTTCTCGCTATTCCTGTTCATCTTCCGCAGAAATTGCAAACTGGGCCAAACAGGAGGTTAAAGGCGCTGACTCTCCAAGTGGGGAGAGTGTTAGTAAAGCGTCTGGAATGTTGCACCCGAGTACCAGGGGAGGAAAACTGAGACATATTTGAACACGTCTCCCGTTCACATGGTTGATCATACTTGGCTTCCACATGCATGTTTTAGCTGAAGGAAGAATACCTTAAACCTGGAGAGTTAAGACCCGTGTAAACGGTACCATGCAATATGACTTCAAAGCGTCTTCATTTGCTCACCGAACCTCTCCAATCCTATCACTGCTGCGTTTATGGCCCTGTACACATGCTTGATTCTCTTTCGGAGACATAGCAATCAATAGGTTTTAAGATACTTACTAGTCAGATACATTCTTAGGCGTTTAATATGGGGTGTTGAGTCCATTTCGTTGAGCAAGGAGTAGCTCTTGTCTATTCCATATTTGGCTTAAGGAAATTTATCTGTGCTCATTTCAATCTCTGGTTTTATGCAGCACCCCAACTCACCTTTACCCTTAAGCAAGAATAAGTTGGTTTTCTAAATTTGAGACCCTGTTCTGTTCTGTAATTCAGTTCCTGGGTAGCCAAGTTTACATTCCGTGTATTACTGATATCTTATGATGTTTCTTTTTCTGTGTGACTTATTTCAGTTAGAATCATCATACCTGAATCCACTCATTGTGCTGCTAAGGGCCTGATGACACAGATTTCATTGCTGTGTGATATTGCTTTGTAAGTAAATACCACAACTTCTTTATCCATTTTTCACTTTCTGCGATGTTGAACTTGTACGGTAAACGAGGTTCTTGTCAACGGAGCCGTTCCAAACTTTGGGGTGGCTGTGTCTTTTTGATTTTAATTTCCCTAAGCTATAGGACCATAAGTGGAAGTGCCCTAGGTTCTGTTGCTTTGTTTTTAGATGTTTCAGGAAACACCATACACTTCTCCCGAGTGGTTGTTGGCAATTTACATCCCGCCCATCAGCATAACAAGGCTCCCAGTTCTCCATGGCCTGTCCTGCCTTTCTGGATTTTACACTTTTTTCAGATGGCCCTTTTGACCGGGGGGAAGTGAGACTTCATTGTAGTGCAGATTTCCTTTGCAAGCTTGCTTGGTTGGCCAAAAAGGGCGTATGCGTTTTTTCCTGAATATATTCAGGAAAAAACGCATATGCCCTTTTTGGCCAAGTGCATCATTGTGGACGTTCTGCCTCTTTTCCTATGCTTTCAATGCAATTCCAGTCTACCTCCTGAAATCGGTTTCCTGCAATTCTGCCCCGCTTTCAAGTCCTCTTGGCAGCCTTACTTCAGTCTATTTTTGGACGATAGCTGTCATTTATAACTCTGCAGGTTTGTGAATTACAGTGCCCCTGAGCTCCTTTCTTCAACTTGCTTTCTTGTGACCTGGCTGCAACACCGCAGGATGGCTTCAGGCCCTAATCTGGTTCCGGCACGGCACGCTGAGCCTTTGGTTATTTCCTCTTCCTGGTGGGAAATGAGAGTTAAATTTGCCCGTCCAGACACCTCCAGCTAGTCTCTCATTGGTTCTCGCTATTCCTGTTCATCTTCCGCAGAAATTGCAAACTGGGCCAAACAGGAGGTTAAAGGCGCTGACTCTCCAAGTGGGGAGAGTGTTAGTAAAGCGTCTGGAATGTTGCACCCGAGTACCAGGGGAGGAAAACTGAGACATATTTGAACACGTCTCCCGTTCACATGGTTGATCATACTTGGCTTCCACATGCATGTTTTAGCTGAAGGAAGAATACCTTAAACCTGGAGAGTTAAGACCCGTGTAAAGGGTACCATGCAATATGACTTCAAAGCGTCTTCATTTGCTCACCGAACCTCTCCAATCCTATCACTGCTGCGTTTATGGCCCTGTACACATGCTTGATTCTCTTTCAGAGACATAGCAATCAATAGGTTTTAAGATACTTACTAGTCAGATACATTCTTAGGCGTTTAATATGGGGTGTTGAGTCCATTTCGTTGAGCAAGGAGTAGCTCTTGTCTATTCCATATTTGGCTTAAGGAAATTTATCTGTGCTCATTTCAATCTCTGGTTTTATGCAGCACCCCAACTCACCTTTACCCTTAAGCAAGAATAAGTTGGTTTTCTAAATTTGAGACCCTGTTCTGTTCTGTAATTCAGTTCCTGTGTAGCCAAGTTTACATTCCGTGTATTACTGATATCTTATGATGTTTCTTTTTCTGTGTGACTTATTTCAGTTAGAATCATCATACCTGAATCCACTCATTGTGCTGCTAAGGGCCTGATGACACAGATTTCATTGCTGAGTGATATTGCTTTGTAAGTAAATACCACAACTTCTTTATCCATTTTTCACTTTCTGCGATGTTGAACTTGTACTATAAACGAGGTTCTTGTCAACAGAGCCGTTCCAAACTTTGGGGTGGCTGTGTCTTTTTGATTTTAATTTCCCTAAGCTATAGGACCATAAGTGGAAGTGCCCTAGGTTCTGTTGCTTTGTTTTTTAGATGTTTCAGGAAACACCATACACTTCTCCCGAGTGGTTGTTGGCAATTTACATCCCGCCCATCAGCATAACAAGGCTCCCAGTTCTCCATGGCCTGTCCTGCCTTTCTGGATTTTACACTTTTTTCTGATGGCCCTTTTGACCGGGGGGAAGTGAGACTTCATTGTAGTGCAGATTTCCTTTGCAAGCTTGCTTGGTTGGCCAAAAAGGGCGTATGCGTTTTTTCCTGAATATATTCAGGAAAAAACGCATACGCCCTTTTTGGCCAAGTGCATCATTGTGGACGTTCTGCCTCTTTTCCTATGCTTTCAATGCAATTCCAGTCTACCTCCTGAAATCGGTTTCCTGCAATTCTGCCCCGCATTCAAGTCCTCTTGGCAGCCTTACTTCAGTCTATTTTTGGACGATAGCTGTCATTTATAACTCTGCAGGTTTGTGAATTACAGTGCCCCTGAGCTCCTTTCTTCAACTCGCTTTCTTGTGACCTGGCCGCAACACCGCAGGATGGCTTCAGGCCCTAATCTGGTTCCGGCACGGCACGCTGAGCCTTTGGTTATTTCCTCTTCCTGGTGGGAAATGAGAGTTAAATTTGCCCGTCCAGACACCTCCAGCTAGTCTCTCATTGGTTCTCGCTATTCCTGTTCATCTTCCGCAGAAATTGCAAACTGGGCCAAACAGGAGGTTAAAGGCGCTGACTCTCCAAGTGGGGAGAGTGTTAGTAAAGCGTCTGGAATGTTGCACCCGAGTACCAGGGGAGGAAAACTGAGACATATTTGAACACATCTCCCGTTCACATGGTTGATCATACTCTGGGTTCCACATGCATGTTTTAGCTGAAGGAAGAATACCTTAAACCTGGAGAGTTAAGACCCGTGTAATGGGTACCATGCAATATGACTTCAAAGGGTCTTCATTTGCTCACCGAACCTCTCCTAACTATCACTGCTGCGTTTATGCCCCTGCACACATGCTTGATTCTCTTTCGGAGACATAGCAATCCATAGGTTTTAAGATACTTACTAGTCAGGTACATTCTTAGGCGTTTAATATGCGGTGTTGAGTCCATTTCGTTGAGCAAGGAGTAGCTCTTGTCTATTCCATATTTGACTTAAGGAACTTTATCTGTGCTCATTTCAATCTCTGGTTTTATGCAGCACCCCAACTCACCTTTCCCCTTAAGCAAGCATAAGTTGGTTTTCTAAATTTGAGACCCTGTTCTGTTCTGTAATTCAGTTCCTGTGTAGCCAAGTTTACATTCCGTGTATTACTGATATCTTATGATGTTTCTTTTTCTGTGTGACTTATTTCAGTTAGAATCATCGTACCTGAATCCACTCATTATGCTGCTACGTGCCTGATGACATAGATTTCATTGCTTAGTGATACTGCATTGTACGTAAGTACCACAAGTTCTTTATCCATTTTTCACTTTCTGTGATATTGAACTTGTACGGTAAACGAGGTTCTTGTAAACGGAGGCGTCCCAAACTTTGGGGTGGCTGTGTCTTTTTGATTTTAATTTCCCTAAGCTATAGGACCATAAGTGGCAGTGCCCTAGGCTCTGTTGCTTTGTTTTTTAGATGTTTCAGGAAACACCATACACTTCTCCTGAGTGTCTGTTGGTAATTTACATCCCGCCCATCAGCATAACAAGGCTCCCAGTTCTCCATGGCCTGTCCTGCCTTTCTGGATTTTACACTTTTTTCAGATGGCCCTTTTGACCGGGGGGAAGTGAGACTTCATTGTAGTGCAGATTTCCTTTGCAAGCTTGCTTGGTTGGCCAAAAAGGGCGTATGCGTTTTTTCCTGAATATATTCAGGAAAAAACGCATACGCCCTTTTTGGCCAAGTGCATCATTGTGGACGTTCTGCCTCTTTTCCTATGCTTTCAATGCAATTCCAGTCTACCTCCTGAAATCGGTTTCCTGCAATTCTGCCCCGCTTTCAAGTCCTCTTGGCAGCCTTACTTCAGTCTATTTTTGGACGATAGCTGTCATTTATAACTCTGCAGGTTTGTGAATTACAGTGCCCCTGAGCTCCTTTCTTCAACTCGCTTTCTTGTGACCTGGCCACAACACTGCAGCATGGCTTCAGGCCCTAATCTGGTTCTGGCACGGCACGCTGAGCCTTTGGTTATTTCCTCTTCCTGGTAGGAAATGAGAGTTAAATTTGCCCGTCCAGACACCTCCAGCTAGCCTCTCATTGGTTCTCGCTATTACTGTTCATCTTCCGCAGAAATTGCAAACTGGGCCAAACAGGAGGTTAAAGGCGCTGACTCTCCAACTGGGGAGAGTGTTAGTAAAGCGTCTGGAATGTTGCACCCGAGTACCAGGGGACGAAAACTGAGACATATTTGAACACGTCTCCCGATCACATGGTTGATCATACTCTGGGTTCCACATGCATGTTTTAGCTGAAGGAAGAATACCTAAAACCTGGGTAGTTGAAACCCGTGGAATGGGTACCATGCAATATGACTTCAAAGGGTCTTCATTTGCTCACCGAACCTCTCCAATCCTATCACTGCTGCGTTTATGCCCCTGTACACATGCTTGATTCTCTTTCGGAGACATAGCAATCCATAGGTTTTAAGATACTTACTAGTCAGGTACATTCTTAGGCGTTTAATATGCGGTGTTGAGTCCATTTCGTTGAGCAAGGAGTAGCTCTTGTCTATTCCATATTTGGCTTAAGGAACTTTATCTGTGCTCATTTCAATCTCTGGTTTTATGCAGCAACCCAACTCACCTTTCCCCTTAAGCAAGCATAAGTTGGTTTTCTAAATTTGAGAACCTGTTCTGTTTTGGAATTCAGTTCCTGTGTAGCCAAGTTTACATTCCGTGTATTAGTGATATCTTATGATGTTTCTTTTTCTGTGTGACTTATTTCAGTTAGAATCATCGTACCTGAATCCACTCATTATGCTGCTACGGGCCTGATGACATAGATTTCATTGCTGAGTGATACTGCATTGTACGTAAGTACCACAAGTTCTTTATCCATTTTTCACTTTCTGTGATATTGAACTTGTACGGTAAACGAGGTTCTTGTAAACAGAGGCGTCCCAAACTTTGGGGTGGCTGTGTCTTTTTGATTTTAATTTCCCTAAGCTATAGGACCATAAGTGGAAGTGCCCTAGGCTCTGTTGCTTTGTTTTTTAGATGTTTCAGGAAACACCATACACTTCTCCCCAGTGTCTGTTGGCAATTTACATCCCGCCCATCAGCATAACAAGGCTCCCAGTTCTCCATGGCCTGTCCTGCCTTTCTGGATTTTACACTTTTTTCAGATGGCCCTTTTGACCGGGGGGAAGTGAGACTTCATTGTAGTGCAGATTTCCTTTGCAAGCTTGCTTGGTTGGCCAAAAAGGGCGTATGCGTTTTTTCCTGAATATATTCAGGAAAAAACGCATACGCCCTTTTTGGCCAAGTGCATCATTGTGGACGTTCTGCCTCTTTTCCTATGCTTTCAATGCAATTCCAGTCTACCTCCTGAAATCGGTTTCCTGCAATTCTGCCCCGCTTTCAAGTCCTCTTGGCAGCCTTACTTCAGTCTATTTTTGGACGATAGCTGTCATTTATAACTCTGCAGGTTTGTGAATTACAGTGCCCCTGAGCTCCTTTCTTCAACTTGCTTTCTTGTGACCTGGCCGCAACACCGCAGGATGGCTTCAGGCCCTAATCTGGTTCCGGCACGGCACGCTGAGCCTTTGGTTATTTCCTCTTCCTGGTGGGAAATGAGAGTTAAATTTGCCCGTCCAGACACCTCCAGCTAGTCTCTCATTGGTTCTCGCTATTCCTGTTCATCTTCCGCAGAAATTGCAAACTGGGCCAAACAGGAGGTTAAAGGCGCTGAGTCTCCAAGTGGGGAGAGTGTTAGTAAAGCGTCTGGAATGTTGCACCCGAGTACCAGGGGAGGAAAACTGAGACATATTTGAACACATCTCCCGTTCACATGGTTGATCATACTCTGGGTTCCACATGCATGTTTTAGCTGAAGGAAGAATACCTTAAACCTGGAGAGTTAAGACCCGTGTAATGGGTACCATGCAATATGACTTCAAAGGGTCTTCATTTGCTCACCGAACCTCTCCTAACTATCACTGCTGCGTTTATGCCCCTGTACACATGCTTGATTCTCTTTCGGAGACATAGCAATCCATAGGTTTTAAGACACTTACTAGTCAGGTACATTCTTAGGCGTTTAATATCGGTGTTGAGTCCATTTCGTTGAGCAAGGAGTAGCTCTTGTCTATTCCATATTTGACTTAAGGAACTTTATCTGTGCTCATTTCAATCTCTGGTTTTATGCAGCACCCCAACTCACCTTTCCCCTTAAGCAAGCATAAGTTGGTTTTCTAAATTTGAGACCCTGTTCTGTTCTGTAATTCAGTTCCTGTGTAGCCAAGTTTACATTCCGTGTATTACTGATATCTTATGATGTTTCTTTTTCTGTGTGACTTATTTCAGTTAGAATCATCGTACCTGAATCCACTCATTATGCTGCTACGTGCCTGATGACATAGATTTCATTGCTGAGTGATACTGCATTGTACGTAAGTACCACAAGTTCTTTATCCATTTTTCACTTTCTGTGATATTGAACTTGTACGGTAAACGAGGTTCTTGTAAACGGAGGCGTCCCAAACTTTGGGGTGGCTGTGTCTTTTTGATTTTAATTTCCCTAAGCTATAGGACCATAAGTGGCAGTGCCCTAGGCTCTGTTGCTTTGTTTTTTAGATGTTTCAGGAAACACCATACACTTCTTCTGAGTGTCTGTTGGTAATTTACATCCCGCCCATCAGCATAACAAGGCTCCCAGTTCTCCATGGCCTGTCCTGCCTTTCTGGATTTTACACTTTTTTCAGATGGCCCTTTTGACCGGGGGGAAGTGAGACTTCATTGTAGTGCAGATTTCCTTTGCAAGCTTGCTTGGTTGGCCAAAAAGGGCGTATGCGTTTTTTCCTGAATATATTCAGGAAAAAACGCATACGCCTTTTTTGGCCAAGTGCATCATTGTGGACGTTCTGCCTCTTTTCCTATGCTTTCAATGCAATTCCAGTCTACCTCCTGAAATCGGTTTCCTGCAATTCTGCCCCGCTTTCAAGTCCTCTTGGCAGCCTTACTTCAGTCTATTTTTGGACGATAGCTGTCATTTATAACTCTGCAGGTTTGTGAATTACAGTGCCCCTGAGCTCCTTTCTTCAACTCGCTTTCTTGTGACCTGGCCACAACACTGCAGCATGGCTTCAGGCCCTAATCTGGTTCTGGCACGGCACGCTGAGCCTTTGGTTATTTCCTCTTCCTGGTAGGAAATGAGAGTTAAATTTGCCCGTCCAGACACCTCCAGCTAGCCTCTCATTGGTTCTCGCTATTCCTGTTCATCTTCCGCAGAAATTGCAAACTGGGCCAAACAGGAGGTTAAAGGCGCTGACTCTCCAAGTGGGGAGAGTGTTAGTAAAGCGTCTGGAATGTTGCACCTGAGTACCAGGGGACGAAAACTGAGACATATTTGAACACGTCTCCCGATCACATGGTTGATCATACTCTGGGTTCCACATGCATGTTTTAGCTGAAGGAAGAATACCTAAAACCTGGGTAGTTGAAACCCGTGGAATGGGTACCATGCAATATGACTTCAAAGGGTCTTCATTTGCTCACCGAACCTCTCCAATCCTATCACTGCTGCGTTTATGCCCCTGTACACATGCTTGATTCTCTTTCGGAGACATAGCAATCCATAGGTTTTAAGATACTTACTAGTCAGGTACATTCTTAGGCGTTTAATATGCGGTGTTGAGTCCATTTCGTTGAGCAAGGAGTAGCTCTTGTCTATTCCATATTTGGCTTAAGGAACTTTATCTGTGCTCATTTCAATCTCTGGTTTTATGCAGCAACCCAACTCACCTTTCCCCTTAAGCAAGCATAAGTTGGTTTTCTAAATTTGAGAACCTGTTCTGTTTTGGAATTCAGTTCCTGTGTAGCCAAGTTTACATTCCGTGTATTAGTGATATCTTATGATGTTTCTTTTTCTGTGTGACTTATTTCAGTTAGAATCATCGTACCTGAATCCACTCATTATGCTGCTACGGGCCTGATGACATAGATTTCATTGCTGAGTGATACTGCATTGTACGTAAGTACCACAAGTTCTTTATCCATTTTTCACTTTCTGTGATATTGAACTTGTACGGTAAACGAGGTTCTTGTAAACAGAGGCGTCCCAAACTTTGGGGTGGCTGTGTCTTTTTGATTTTAATTTCCCTAAGCTATAGGACCATAAGTGGAAGTGCCCTAGGCTCTGTTGCTTTGTTTTTTAGATGTTTCAGGAAACACCATACACTTCTCCCCAGTGTCTGTTGGCAATTTACATCCCGCCCATCAGCATAACAAGGCTCCCAGTTCTCCATGGCCTGTCCTGCCTTTCTGGATTTTACACTTTTTTCAGATGGCCCTTTTGACCGGGGGGAAGTGAGACTTCATTGTAGTGCAGATTTCCTTTGCTAGCTTGCTTGGTTGGCCAAAAAGGGCGTATGCGTTTTTTCCTGAATATATTCAGGAAAAAACGCATACGCCCTTTTTGGCCAAGTGCATCATTGTGGACGTTCTGCCTCTTTTCCTATGCTTTCAATGCAATTCCAGTCTACCTCCTGAAATCGGTTTCCTGCAATTCTGCCCCGCTTTCAAGTCCTCTTGGCAGCCTTACTTCAGTCTATTTTTGGACGATAGCTGTCATTTATAACTCTGCAGGTTTGTGAATTACAGTGCCCCTGAGCTCCTTTCTTCAACTCGCTTTCTTTTGAGCTGGCCGCAACACCGCAGGATGGCTTCAGGCCCTAATCTGGTTCCGGCACGGCACGCTGAGCCTTTGGTTAATTCCTCTTCCTGGTGGGAAATGAGAGTTAAATTTGCCCATCCAGACACCTCCAGCTAGTCTCTCATTGGTTCTCGCTATTCCTGTTCATCTTCCGCAGAAATTGCAGACTGGGCCAAACAGGAGGTTAAAGGGACTGACTCTCCAAGTCGGGAGAGTGTTAGTAAAGCGTCTGGAATGTTGCACCCGAGTACCAGGGTACGAAAACTGAGACATATTTGAACACATCTCCCGATCACATGGTTGATCATACTCTGGGTTCCACATGCATGTTTTAGCTGAAGGAAGAACACCTAAAACCTGGGTAGTTGAAACCCGTGGAATGGGTACCATGCAATATGACTTCAAAGGGTCTTCATTTGCTCACCGAACATCTCCAATCCTATCACTGCTGCGTTTATGCCCCTGTACACATGCTTGGTTCTCTTTCGGAGCCATAGCAATCCATAGGTTTTAAGATACTTACTAGTCAGGTACATTCTTAGGCGTTTAATATGCGGTGTTGAGTCCATTTCGTTGAGCAAGGAGTAGCTCTTGTCTATTCTATATTTGGCTTAAGGAACTTTATCTGTGCTCATTTCAATCTCTGGTTTTATGCAGCACCCCAACTCACCTTTCCCCTTAAGCAAGCATAAGTTGGTTTTCTAAATTTGAGACCCTGTTCTGTTCTGTAATTCATTTCCTGTGTAGCCAACTTTACATTCCGTGTATTACTGATATCTTATGATGTTTCTTTTTCTGTGTGACTTATTTCAGTTAGAATCATCATACCTGAATCCACTCATTGTGCTGCTAAGGGCCTGATGACATAGATTTCATTGCTGAGTGATATTGCTTTGTAAGTAAATACCACAACTTCTTTATCCATTTTTCACTTTCTGCGATGTTGAACTTGTACTGTAAACGAGGTTCTTGTAAACAGAGACGTCCCAAACTTTGGGGTGGCTGTGTCTTTTTGATTTTAATTTCCCTAAGCTATAGGACCATAAGTGGCAGTGCCCTAGGCTCTGTTGCTTTGTTTTTTAGATGTTTCAGGAAACACCATACACTTCTCCCAAGTGTCTGTTGGCAATTTACATCCTGCCCATCAGCATAACAAGGCTCCCAGTTCTCCATGGCCTGTCCTGCCTTTCTGGATTTTACACTTTTTTCAGATGGCCCTTTTGACCTGGGGGAAGTGAGACTTCATTGTAGTGCAGATTTCCTTTGCAAGCTTGCTTGGTTGGCCAAAAAGGGCGTATGCGTTTTTTCCTGAATATATTCAGGAAAAAACGCATACGCCCTTTTTGGCCAAGTGCATCATTGTGGACGTTCTGCCTCTTTTCCTATGCTTTCAATGCAATTCCAGTCTACCTCCTGAAATCGGTTTCCTGAAATTCTGCCCCGCTTTCAAGTCCTCTTGGCAGCCTTACTTCAGTCTATTTTTGCACGATAGCTGTCATTTATAACTCTGCAGGTTTGTGAATTACAGTGCCCCTGAGCTCCTTTCTTCAACTCGCTTTCTTGTGAGCTGGCCACAACACCGCAGGATGGCTTCAGGCCCTAATCTGGTTCCGGCCAGGCATGCTGAGCCTTTGGTTAATTCCTCTTCCTGGTGGGAAATGAGAGTTAAATTTGCCCGTCCAGACACCTGCAGCTAGCCTCTCATTGGTTCTCGCTATTCCTGTTCATCTTCCGCAGAAATTGCAAACTGGGCCAAACAGGAGGTTAAAGGGACTGACTCTCCAAGTCGGGAGAGTGCTAGTAAAGCGTCTGGAATGTTGCACCCGAGTACAAGGGGAGGATAACTGAGACATATTTGAACACGTCTCCCGATCACTTGGTTGATCATACTCTAGGTTCAACATGCATGTTTTAGCTGAAGGAAGAATACCTTAAACCTGGGTAGTTGAAACCCGTGGAATGGGTACCATGCAATATGACTTCAAAGGGTCTTCATTTGCTCACCGAACCTCTCCAATCCTATCACTGCTGCGTTTATGCCCCTGTACACATGCTTGATTCTCTTTCGGAGACATAGCAATCCATAGGTTTTAAGATACTTACTAGTCAGGAACATTCTTAGGCGTTTAATATGGGGTGTTGAATCCATTTCGTTGAGCAAGGAGTAGCTCTTGTCTATTCCATATTTGGCTTAAGGAACTTTATCTGTGCTCATTTCAATCTCTGGTTTTATGCAGCACCCCAACTCACCTTTCCCCGTAAGCAAGCATAAGTTGGTTTTCTAAATTTGAGACCCTGTTCTGTTCTGTAATTCAGTTCCTGTGTAGCCAAGTTTACATTCCGTGTATTACTGATATCTTATGATGTTTCTTTTTCTGTGTGACTTATTTCAGTTAGAATCATCATACCTGAATTCACTCATTGTGCTGCTAAGGGCCTGATGACACAGATTTCATTGCTGAGTGATATTGCTTTGTAAGTAAATACCACAACTTTTTTATCCATTTTTCACTTTCTGCGATGTTGAACTTGTACTGTAAACGAGGTTCTTGTCAACAAAGACGTTCCAAACTTTGGGGTGGCTGTGTCTTTTTGATTTTAAATTCCCTAAGCTATAGGACCATAAGTGGAACTGCCCTAGGCTCTGTTGCTTTGTTTTTTAGATGTTTCAGGAAACACCATACACTTCTCCCGAGTGGTTGTTGGCAATTTACATCCCGCCCTTCAGCATAACAAGGCTCCCAGTTCTCCATGGCCTGTCCTGCCTTTCTGGATTTTACACTTTTTTCAGATGGCCCTTTTGACCGGGGGGAAGTGAGACTTCATTGTAGTGTAGATTTCCTTTGCTAGCTTGCTTGGTTGGCCAAAAAGGGCGTATGCGTTTTTTCCTGAATATATTCAGGAAAAAACGCATACGCCCTTTTTGGCCAAGTGCATCATTGTGGACGTTCTGCCTCTTTTCCTATGCTTTCAATGCAATTCCAGTCTACCTCCTGAAATCGGTTTCCTGCAATTCTGCCCCGCTTTCAAGTCCTCTTGGCAGCCTTACTTCAGTCTATTTTTGGACGATAGCTGTCATTTATAACTCTGCAGGTTTGTGAATTACAGTGCCCCTGAGCTCCTTTCTTCAACTCGCTTTCTTGTGACCTGGCCGCAACACCGCAGGATGGCTTCAGGCCCTAATCTAGTTCTGGCACGGCACGCTGAGCCTTTGGTTAATTCCTCTTCCTGGTGGGAAATGAGAGTTAAATTTGCCCATCCAGACACCTCCACCTAGTCTCTCATTGGTTCTCGCTATTCCTGTTCATCTTCCACAGAAATTGCAAACTGGGCCAAACAGGAGGTTAAAGGGACTGACTCTCCAAGTGGGGAGAGTGTTAGTAAAGCGTCTGGAATGTTGCACCCGAGTACCAGCGTACGAAAACTGAGACATATTTGAACACGTATCCCAATCACATAGTTGATCATACTCTAGGTTCCACATGCATGTTTTAGCTGAAGGAAGAATACCTTAAACCTGGGTAGTTGAAACCCGTGGAATGGGTACCATGCAATATGACTTCAATGGGTCTTCATTTGCTCACGAACCTCTCCAATCCTATCACTGCTGCGTTTATGCCCCTGTACACATGCTTGATTCTCTTTCGGAGACATAGCAATCCATAGGTTTTAAGATACTTACTAGTCAGGAACATTCTTAGGCGTTTAATATGGGGTGTTGAGTCCATTTCATTGAGCAAGGAGTAGCTCTTGTCTATTCCATATTTGGCTTAAGGAACTTTATCTGTGCTCATTTCAATCTCTGGTTTTATGCAGCACCCCAACTCACCTTTACCCTTAAGCAAGCATAAGTTGGTTTTCTAAATTTGAGACCCTGTTCTGTTCTGTAATTCAGTTCCTGTGTAGCCAAGTTTACATTCCGTGTATTACTGATATCTTATGATGTTTCTTTTTCTGTGTGACTTATTTCAGTTAGAATCATCATACCTGAATCCACTCATTGTGCTGCTAAGGGCCTGATGACACAGATTTCATTGCTGAGTGATATTGCTTTGTAAGTAAATACCACAACTTTTTTATCCATTTTTCACTTTCTGCGATGTTGAACTTGTACTGTAAACGAGGTTCTTGTAAACAGAGCCGTTCCAAACTTTGGGGTGGCTGTGTCTTTTTGATTTTAATTTCCCTAAGCTATAGGACCATAAGTGGAAGTGCCCTAGGTTCTGTTGCTTTGTTTTTTAGATGTTTCAGGAGACACCATACACTTCTCCAGAGTGGTTGTTGGCAATTTACATCCCGCCCATCAGCATAACAAGGCTCCCAGTTCTCCATGGCCTGTCCTGCCTTTCTGGATTTTACACTTTTTTCAGATGGCCCTTTTGACCGGGGGGAAGTGAGACTTCATTGTAGTGCAGATTTCCTTTGCAAGCTTGCTTGGTTGGCCAAAAAGGGCGTATGCGTTTTTTCCTGAATATATTCAGGAAAAAACGCATACGCCCTTTTTGGCCAAGTGCATCATTGTGGACGTTCTGCCTCTTTTCCTATGCTTTCAATGCAATTCCAGTCTACCTCCTGAAATCGGTTTCCTGCAATTCTGCCCCGCTTTCAAGTCCTCTTGGCAGCCTTACTTCAGTCTATTTTTGGACGATAGCTGTCATTTATAACTCTGCAGGTTTGTGAATTACAGTGCCCCTGAGCTCCTTTCTTCAACTCGCTTTCTTGTGAGCTGGCCGCAACACCGCAGGATGGCTTCAGGCCCTAATCTGGTTCCGGCACGGCACGCTGAGCCTTTGGTTAATTCCTCTTCCTGGTGGGAAATGAGAGTTAAATTTGCTCGTCCAGACACCTCCAGCTAGTCTCTCATTGGTTCTCGCTATTCCTGTTCATCTTCCGCAGAAATTGCAAACTGGGCCAAACAGGAGGTTAAAGGGACTGACTCTCCAAGTCGGGAGAGTGCTAGTAAAGCTTCTGGAATGTTGCACCCGAGTACAAGGGGAGGATAACTGAGACATATTTGAACACGTCTCCCGATCACTTGGTTGATCATACTCTGGGTTCCACATGCATGTTTTAGCTGAAGGAAGAATACCTTAAACCTGGGTAGTTGAAACCCGTGGAATGGGTACCATGCAATATGACTTCAAAGGGTCTTCATTTGCTCACCGAACCTCTCCAATCCTATCACTGCTGCGTTTATGCCCCTGTACACATGCTTGATTCTCTTTCGGAGACATAGCAATCCATAGGTTTTAAGATACTTACTAGTCAGGAACATTCTTAGGCGTTTAATATGGGGTGTTGAATCCATTTCGTTGAGCAAGGAGTAGCTCTTGTCTATTCCATATTTGGCTTAAGGAACTTTATCTGTGCTCATTTCAATCTCTGGTTTTATGCAGCACCCCAACTCACCTTTCCCCGTAAGCAAGCATAAGTTGGTTTTCTAAATTTGAGACCCTGTTCTGTTCTGTAATTCAGTTCCTGTGTAGCCAAGTTTACATTCCGTGTATTACTGATATCTTATGATGTTTCTTTTTCTGTGTGACTTATTTCAGTTAGAATCATCATACCTGAATTCACTCATTGTGCTGCTAAGGGCCTGATGACACAGATTTCATTGCTGAGTGATATTGCTTTGTAAGTAAATACCACAACTTTTTTATCCATTTTTCACTTTCTGCGATGTTGAACTTGTACTGTAAACGAGGTTCTTGTCAACAGAGACGTTCCAAACTTTGGGGTGGCTGTGTCTTTTTGATTTTAAATTCCCTAAGCTATAGGACCATAAGTGGAACTGCCCTAGGCTCTGTTGCTTTGTTTTTTAGATGTTTCAGGAAACACCATACACTTCTCCCGAGTGGTTGTTGGCAATTTACATCCCGCCCTTCAGCATAACAAGGCTCCCAGTTCTCCATGGCCTGTCCTGCCTTTCTGGATTTTACACTTTTTTCAGATGGCCCTTTTGACCGGGGGGAAGTGAGACTTCATTGTAGTGCAGATTTCCTTTGCTAGCTTGCTTGGTTGGCCAAAAAGGGCGTATGCGTTTTTTCCTGAATATATTCAGGAAAAAACGCATACGCCCTTTTTGGCCAAGTGCATCATTGTGGACGTTCTGCCTCTTTTCCTATGCTTTCAATGCAATTCCAGTCTACCTCCTGAAATCGGTTTCCTGCAATTCTGCCCCGCTTTCAAGTCCTCTTGGCAGCCTTACTTCAGTCTATTTTTGGACAATAGCTGTCATTTATAACTCTGCAGGTTTGTGAATTACAGTGCCCCTGAGCTCCTTTCTTCAACTCGCTTTCTTGTGACCTGGCCGCAACACCGCAGGATGGCTTCAGGCCCTAATCTATTTCTGGCACGGCACGCTGAGCCTTTGGTTAATTCCTCTTCCTGGTGGGAAATGAGAGTTAAATTTGCCCATCCAGACACCTCCACCTAGTCTCTCATTGGTTCTCGCTATTCCTGTTCATCTTCCACAGAAATTGCAAACTGGGCCAAACAGGAGGTTAAAGGGACTGACTCTCCAAGTGGGGAGAGTGTTAGTAAAGCGTCTGGAATGTTGCACCCGAGTACCAGCGTACGAAAACTGAGACATATTTGAACACGTATCCCAATCACATAGTTGATCATACTCTAGGTTCCACATGCATGTTTTAGCTGAAGGAAGAATACCTTAAACCTGGGTAGTTGAAACCCGTGGAATGGGTACCATGCAATATGACTTCAAAGGGTCTTCATTTGCTCACGAACCTCTCCAATCCTATCACTGCTGCGTTTATGCCCCTGTACACATGCTTGATTCTCTTTCGGAGACATAGCAATCCATAGGTTTTAAGATACTTACTAGTCAGGAACATTCTTAGGCGTTTAATATGGGGTGTTGAGTCCATTTCATTGAGCAAGGAGTAGCTCTTGTCTATTCCATATTTGGCTTAAGGAACTTTATCTGTGCTCATTTCAATCTCTGGTTTTATGCAGCACCCCAACTCACCTTTACCCTTAAGCAAGCATAAGTTGGTTTTCTAAATTTGAGACCCTGTTCTGTTCTGTAATTCAGTTCCTGTGTAGCCAAGTTTACATTCCGTGTATTACTGATATCTTATGATGTTTCTTTTTCTGTGTGACTTATTTCAGTTAGAATCATCATACCTGAATCCACTCATTGTGCTGCTAAGGGCCTGATGACACAGATTTCATTGCTGAGTGATATTGCTTTGTAAGTAAATACCACAACTTTTTTATCCATTTTTCACTTTCTGCGATGTTGAACTTGTACTGTAAACGAGGTTCTTGTAAACAGAGCCGTTCCAAACTTTGGGGTGGCTGTGTCTTTTTGATTTTAATTTCCCTAAGCTATAGGACCATAAGTGGAAGTGCCCTAGGTTCTGTTGCTTTGTTTTTTAGATGTTTCAGGAGACACCATACACTTCTCCCGAGTGGTTGTTGGCAATTTACATCCCGCCCATCAGCATAACAAGGCTCCCAGTTCTCCATGGCCTGTCCTGCCTTTCTGGATTTTACACTTTTTTCAGATGGCCCTTTTGACCGGGGGGAAGTGAGACTTCATTGTAGTGCAGATTTCCTTTGCAAGCTTGCTTGGTTGGCCAAAAAGGGCGTATGCGTTTTTTCCTGAATATATTCAGGAAAAAACGCATACGCCCTTTTTGGCCAAGTGCATCATTGTGGACGTTCTGCCTCTTTTCCTATGCTTTCAATGCAATTCCAGTCTACCTCCTGAAATCGGTTTCCTGCAATTCTGCCCCGCTTTCAAGTCCTCTTGGCAGCCTTACTTCAGTCTATTTTTGGACGATAGCTGTCATTTATAACTCTGCAGGTTTGTGAATTACAGTGCCCCTGAGCTCCTTTCTTCAACTCGCTTTCTTGTGAGCTGGCCGCAACACCGCAGGATGGCTTCAGGCCCTAATCTGGTTCCGGCACGGCACGCTGAGCCTTTGGTTAATTCCTCTTCCTGGTGGGAAATGAGAGTTAAATTTGCCCGTCCAGACACCTCCAGCTAGTCTCTCATTGGTTCTCGCTATTCCTGTTCATCTTCCGCAGAAATTGCAAACTGGGCCAAACAGGAGGTTAAAGGGACTGACTCTCCAAGTCGGGAGAGTGCTAGTAAAGCTTCTGGAATGTTGCACCCGAGTACAAGGGGAGGATAACTGAGACATATTTGAACACGTCTCCCGATCACTTGGTTGATCATACTCTGGGTTCCACATGCATGTTTTAGCTGAAGGAAGAATACCTTAAACCTGGGTAGTTGAAACCCGTGGAATGGGTACCATGCAATATGACTTCAAAGGGTCTTCATTTGCTCACCGAACCTCTCCAATCCTATCACTGCTGCGTTTATGCCCCTGTACACATGCTTGATTCTCTTTCGGAGACATAGCAATCCATAGGTTTTAAGATACTTACTAGTCAGGAACATTCTTAGGCGTTTAATATGGGGTGTTGAATCCATTTCGTTGAGCAAGGAGTAGCTCTTGTCTATTCCATATTTGGCTTAAGGAACTTTATCTGTGCTCATTTCAATCTCTGGTTTTATGCAGCACCCCAACTCACCTTTCCCCGTAAGCAAGCATAAGTTGGTTTTCTAAATTTGAGATCCTGTTCTGTTCTGTAATTCAGTTCCTGTGTAGCCAAGTTTACATTCCGTGTATTACTGATATCTTATGATGTTTCTTTTTCTGTGTGACTTATTTCAGTTAGAATCATCATACCTGAATTCACTCATTGTGCTGCTAAGGGCCTGATGACACAGATTTCATTGCTGAGTGATATTGCTTTGTAAGTAAATACCACAACTTTTTTATCCATTTTTCACTTTCTGCGATGTTGAACTTGTACTGTAAACGAGGTTCTTGTCAACAGAGACGTTCCAAACTTTGGGGTGGCTGTGTCTTTTTGATTTTAAATTCCCTAAGCTATAGGACCATAAGTGGAACTGCCCTAGGCTCTGTTGCTTTGTTTTTTAGATGTTTCAGGAAACACCATACACTTCTCCCGAGTGGTTGTTGGCAATTTACATCCCGCCCTTCAGCATAACAAGGCTCCCAGTTCTCCATGGCCTGTCCTGCCTTTCTGGATTTTACACTTTTTTCAGATGGCCCTTTTGACCGGGGGGAAGTGAGACTTCATTGTAGTGCAGATTTCCTTTGCTAGCTTGCTTGGTTGGCCAAAAAGGGCGTATGCGTTTTTTCCTGAATATATTCAGGAAAAAACGCATACGCCCTTTTTGGCCAAGTGCATCATTGTGGACGTTCTGCCTCTTTTCCTATGCTTTCAATGCAATTCCAGTCTACCTCCTGAAATCGGTTTCCTGCAATTCTGCCCCGCTTTCAAGTCCTCTTGGCAGCCTTACTTCAGTCTATTTTTGGACGATAGCTGTCATTTATAACTCTGCAGGTTTGTGAATTACAGTGCCCCTGAGCTCCTTTCTTCAACTCGCTTTCTTGTGACCTGGCCGCAACACCGCAGGATGTCTTCAGGCCCTAATCTAGTTCTGGCACGGCACGCTGAGCCTTTGGTTATTTCCTCTTCCTGGTGGGAAATGAGAGTTAAATTTGCCCATCCAGACACCTCCACCTAGTCTCTCATTGGTTCTCGCTATTCCTGTTCATCTTCCACAGAAATTGCAAACTGGGCCAAAATGGAGGTTAAAGGGACTGACTCTCCAAGTGGGGAGAGTGTTAGTAAAGCGTCTGGAATGTTGCACCCGAGTACCAGCGTACGAAAACTGAGACATATTTGAACACGTCTCCCGATCACATGGTTGATCATACTCTAGGTTCCACATGCATGTTTTAGCTGAAGGAAGAATACCTTAAACCTGGGTAGTTGAAACCCGTGGAATGGGTACCATGCAATATGACTTCAAAGGGTCTTCATTTGCTCACGAACCTCTCCAATCCTATCACTGCTGCGTTTATGCCCCTGTACACATGCTTGATTCTCTTTCGGAGACATAGCAATCCATAGGTTTTAAGATACTTACTAGTCAGGAACATTCTTAGGCGTTTAATATGGGGTGTTGAGTCCATTTCGTTGAGCAAGGAGTAGCTCTTGTCTATTCCATATTTGGCTTAAGGAACTTTATCTGTGCTCATTTCAATCTCTGGTTTTATGCAGCACCCCAACTCACCTTTACCCTTAAGCAAGCATAAGTTGGTTTTCTAAATTTGAGACCCTGTTCTGTTCTGTAATTCAGTTCCTGTGTAGCCAAGTTTACATTCCGTGTATTACTGATATCTTATGATGTTTCTTTTTCTGTGTGACTTATTTCAGTTAGAATCATCATACCTGAATCCACTCATTGTGCTGCTAAGGGCCTGATGACACAGATTTCATTGCTGAGTGATATTGCTTTGTAAGTAAATACCACAACTTCTTTATCCATTTTTCACTTTCTGCGATGTTGAACTTGTACTGTAAACGAGGTTCTTGTAAACAGAGCCGTTCCAAACTTTGGGGTGGCTGTGTCTTTTTGATTTTAATTTCCCTAAGCTATAGGACCATAAGTGGAAGTGCCCTAGGTTCTGTTGCTTTGTTTTTTAGATGTTTCAGGAGACACCATACACTTCTCCCGAGTGGTTGTTGGCAATTTACATCCCGCCCATCAGCATAACAAGGCTCCCAGTTCTCCATGGCCTGTCCTGCCTTTCTGGATTTTACACTTTTTTCAGATGGCCCTTTTGACCGGGGGGAAGTGAGACTTCATTGTAGTGCAGATTTCCTTTGCAAGCTTGCTTGGTTGGCCAAAAAGGGCGTATGCGTTTTTTCCTGAATATATTCAGGATAAAACGCATACGCCCTTTTTGGCCAAGTGCATCATTGTGGACGTTCTGCCTCTTTTCCTATGCTTTCAATGCAATTCCAGTCTACCTCCTGAAATCGGTTTCCTGCAATTCTGCCCCGCTTTCAAGTCCTCTTGGCAGCCTTACTTCAGTCTATTTTTGGACGATAGCTGTCATTTATAACTCTGCAGGTTTGTGAATTACAGTGCCCCTGAGCTCCTTTCTTCAACTCGCTTTCTTGTGAGATGGCCGCAACACCGCAGGATGGCTTCAGGCCCTAATCTGGTTCCGGCACGGCACGCTGAGCCTTTGGTTAATTCCTCTTCCTGGTGGGAAATGAGAGTTAAATTTGCCCGTCCGGACACCTCCAGCTAGTCTCTCATTGGTTCTCGCTATTCCTGTTCATCTTCCGCAGAAATTGCAAACTGGGCCAAACAGGAGGTTAAAGGAACTGACTCTCCAAGTCGGGAGAGTGTTAGTAAAGCGTCTGGAATGTGCACCCCAGTAGCAGGGTACGAAAACTGAGACATATTTGAACACGTCTCCCGATCACATGGTTGATCATACTCTAGGTTCCACATGCATGTTTTAGCTGAAGGAAGAATACCTTAAACCTGGGTAGTTGAAACCCGTGGAATGGGTACCATGCAATATGACTTCAAAGGGTCTTCATTTGCTCACGAACCTCTCCAATCCTATCACTGCTGCGTTTATGCCCCTGTACACATGCTTGATTCTCTTTCGGAGACATAGCAATCCATAGGTTTTAAGATACTTACTAGTCAGGAACATTCTTAGGCGTTTAATATGGGGTGTTGAGTCCATTTCGTTGAGCAAGGAGTAGCTCTTGTCTATTCCATATTTGGCTTAAGGAACTTTATCTGTGCTCATTTCAATCTCTGGTTTTATGCAGCACCCCAACTCACCTTTACCCTTAAGCAAGCATAAGTTGGTTTTCTAAATTTGAGACCCTGTTCTGTTCTGTAATTCAGTTCCTGTGTAGCCAAGTTTACATTCCGTGTATTACTGATATCTTATGATGTTTCTTTTTCTGTGTGACTTATTTCAGTTAGAATCATCATACCTGAATCCACTCATTGTGCTGCTAAGGGCCTGATGACACAGATTTCATTGCTGAGTGATATTGCTTTGTAAGTAAATACCACAACTTCTTTATCCATTTTTCACTTTCTGCGATGTTGAACTTGTACTGTAAACGAGGTTCTTGTAAACAGAGCCGTTCCAAACTTTGGGGTGGCTGTGTCTTTTTGATTTTAATTTCCCTAAGCTATAGGACCATAAGTGGAAGTGCCCTAGGTTCTGTTGCTTTGTTTTTTAGATGTTTCAGGAGACACCATACACTTCTCCCGAGTGGTTGTTGGCAATTTACATCCCGCCCATCAGCATAACAAGGCTCCCAGTTCTCCATGGCCTGTCCTGCCTTTCTGGATTTTACACTTTTTTCAGATGGCCCTTTTGACCGGGGGGAAGTGAGACTTCATTGTAGTGCAGATTTCCTTTGCAAGCTTGCTTGGTTGGCCAAAAAGGGCGTATGCGTTTTTTCCTGAATATATTCAGGATAAAACGCATACGCCCTTTTTGGCCAAGTGCATCATTGTGGACGTTCTGCCTCTTTTCCTATGCTTTCAATGCAATTCCAGTCTACCTCCTGAAATCGGTTTCCTGCAATTCTGCCCCGCTTTCAAGTCCTCTTGGCAGCCTTACTTCAGTCTATTTTTGGACGATAGCTGTCATTTATAACTCTGCAGGTTTGTGAATTACAGTGCCCCTGAGCTCCTTTCTTCAACTCGCTTTCTTGTGACCTGGCCGCAACACCGCAGGATGGCTTCAGGCCCTAATCTGGTTCCGGCACGGCACGCTGAGCCTTTGGTTAATTCCTCTTCCTGGTGGGAAATGAGAGTTAAATTTGCCCGTCCAGACACCTCCAGCTAGTCTCTCATTGGTTCTCGCTATTCCTGTTCATCTTCCGCAGAAATTGCAAACTGGGCCAAACAGGAGGTTAAAGGAACTGACTCTCCAAGTCGGGAGAGTGTTAGTAAAGCGTCTGGAATGTGCACCCCAGTAGCAGGGTACGAAAACTGAGACATATTTGAACACGTCTCCCGATCACATGGTTGATCATACTCTAGGTTCCACATGCATGTTTTAGCTGAAGGAAGAATACCTTAAACCTGGGTAGTTGAAACCCGTGGAATGGGTACCATGCAATATGACTTCAAAGGGTCTTCATTTGCTCACGAACCTCTCCAATCCTATCACTGCTGCGTTTATGCCCCTGTACACATGCTTGATTCTCTTTCGGAGACATAGCAATCCATAGGTTTTAAGATACTTACTAGTCAGGAACATTCTTAGGCGTTTAATATGGGGTGTTGAGTCCATTTCGTTGAGCAAGGAGTAGCTCTTGTCTATTCCATATTTGGCTTAAGGATCTTTATCTGTGCTCATTTCAATCTCTGGTTTTATGCAGCACCCCAACTCACCTTTACCCTTAAGCAAGCATAAGTTGGTTTTCTAAATTTGAGACCCTGTTCTGTTCTGTAATTCAGTTCCTGTGTAGCCAAGTTTACATTCCGTGTATTACTGATATCTTATGATGTTTCTTTTTCTGTGTGACTTATTTCAGTTAGAATCATCATACCTGAATCCACTCATTGTGCTGCTAAGGGCCTGATGACACAGATTTCATTGCTGAGTGATATTGCTTTGTAAGTAAATACCACAACTTCTTTATCCATTTTTCACTTTCTGCGATGTTGAACTTGTACTGTAAACGAGGTTCTTGTAAACAGAGCCGTTCCAAACTTTGGGGTGGCTGTGTCTTTTTGATTTTAATTTCCCTAAGCTATAGGACCATAAGTGGAAGTGCCCTAGGTTCTGTTGCTTTGTTTTTTAGATGTTTCAGGAGACACCATACACTTCTCCCGAGTGGTTGTTGGCAATTTACATCCCGCCCATCAGCATAACAAGGCTCCCAGTTCTCCATGGCCTGTCCTGCCTTTCTGGATTTTACACTTTTTTCAGATGGCCCTTTTGACCGGGGGGAAGTGAGACTTCATTGTAGTGCAGATTTCCTTTGCAAGCTTGCTTGGTTGGCCAAAAAGGGCGTATGCGTTTTTTCCTGAATATATTCAGGATAAAACGCATACGCCCTTTTTGGCCAAGTGCATCATTGTGGACGTTCTGCCTCTTTTCCTATGCTTTCAATGCAATTCCAGTCTACCTCCTGAAATCGGTTTCCTGCAATTCTGCCCCGCTTTCAAGTCCTCTTGGCAGCCTTACTTCAGTCTATTTTTGGACGATAGCTGTCATTTATAACTCTGCAGGTTTGTGAATTACAGTGCCCCTGAGCTCCTTTCTTCAACTCGCTTTCTTGTGACCTGGCCGCAACACCGCAGGATGGCTTCAGGCCCTAATCTGGTTCCGGCACGGCACGCTGAGCCTTTGGTTAATTCCTCTTCCTGGTGGGAAATGAGAGTTAAATTTGCCCGTCCAGACACCTCCAGCTAGTCTCTCATTGGTTCTCGCTATTCCTGTTCATCTTCCGCAGAAATTGCAAACTGGGCCAAACAGGAGGTTAAAGGAACTGACTCTCCAAGTCGGGAGAGTGTTAGTAAAGCGTCTGGAATGTGCACCCCAGTAGCAGGGTACGAAAACTGAGACATATTTGAACACGTCTCCCGATCACATGGTTGATCATACTCTAGGTTCCACATGCATGTTTTAGCTGAAGGAAGAATACCTTAAACCTGGGTAGTTGAAACCCGTGGAATGGGTACCATGCAATATGACTTCAAAGGGTCTTCATTTGCTCACGAACCTCTCCAATCCTATCACTGCTGCGTTTATGCCCCTGTACACATGCTTGATTCTCTTTCGGAGACATAGCAATCCATAGGTTTTAAGATACTTACTAGTCAGGAACATTCTTAGGCGTTTAATATGGGGTGTTGAGTCCATTTCGTTGAGCAAGGAGTAGCTCTTGTCTATTCCATATTTGGCTTAAGGATCTTTATCTGTGCTCATTTCAATCTCTGGTTTTATGCAGCACCCCAACTCACCTTTACCCTTAAGCAAGCATAAGTTGGTTTTCTAAATTTGAGACCCTGTTCTGTTCTGTAATTCAGTTCCTGTGTAGCCAAGTTTACATTCCGTGTATTACTGATATCTTATGATGTTTCTTTTTCTGTGTGACTTATTTCAGTTAGAATCATCATACCTGAATCCACTCATTGTGCTGCTAAGGGCCTGATGACACAGATTTCATTGCTGAGTGATATTGCTTTGTAAGTAAATACCACAACTTTTTTATCCATTTTTCACTTTCTGCGATGTTGAACTTGTACTGTAAACGAGGTTCTTGTAAACAGAGCCGTTCCAAACTTTGGGGTGGCTGTGTCTTTTTGATTTTAATTTCCCTAAGCTATAGGACCATAAGTGGAAGTGCCCTAGGTTCTGTTGCTTTGTTTTTTAGATGTTTCAGGAGACACCATACACTTCTCCCGAGTGGTTGTTGGCAATTTACATCCCGCCCATCAGCATAACAAGGCTCCCAGTTCTCCATGGCCTGTCCTGCCTTTCTGGATTTTACACTTTTTTCAGATGGCCCTTTTGACCGGGGGGAAGTGAGACTTCATTGTAGTGCAGATTTCCTTTGCAAGCTTGCTTGGTTGGCCAAAAAGGGCGTATGCGTTTTTTCCTGAATATATTCAGGAAAAAACGCATACGCCCTTTTTGGCCAAGTGCATCATTGTGGACGTTCTGCCTCTTTTCCTATGCTTTCAATGCAATTCCAGTCTACCTCCTGAAATCGGTTTCCTGCAATTCTGCCCCGCTTTCAAGTCCTCTTGGCAGCCTTACTTCAGTCTATTTTTGGACGATAGCTGTCATTTATAACTCTGCAGGTTTGTGAATTACAGTGCCCCTGAGCTCCTTTCTTCAACTCGCTTTCTTGTGAGCTGGCCGCAACACCGCAGGATGGCTTCAGGCCCTAATCTGGTTCCGGCACGGCACGCTGAGCCTTTGGTTAATTCCTCTTCCTGGTGGGAAATGAGAGTTAAATTTGCCCGTCCAGACACCTCCAGCTAGTCTCTCATTGGTTCTCGCTATTCCTGTTCATCTTCCGCAGAAATTGCAAACTGGGCCAAACAGGAGGTTAAAGGGACTGACTCTCCAAGTCGGGAGAGTGTTAGTAAAGCGTCTGGAATGTTGCACCCCAGTAGCAGGGTACGAAAACTGAGACATATTTGAACACGTCTCCCGATCACATGGTTGATCATACTCTAGGTTCCACATGCATGTTTTAGCTGAAGGAAGAATACCTTAAACCTGGGTAGTTGAAACCCGTGGAATGGGTACCATGCAATATGACTTCAAAGGGTCTTCATTTGCTCACCGAACCTCTCCAATCCTATCACTGCTGCGTTTATGCCCCTGTACACATGCTTGATTCTCTTTCGGAGACATAGCAATCCATAGGTTTTAAGATACTTACTAGTCAGGTACATTCTTAGGCGTTTAATATGCGGTGTTGAGTCCATTTCGTTGAGCAAGGAGTAGCTGTTGTCTATTCCATATTTGGCTTAAGGAACTTTATCTGTGCTCATTTCAATCTGGTTTTAATGCAGCACCCCAACTCACCTTTACCCTTAAGCAAGCATAAGTTGGTTTTCTAAATTTGAGACCCTGTTCTGTTCTGTAATTCAGTTCCTGTGTAGCCAAGTTTACATTCCGTGTATTACTGATATCTTTTTTTTTTTTTTTGCCGTAACTACCTTTATTGGTATCGCTTGTGTATCAGTTCATCAAAACCTTTGTTTCATATTTCTCGCCTTAATCCCCTGAAAGTTCTAGATGGGCAAAAATACTTTTAAATACGCAGCTGGCTTCTGTCTTATGTGCTTAATATTATACATTTGTTGCTTGTTTTGCACATGTCTATGGCTGCACTACTTGCAAGACGAAAGTCACATATAAAAATACAGACTAATCGAAACACAAAAGTCAGCCATTGTCTAGAATGTGGTTTACAATACAGAGCTTGCAGACAACACAGACTATATATATAAGTCATCTGTCTGAAAACAGAAAGTAGTGTCTCAGACTGACTCCGGAGAAAGGTGCTGACACACAGGGAAACTCACTGATGATTCTCCTTTATGTTTATTAGATAGATCAATACCAAATTATTTCACATATATTATATTCAATATCTATATATATATATCTTGTAACCAAATTCTGGTTTAAAAGTCACAAACCAACATGTAAATACAAAATGTTAGGAAAGGTTTAACATACATAGGGGAAAACATGTCTTATGCCTCGCAAAGACTTTCTACAATCTAGCATAAAGGCAAATGTGGTTGAAAAAAAAGGAAATCCATATACAATTACAGAAAAACATTTAGTCAAGCCACCTAATATAAAATATTTCAGATATCATGTCCAAAAACGTCCACGTGTTGCAGAGGTCTCTACAAATCAATTAGAATGACGTCAACAAGATCTGCAAACCGAAGTCTTAGCAAGTAAACGTGACTCATGCTTTTCTCTCTGAGACAATGAGGCTTGACGTTCAGTTAAAGGCAGGTAAACACGACTATGAAGAAACCCTTCTTTACAACAGCTTAACGGTACCCATTTAGGGCAATACACCCGCTTTCCCAGCTATGTGTGCACGCAGTGTTCTGTGATAAAATGACTCAGTTACTTTAAAAAAGCATAAATGGCAAAACAAAATAACCAGAACTCCGTGAAGCTGGTAAAACCACAAAGACACTGAAATCCAGCAACTCCTGAGAGGCTAAGAGATCAAATGAATCATAAAATCTGGATGACTCTGATTTGGGGTTTAACTTTGGTTAAAACTGAAAAGTCTGAAAAGAACCAATGTTTTGGAAGAAGCAGTGTCACTTGTAAACATCCTGCCACCTAACTAAAAGGACGGCCTCTTCTTCTAGACCCACGACTTAATAAGACAGGAAGCTCTCAACACACAGCGCTGGAGAAGATGGATTCCACAAGTCAAACTTGAGTGAAACTGTTCTAATGCAATGTACCAAACACGCGTTTGTTCTTAGGAAAAATTACAAAACTAACAAATATTTTTCTCCAGAATTATAAAAGATAAAATCTATGAATCAGTACTGTTATGTGATTACAGAACAATAGCCAACTGAAAAAAAAAACAAAACACCAACCCACAGGCCGTCTACACCGTCCCCAATCCATTTCCTGCAGCCAGTACTTCCCACCTGCTCTGAGGACTGAGCCTTAGACACCGTTGACTGTATTTAAAGTTGAGTCAACAGTACTCTCTGTCTCTGGGGCAAAAGTAATGCAGCTCATTACTTACACACAACACTTGTTTCATTCTTCAGGACTTTCTTTGACGGGATTACTCAATGTTGGTTACTTTAAAGGTAACAAAAGGTGTCAGAAAAAAATGCCTTGGAATTCTTTTGCAATTCCACAAAGACACCTGGCAATCTGATACGTTCATTCCTCTCCCCATCACAATTTTTGTTTTTTAAAATTACAATTGACAACTCACGTAAGATGTAATTAATTTACTTAAAATAAGAGAGGGCTTTTCAATCAAGTATCCACGTTCCAAATAACTAAAACATTTAGTTAAATCTTTTAAATTAATCTTTTAATAAATCTTTAATTACTCGGTGCCAGTAATTAAGAGGTTGATTCCGTAAAATTCAAACTTGCACATAGGCGTGTCCCACTCAGAAAAGATTTCATACACTTAGCAACTTGTGCTTTTTGTCTCACCTTTTATAAGAAACACAGATTAATTTCAACTTCAGTTTTCCTTTCTGATGCAGACACGTGTACCTTGTGTAAGAAACGGTCTCCAGGCCACCTCCACGTGTAGACCTCAGCATTTCCTGAGAGTGTGAAGTCAACCCCTCCTCCAGGAGACTCTCGCCCTTTTGAGACATTCCCCCTTGCACCTTATGTTTGTCAGACTATGTTTACAGAAATCAGATGACTGGATGAAAACTCTACAGGACAGTCAAGGACAGACGAGAAGACGAGATGCAGAGCGGGAGCCCCTTCCTCCTCCAGTGCACCTGCTGCGGGCAGCCCTCCAGGAAGGCTTGGCCTCCTCCCCTGGACCACAGACTTACTTTTCTCTGTAATAAAGCAGGTAGTACTTCAGGGGATCTGGCAGAGGGAGGCTCAGGACCTTCTCACGCAGGAAGTTCACCGGGGGCTCGGGCTTGGTGTCCGGCGGGGTTGTCACCTCTTCTTCTTGCCGCTCGTCTTCCAGGTCTCCGCAGCTGGTGTCATCAGAGGGGTTGGAGAGCCGACTGGCAAACACCTCTTTGTCCAAAAAGACAATCGTTTCCATTCGGCGGCGGCGAACTCTCCTCCGTTTAAACCTGGGAGTGTTCTTCAGTCCGTTCCCGTTTTTGTTCACAGCTTCCTGGTGGATGACCTTCTTAATGGTGCCCCGGATGGCAATGCGCGCCAGGTCCTGGAGGCTGCGAACCGCCAGGGGTGTGGACAAGTCGTGATTCTCCTGACTCCGACTGGCAGGGCTGGACGAGTGGAGCAAAAGACACAGCCAGAATCTTTTTGGTTTCCCAGGCGGAAGGACCCGTCCGAGTTATCTTAGTCAACTTCTCTTCCAGCGGCATGACCAGGACGCCCCCGACTTTGAGGAGGCTCTTCATGTACCCCTCGTGCTGCTTCTGCACGCCTGCCCCGCAGTACACCCGGTCATACTGAGAGCAGCCTGGAGAGATCTCCAGGCAATTGCCGGTGACGAAGGAGGGCTCGCAGAAGTCAAACTTGTCGAAGCTGTCACTCGTCCTGATGAAAAAGTCCAGCTTCTGCTTCGCATACTCTGTCACATCTGAATGGAGTTCCACCCCGTGGTTCACACCAAAAGGACCGAGGATGAGCCCCACCATGGAGCTGAGGTAGCCGGTGCCGCTGCCCAGGTTCAGGAAGGAAAGGCCAGGCTGCAGGTCCAGGGCCTCCATCACCTCCGAATAGATGCACGGAGCAGAGAGGTGGATGTTCCCGTGCTTCCACGCCAGGTCCTTGTACGCGTTCTCCTTAAACTCCTCGAGGTAATAGTCGGCGCGGTCAACAGCTCGGAAGGCCTGCTCCACCAGCTCGGAGCGGATGTACTGCGCCGCCTTCAGATGGTCTATCAGCTCGTCGTTGTCTTCACCAGCACTCACCGCGCCTCCCATCTTCGGGACCGCGCTTACAGAAAGCTGCCGCTGGAGAGACCCCGGGAACCCCCGGAACGCTGGAGGGCGGACCCCCGGGGAGGGGGGAGGGGCGACGGGAGACGCCTGGGACGCGGAGGGGTGTTTATGCTTGGGGGTGGGGAACGAGAGGACAGCGGAAGAGGACAGGAAGATGGGGAGAGGAGAATGCGGCCCTGGGGGAGGGTCCGGGAGCCCGGGACCATGGGAAGGGGAGGGGTGGAGAGGAGGGAGAGAGGGGGAGGGGGCCGAGGGGCCGCACCGCCCCCATACCCCGCTGCAGGCCGGGCCGAGGGCGGCGGCGGCGGCGGAGGCGGCTCAGTACCTCCTGGCTCGGCGGGCCCGCGGAATCGGCCGCTGGGCCGCACCTGCAGCTCTTCCGGCGCCCCTCGCCAGTCCGCCTCCCACTACGCAGCCCCGACCTCCGCCCTACTGATATCTTATGATGTTTCTTTTTCTGTGTGACTTATTTCAGTTAGAATCATCATACCTGAATCCACTCATTGTGCTGCTAAGGGCCTGATGACACAGATTTCATTGCTGAGTGATATTGCTTTGTAAGTAAATACCACAACTTTTTTATCCATTTTTCACTTTCTGCGATGTTGAACTTGTACTGTAAACGAGGTTCTTGTAAACAGAGCCGTTCCAAACTTTGGGGTGGCTGTGTCTTTTTGATTTTAAATTCCCTAAGCTATAGGACCATAAGTGGAAGTGCCCTAGGCTCTGTTGCTTTGTTTTTTAGATGTTTCAGGAAACACCATACACTTCTCCCGAGTGGTTTTTGGCAATTTACATCCCGCCCATCAGCATAACAAGGCTCCCAGTTCTCCATGGCCTGTCCTGCCTTTCTGGATTTTACACTTTTTTCAGATGGCCCTTTTGACCGGGGGGAAGTGAGACTTCATTGTAGTGCAGATTTCCTTTGCAAGCTTGCTTGGTTGGCCAAAAAGGGCGTATGCGTTTTTTCCTGAATATATTCAGGAAAAAACGCATACGCCCTTTTTGGCCAAGTGCATCATTGTGGACGTTCTGCCTCTTTTCCTATGCTTTCAATGCAATTCCAGTCTACCTCCTGAAATCGGTTTCCTGCAATTCTGCCCCGCTTTCAAGTCCTCTTGGCAGCCTTACTTCAGTCTATTTTTGGACGATAGCTCTCATTTATAACTCTGCAGGTTTGTGAATTACAGTGCCCCTGAGCTCCTTTCTTCAACTCGCTTTCTTGTGACCTGGCCGCAACACCGCAGGATGGCTTCAGGCCCTAATCTGGTTTCGGCACGGCACACTGAGCCTTTGGTTAATTCCTCTTCCTGGTGGGAAATGAGAGTTCAATTGGCCCGTCCAGACACCTCCAGCTAGCCTCTCATTGGTTCTCGCTATTCCTGTTCATCTTCCGCAGAAATTGCAAACTGGGCCAAACAGGAGGTTAAAGGTGCTGACTCTCCAAGTGGGGAGAGTGTTAGTAAAGCGTCTGGAATGTTGCACCCGAGTACCAGGGGAGGAAAACTGAGACATATTTGAACACGTCTCCCGATCACATGGTTGATCATACTCTAGGTTCCACATGCATGTTTTAGCTGAAGGAAGAATACCTTAAACCTGGGTAGTTGAAACCCGTGGAATGGGTACCATGCAATATGACTTCAAAGGGTCTTCATTTGCTCACCGAACCTCTCCAATCCTATCACTGCTGCGTTTATGCCCCTGTACACATGCTTGATTCTCTTTCGGAGACATAGCAATCCATAGGTTTTAAGATACTTACAAGTCAGTTACATTCTTAGGCGTTTAATATGGGGTGTTGAGTCCATTTCGTTGAGCAAGGAGTAGCTCTTGTCTATTCCATATTTGGCTTAAGGAACTTTATCTGTGCTCATTTCAATCTCTGGTTTTATGCAGCAACCCAACTCACATTTACCCTTAAGCAAGCATAAGTTGTTTTTCTAAATTTGAGATCCTGTTCTGTTCTGTAATTCAGTTCCTGTGTAGCCAAGGTTCCATTCCGTGTATTACTGATATCTTATGATGTTTCTTTTTCTGTGTGACTTATTTCAGTTAGAATCATCATACCTGAATCCACTCATTGTGCTGCTAAGGGCCTGATGACATAGATTTCATTGCTGAGTGATATTGCTTTGTAAGTGAATACCACAACTTCTTTATCCATTTTTCACTTTCTGCGATGTTGAACTTGTACTGTAAACGAGGTTCTTGTAAACAGAGCCATTCCAAACTTTGGGGTGGCTGTGTCTTTTTGATTTTAATTTCCCTAAGCTATAGGACCATAAGTGGAACTGCCCTAGGCTCTGTTGCTTTGTTTTTTAGATGTTTCAGGAAACACCATACACTTCTCCCGAGTGGTTGTTGGCAATTTACATCCCGCCCTTCAGCATAACAAGGCTCCCAGTTCTCCATGGCCTGTCCTGCCTTTCTGGATTTTACACTTTTTTCAGATGGCCCTTTTGACCGGGGGGAAGTGAGACTTCATTGTAGTGCAGATTTCCTTTGCAAGCTTGCTTGGTTGGCCAAAAAGGGCGTATGCGTTTTTTCCTGAATATATTCAGGAAAAAACGCATACGCCCTTTTTGGCCAAGTGCATCATTGTGGACGTTCTGCCTCTTTTCCTATGCTTTCAATGCAATTCCAGTCTACCTCCTGAAATCGGTTTCCTGCAATTCTGCCCCGCTTTCAAGTCCTCTTGGCAGCCTTACTTCAGTCTATTTTTGGACGATAGCTGTCATTTATAACTCTGCAGGTTTGTGAATTACAGTGACCCTGAGCTCCTTTCTTCAACTCGCTTTCTTGTGACCTGGCCGCAACACCGCAGGATGGCTTCAGGACCTAATCTGGTTCCGGCCCGGCATGCTGAGCCTTTGGTTAATTCCTCTTCCTGGTGGGAAATGAGAGTTAAATTTGCCCGTCCAGACACCTCCAGCTAGCCTCTCATTGGTTCTCGCTATTCCTGTTCATCTTCCGCAGAAATTGCAAACTGGGCCAAACAGGAGGTTAAAGGGACTGACTCTCCAAGTGGGGAGAGTGTTAGTAAAGCGTCTGGAATGTTGCACCCGAGTACCAGGGGAGGAAAACTGAGACATATTTGAACACGTCTCCCGTTCACATGGTTGATCATACTTGGGTTCCACATGCATGTTTTAGCTGAAGGAAGAATACCTTAAACCTGGGTAGTTGAAACCCGTGTAATGGGTACCATGCAATATGACTTCAAAGGGTCTTCATTTGCTCACCGAACCTCTCCAATCCTATCACTGCTGCGTTTATGCCCCTGTACACATGCTTGATTCTCTTTCAGAGACATAGCAATCCATAGGTTTTAAGATACTTACAAGTCAGGTACATTCTTAGGCGTTTAATATGCGGTGTTGAGTCCATTTCGTTGAGCAAGGAGTAGCTCTTGTCTATTCCATATTTGGCTTAAGGAACTTTATCTGTGCTCATTTCAATCTCTGGTTTTATGCAGCACCCCAACTCACCTTTACCCTTAAGCAAGCATAAGTTGTTTTTCTAAATGTGAGACCCTGTTCTGTTGTGTAATTCAGTTCCTGTGTAGCCAAGTTTACATTCCGTGTATTACTGATATCTTATGATGTTTCTTTTTCTGTGTGACTTATTTCAGTTAGAATCATCATACCTGAATCCACTCATTGTGCTGCTAAGGGCCTGATGACATAGATTTCATTGCTGAGTGATATTGCTTTGTAAGTGAATACCACAACTTCTTTATCCATTTTTCACTTTCTGCGATGTTGAACTTCTACTGTAAACGAGGTTCTTGTAAAGAGAGCCGTTCCAAACTTTGGGGTGGCTGTGTCTTTTTGATTTTAATTTCCCTAAGCTATAGGACCATAAGTGGAAGTGCCCTAAGCTCTGTTGCTTTGTTTTTTAGATGTTTCAGGAAACACCATACACTTCTCCCAAGTGTCTGTTGGCAATTTACATCCCGCCCATCAGCATAACAAGGCTCCCAGTTCTCAATGGCCTGTTGCATTTCTGGATTTTACACTTTTTTCAGATGGCCCTTTTGACCGGGGGGAAGTGAGACTTCATTGTAGTGCAGATTTCCTTTGCAAGCTTGCTTGGTTGGCCAAAAAGGGCGTATGCGTTTTTTCCTGAATATATTCAGGAAAAAACGCATACGCCCTTTTTGGCCAAGTGCATCATTGTGGACATTCTGCCTCTTTTCCTATGCTTTCAATGCAATTCCAGTCTACCTCCTGAAATCGGTTTCCTGCAATTCTGCCCCGCTTTCAAGTGCTCTTGGAGGCCTTACTTCAGTCTATTTTTGGACGATAGCTGTCATTTATAACTCTGCAGGTTTGTGAATTACAGTGCCCCTGAGCTCCTTTCTTCAACTCGCTTTCTTGTGACCTGGCCGCAACACCGCAGGATGGCTTCAGGCCCTAATCTGGTTCCAGCCCGGCACGCTGAGCCTTTGGTTATTTCCTCTTCCTGGTGGGAAATGAGAGTTAAATTTGCCCGTCCAGACACCTCCAGCTAGCCTCTCATTGGTTCTCGCTATTCCTGTTCATCTTCCGCAGAAATTGCAAACTGGGCCAAACAGGAGGTTAAAGGGACTGACTCTCCAAGTGGGGAGAGTGTTAGTAAAGCGTCTGGAATGTTGCACCCGAGTACCAGGGGAGGAAAACTGAGACATATTTGAACACGTCTCCCGATCACATGGTTGATCATACTCTAGGTTCCACATGCATGTTTTAGCTGAAAGAAGAATACCTTAAACCTGGGTAGTTGAAACCCGTGTAATGGGTACCATGCAATATGACTTCAAAGGGTCTTCATTTGCTCACCGAACCTCTCCAATCCTATCACTGCTGAATTTATGCCCCTGTACACATGCTTGATTCTCTTTCGGAGACATAGCAATCCATAGGTTTTAAGATACTTACTAGTCAGGTACATTCTTGGCGTTTAATATGGGGTGTTGAGTCCATTTCGTTGAGCAAGGAGTAGCTCTTGTCTATTCCATATTTGGCTTAAGGAACTTTATCTGTGCTCATTTCAATCTCTGGTTTTATGCAGCACCCCAACTCACCTTTACCCTTAAGCAAGCATAAGTTGGTTTTCTAAATTTGAGACCCTGTTCTGTTCTGTAATTCAGTTCCTGTGTAGCCAAGTTTACATTCCGTGTATTACTGATATCTTATGATGTTTCTTTTTCTGTGTGACTTATTTCAGTTAGAATCATCATACCTGAATCCACTCATTATGCTGCTAAGGGCCTGGTGACACAGATTTCATTGCTGAGTGATATTGCTTTGTAAGTAAATACCACAACTTCTTTATCCATTTTTCACTTTCTGTGATGTTGAACTTGTACTGTAAACGAGGTTCTTGTAAACAGAGCCGTTCCAAACTTTGGGGTGGCTGTGTCTTTTTGATTTTAATTTCCCTAAGCTATAGGACCATAAGTGGAACTGCCCTAGGCTCTGTTGCTTTGTTTTTTAGATGTTTCAGGAAACACCATACACTTCTCCCGAGTGGTTGTTGGCAATTTACATCCCGCCCTTCAGCATAACAAGGCTCCCAGTTCTCCATGGCCTGTCCTGCCTTTCTGGATTTTACACTTTTTTCAGATGGCCCTTTTGACCGGGGGGAAGTGAGACTTCATTGTAGTGCAGATTTCCTTTGCAAGCTTGCTTGGTTGGCCAAAAAGTGCGTATGCGTTTTTTCCTGAATATATTCAGGAAAAAACGCATACGCCCTTTTTGGCCAAGTGCATCATTGTGGACGTTCTGCCTCTTTTCCTATGCTTTCAATGCAATTCCAGTCTACCTCCTGAAATCGGTTTCCTGCAATTCTGCCCCGCTTTCAAGTCCTCTTGGCAGCCTTACTTCAGTCTATTTTTGGACGATAGCTCTCATTTATAACTCTGCAGGTTTGTGAATTACAGTGCCCCTGAGCTCCTTTCTTCAACTCGCTTTCTTGTGACCTGGCCGCAACACCGCAGGATGGCTTCAGGCCCTAATCTGGTTTCGGCACGGCACACTGAGCCTTTGGTTAATTCCTCTTCCTGGTGGGAAATGAGAGTTCAATTGGCCCGTCCAGACACCTCCAGCTAGCCTCTCATTGGTTCTCGCTATTCCTGTTCATCTTCCGCAGAAATTGCAAACTGGGCCAAACAGGAGGTTAAAGGTGCTGACTCTCCAAGTGGGGAGAGTGTTAGTAAAGCGTCTGGAATGTTGCACCCGAGTACCAGGGGAGGAAAACTGAGACATATTTGAACACGTCTCCCGATCACATGGTTGATCATACTCTAGGTTCCACATGCATGTTTTAGCTGAAGGAAGAATACCTTAAACCTGGGTAGTTGAAACCCGTGGAATGGGTACCATGCAATATGACTTCAAAGGGTCTTCATTTGCTCACCGAACCTCTCCAATCCTATCACTGCTGCGTTTATGCCCCTGTACACATGCTTGATTCTCTTTCGGAGACATAGCAATCCATAGGTTTTAAGATACTTACAAGTCAGTTACATTCTTAGGCGTTTAATATGCGGTGTTGAGTCCATTTCGTTGAGCAAGGAGTAGCTCTTGTCTATTCCATATTTGGCTTAAGGAACTTTATCTGTGCTCATTTCAATCTCTGGTTTTATGCAGCAACCCAACTCACATTTACCCTTAAGCAAGCATAAGTTGTTTTTCTAAATTTGAGATCCTGTTCTGTTCTGTAATTCAGTTCCTGTGTAGCCAAGGTTCCATTCCGTGTATTACTGATATCTTATGATGTTTCTTTTTCTGTGTGACTTATTTCAGTTAGAATCATCATACCTGAATCCACTCATTGTGCTGCTAAGGGCCTGATGACATAGATTTCATTGCTGAGTGATATTGCTTTGTAAGTGAATACCACAACTTCTTTATCCATTTTTCACTTTCTGCGATGTTGAACTTGTACTGTAAACGAGGTTCTTGTAAACAGAGCCATTCCAAACTTTGGGGTGGCTGTGTCTTTTTGATTTTAATTTCCCTAAGCTATAGGACCATAAGTGGAACTGCCCTAGGCTCTGTTGCTTTGTTTTTTAGATGTTTCAGGAAACACCATACACTTCTCCCAAGTGTCTGTTGGCAATTTACATCCCGCCCATCAGCATAACAAGGCTCCCAGTTCTCAATGGCCTGTTGCCTTTCTGGATTTTACACTTTTTTCAGATGGCCCTTTTGACCGGGGGGAAGTGAGACTTCATTGTAGTGCAGATTTCCTTTGCAAGCTTGCTTGGTTGGCCAAAAAGGGCGTATGCGTTTTTTCCTGAATATATTCAGGAAAAAACGCATACGCCCCTTTTGGCCAAGTGCATCATTGTGGACGTTCTGCCTCTTTTCCTATGCTTTCAATGCAATTCCAGTCTACCTCCTGAAATCGGTTTCCTGCAATTCTGCCCCGCTTTCAAGTCCTCTTGGCAGCCTTACTTCAGTCTATTTTTGGACGATAGCTGTCATTTATAACTCTGCAGGTTTGTGAATTACAGTGACCCTGAGCTCCTTTCTTCAACTCGCTTTCTTGTGACCTGGCCGCAACACCGCAGGATGGCTTCAGGCCCTAATCTGGTTCCGGCCCGGCATGCTGAGCCTTTGGTTAATTCCTTTTCCTGGTGGGAAATGAGAGTTAAATTTGCCCGTCCAGACACCTCCAGCTAGCCTCTCATTGGTTCTCGCTATTCCTGTTCATCTTCCGCAGAAATTGCAAACTGGGCCAAACAGGAGGTTAAAGGGACTGACTCTCCAAGTGGGGAGAGTGTTAGTAAAGCGTCTGGAATGTTGCACCCGAGTACCAGGGGAGGAAAACTGAGACATATTTGAACACGTCTCCCGTTCACATGGTTGATCATACTTGGGTTCCACATGCATGTTTTAGCTGAAGGAAGAATACCTTAAACCTGGGTAGTTGAAACCCGTGGAATGGGTACCATGCAATATGACTTCAAAGGGTCTTCATTTGCTCACCGAACCTCTCCAATCCTATCACTGCTGCGTTTATGCCCCTGTACACATGCTTGATTCTCTTTCAGAGACATAGCAATCCATAGGTTTTAAGATACTTACAAGTCAGGTACATTCTTAGGCGTTTAATATGCGGTGTTGAGTCCATTTCGTTGAGCAAGGAGTAGCTCTTGTCTATTCCATATTTGGCTTAAGGAACTTTATCTGTGCTCATTTCAATCTCTGGTTTTATGCAGCACCCCAACTCACCTTTACCCTTAAGCAAGCATAAGTTGTTTTTCTAAATGTGAGACCCTGTTCTGTTGTGTAATTCAGTTCCTGTGTAGCCAAGTTTACATTCCGTGTATTACTGATATCTTATGATGTTTCTTTTTCTGTGTGACTTATTTCAGTTAGAATCATCATACCTGAATCCACTCATTGTGCTGCTAAGGGCCTGATGACATAGATTTCATTGCTGAGTGATATTGCTTTGTAAGTGAATACCACAACTTCTTTATCCATTTTTCACTTTCTGCGATGTTGAACTTCTACTGTAAACGAGGTTCTTGTAAACAGAGCCGTTCCAAACTTTGGGGTGGCTGTGTCTTTTTGATTTTAATTTCCCTAAGCTATAGGACCATAAGTGGAAGTGCCCTAAGCTCTGTTGCTTTGTTTTTTAGATGTTTCAGGAAACACCATACACTTCTCCCAAGTGTCTGTTGGCAATTTACATCCCGCCCATCAGCATAACAAGGCTCCCAGTTCTCAATGGCCTGTTGCATTTCTGGATTTTACACTTTTTTCAGATGGCCCTTTTGACCGGGGGTAAGTGAGACTTCATTGTAGTGCAGATTTCCTTTGCAAGCTTGCTTGGTTGGCCAAAAAGGGCGTATGCGTTTTTTCCTGAATATATTCAGGAAAAAACGCATACGCCCTTTTTGGCCAAGTGCATCATTGTGGACATTCTGCCTCTTTTCCTATGCTTTCAATGCAATTCCAGTCTACCTCCTGAAATCGGTTTCCTGCAATTCTGCCCCGCTTTCAAGTCCTCTTGGCAGCCTTACTTCAGTCTATTTTTGGACGATAGCTGTCATTTATAACTCTGCAGGTTTGTGAATTACAGTGCCCCTGAGCTCCTTTCTTCAACTCGCTTTCTTGTGACCTGGCCGCAACACCGCAGGATGGCTTCAGGCCCTAATCTGGTTCCAGCCCGGCACGCTGAGCCTTTGGTTATTTCCTCTTCCTGGTGGGAAATGAGAGTTAAATTTGCCCGTCCAGACACCTCCAGCTAGCCTCTCATTGGTTCTCGCTATTCCTGTTCATCTTCCGCAGAAATTGCAAACTGGGCCAAACAGGAGGTTAAAGGGACTGACTCTCCAAGTGGGGAGAGTGTTAGTAAAGCGTCTGGAATGTTGCACCCGAGTACCAGGGGAGGAAAACTGAGACATATTTGAACACGTCTCCCGATCACATGGTTGATCATACTCTAGGTTCCACATGCATGTTTTAGCTGAAAGAAGAATACCTTAAACCTGGGTAGTTGAAACCCGTGGAATGGGTACCATGCAATATGACTTCAAAGGGTCTTCATTTGCTCACCGAACCTCTCCAATCCTATCACTGCTGCGTTTATGCTCCTGTACACATGCTTGATTCTCTTTCGGAGACATAGCAATCCATAGGTTTTAAGATACTTACTAGTCAGGTACATTCTTGGCGTTTAATATGGGGTGTTGAGTCCATTTCGTTGAGCAAGGAGTAGCTCTTGTCTATTCCATATTTGGCTTAAGGAACTTTATCTGTGCTCATTTCAATCTCTGGTTTTATGCAGCACCCCAACTCACCTTTCCCCTTAAGCAAGAATAAGTTGGTTTTCTAAATTTGAGACCCTGTTCTGTTCTGTAATTCAGTTCCTGTGTAGCCAAGTTTACATTCCGTGTATTACTGATATCTTATGATGTTTCTTGTTCTGTGTGACTTATTTCAGTTAGAATCATCATACCTGAATCCACTCATTGTGCTGCTAAGGGCCTGATGACACAGATTTCATTGCTGAGTGATATTGCTTTGTAAGTAAATACCACAACTTCTTTATCCATTTTTCACTTTCTGCGATGTTGAACTTGTACTGTAAACGAGGTTCTTGTAAACAGAGCCGTTCCAAACTTTGGGGTGGCTGTGTCTTTTTGATTTTGAATTCCCTAAGCTATAGGACCATAAGTGGAAGTGCCCTAGGCTCTGTTGCTTTGTTTTTTAGATGTTTCAGGAAACACCATACACTTCTCCTGAGTGTCTGTTGGTAATTTACATCCCGCCCATCAGCATAACAAGGCTCCCAGTTCTCCATGGCCTGTCCTGCCTTTCTGGATTTTACACTTTTTTCAGATGGCCCTTTTGACCGGGGGGAAGTGAGACTTCATTGTAGTGCAGATTTCCTTTGCAAGCTTGCTTGGTTGGCCAAAAAGGGCGTATGCGTTTTATCCTGAATATATTCAGGAAAAAACGTATACGCCCTTTTTGGCCAAGTGCAACATTGTGGACGTTCTGCCTCTTTTCCTATGCTTGAAATGCAATTCCAGTCTACCTCCTGAAATCGGTTTCCTGCAATTCTGCCCCGCTTTCAAGTCCTCTTGGCAGCCTTACTTCAGTCTATTTTTGGACGATAGCTGTCATTTATAACTCTGCAGGTTTGTGAATTACAGTGCCCCTGAGCTCCTTTCTTCAACTCGCTTTCTTGTGAGCTGGCCGCAACACCGCAGGATGGCTTCAGGCCCTAATCTGGTTCCGGCCCGGCATGCTGAGCCTTTGGTTAATTCCTCTTCCTGGTGGGAAATGAGAGTTAAATTTGCCCGTCCAGACACCTCCAGCTAGCCTCTCATTGGTTCTCGCTATTCCTGTTCATCTTCCACAGAAATTGCAAACTGGGCCAAACAGGAGGTTAAAGGGACTGACTCTCCAAGTGGGGAGAGTGTTAGTAAAGCGTCTGGAATGTTGCACCCGAGTACCAGGGGAGGAAAACTGAGACATATTTGAACACGTCTCCCGATCACATGGTTGATCATACTCTAGGTTCCACATGCATGTTTTAGCTGAAGGAAGAATACCTTAAACCTGGGTAGTTGAAACCCGTGGAATGGGTACCATGCAATATGACTTCAAAGGGTCTTCATTTGCTCACCGAACCTCTCCAATCCTATCACTGCTGCGTTTATGCCCCTGTACACATGCTTGATTCTCTTTCGGAGACATAGCAATCCATAGGTTTTAAGATACTTACTAGTCAGGTACATTCTTAGGCGTTTAATATGGGGTGTTGAGTCCATTTCGTTGAGCAAGGAGTAGCTCTTGTCTATTCCATATTTGGCTTAAGGAACTTTATCTGTGCTCATTTCAATCTCTGGTTTTATGCAGCACCCCAACTCACCTTTACCCTTAAGCAAGAATAAGTTGGTTTTCTAAATTTGAGACCCTGTTCTGTTCTGTAATTCAGTTCCTGTGTAGCCAAGTTTACATTCCGTGTATTAGTGATATCTTATGATGTTTCTTTTTCTGTGTGACTTATTTCAGTTAGAATCATCATACCTGAATCCACTCATTGTGCTGCTAAGGGCCTGATGACACAGATTTCATTGCTGAGTGATATTGCTTTGTAAGTAAATACCACAACTTCTTTATCCATTTTTCACTTTCTGCGATGTTGAACTTGTACTGTAAACGAGGTTCTTGTAAACAGAGCCGTTCCAAACTTTGGGGTGGCTGTTTCTTTTTGATTTTAATTTCCCTAAGCTATAGGACCATAAGTGGAAGTGCCCTAGGTTCTGTTGCTTTGTTTTTTAGATGTTTCAGGAAACACCATACACTTCTCCCGAGTGGTTGTTGGCAATTTACATCTCGCCCATCAGCATAACAAGGCTCCCAGTTCTCCATGGCCTGTCCTGCCTTTCTGGATTTTACACTTTTTTCAGATGGCCCTTTTGACCGGGGGTAAGTGAGACTTCATTGTAGTGCAGATTTCCTTTGCAAGCTTGCTTGGTTGGCCAAAAAGGGCGTATGCGTTTTTTCCTGAATATATTCAGGAAAAAACGCATACGCCCTTTTTGGCCAAGTGCATCATTGTGGACATTCTGCCTCTTTTCCTATGCTTTCAATGCAATTCCAGTCTACCTCCTGAAATCGGTTTCCTGCAATTCTGCCCCGCTTTCAAGTCCTCTTGGCAGCCTTACTTCAGTCTATTTTTGGACGATAGCTGTCATTTATAACTCTGCAGGTTTGTGAATTACAGTGCCCCTGAGCTCCTTTCTTCAACTCGCTTTCTTGTGACCTGGCCGCAACACCGCAGGATGGCTTCAGGCCCTAATCTGGTTCCAGCCCGGCACGCTGAGCCTTTGGTTATTTCCTCTTCCTGGTGGGAAATGAGAGTTAAATTTGCCCGTCCAGACACCTCCAGCTAGCCTCTCATTGGTTCTCGCTATTCCTGTTCATCTTCCGCAGAAATTGCAAACTGGGCCAAACAGGAGGTTAAAGGGACTGACTCTCCAAGTGGGGAGAGTGTTAGTAAAGCGTCTGGAATGTTGCACCCGAGTACCAGGGGAGGAAAACTGAGACATATTTGAACACGTCTCCCGATCACATGGTTGATCATACTCTAGGTTCCACATGCATGTTTTAGCTGAAAGAAGAATACCTTAAACCTGGGTAGTTGAAACCCGTGGAATGGGTACCATGCAATATGACTTCAAAGGGTCTTCATTTGCTCACCGAACCTCTCCAATCCTATCACTGCTGCGTTTATGCTCCTGTACACATGCTTGATTCTCTTTCGGAGACATAGCAATCCATAGGTTTTAAGATACTTACTAGTCAGGTACATTCTTGGCGTTTAATATGGGGTGTTGAGTCCATTTCGTTGAGCAAGGAGTAGCTCTTGTCTATTCCATATTTGGCTTAAGGAACTTTATCTGTGCTCATTTCAATCTCTGGTTTTATGCAGCACCCCAACTCACCTTTCCCCTTAAGCAAGAATAAGTTGGTTTTCTAAATTTGAGACCCTGTTCTGTTCTGTAATTCAGTTCCTGTGTAGCCAAGTTTACATTCCGTGTATTACTGATATCTTATGATGTTTCTTTTTCTGTGTGACTTATTTCAGTTAGAATCATCATACCTGAATCCACTCATTGTGCTGCTAAGGGCCTGATGACACAGATTTCATTGCTGAGTGATATTGCTTTGTAAGTAAATACCACAACTTCTTTATCCATTTTTCACTTTCTGCGATGTTGAACTTGTACTGTAAACGAGGTTCTTGTAAACAGAGCCGTTCCAAACTTTGGGGTGGCTGTGTCTTTTTGATTTTGAATTCCCTAAGCTATAGGACCATAAGTGGAAGTGCCCTAGGCTCTGTTGCTTTGTTTTTTAGATGTTTCAGGAAACACCATACACTTCTCCTGAGTGTCTGTTGGTAATTTACATCCCGCCCATCAGCATAACAAGGCTCCCAGTTCTCCATGGCCTGTCCTGCCTTTCTGGATTTTACACTTTTTTCAGATGGCCCTTTTGACCGGGGGGAAGTGAGACTTCATTGTAGTGCAGATTTCCTTTGCAAGCTTGCTTGGTTGGCCAAAAAGGGCGTATGCGTTTTATCCTGAATATATTCAGGAAAAAACGTATACGCCCTTTTTGGCCAAGTGCAACATTGTGGACGTTCTGCCTCTTTTCCTATGCTTGAAATGCAATTCCAGTCTACCTCCTGAAATCGGTTTCCTGCAATTCTGCCCCGCTTTCAAGTCCTCTTGGCAGCCTTACTTCAGTCTATTTTTGGACGATAGCTGTCATTTATAACTCTGCAGGTTTGTGAATTACAGTGCCCCTGAGCTCCTTTCTTCAACTCGCTTTCTTGTGAGCTGGCCGCAACACCGCAGGATGGCTTCAGGCCCTAATCTGGTTCCGGCCCGGCATGCTGAGCCTTTGGTTAATTCCTCTTCCTGGTGGGAAATGAGAGTTAAATTTGCCCGTCCAGACACCTCCAGCTAGCCTCTCATTGGTTCTCGCTATTCCTGTTCATCTTCCACAGAAATTGCAAACTGGGCCAAACAGGAGGTTAAAGGGACTGACTCTCCAAGTGGGGAGAGTGTTAGTAAAGCGTCTGGAATGTTGCACCCGAGTACCAGGGGAGGAAAACTGAGACATATTTGAACACGTCTCCCGATCACATGGTTGATCATACTCTAGGTTCCACATGCATGTTTTAGCTGAAGGAAGAATACCTTAAACCTGGGTAGTTGAAACCCGTGGAATGGGTACCATGCAATATGACTTCAAAGGGTCTTCATTTGCTCACCGAACCTCTCCAATCCTATCACTGCTGCGTTTATGCCCCTGTACACATGCTTGATTCTCTTTCGGAGACATAGCAATCCATAGGTTTTAAGATACTTACTAGTCAGGTACATTCTTAGGCGTTTAATATGGGGTGTTGAGTCCATTTCGTTGAGCAAGGAGTAGCTCTTGTCTATTCCATATTTGGCTTAAGGAACTTTATCTGTGCTCATTTCAATCTCTGGTTTTATGCAGCACCCCAACTCACCTTTACCCTTAAGCAAGAATAAGTTGGTTTTCTAAATTTGAGACCCTGTTCTGTTCTGTAATTCAGTTCCTGTGTAGCCAAGTTTACATTCCGTGTATTAGTGATATCTTATGATGTTTCTTTTTCTGTGTGACTTATTTCAGTTAGAATCATCATACCTGAATCCACTCATTGTGCTGCTAAGGGCCTGATGACACAGATTTCATTGCTGAGTGATATTGCTTTGTAAGTAAATACCACAACTTCTTTATCCATTTTTCACTTTCGGCGATGTTGAACTTGTACTGTAAACGAGGTTCTTGTAAACAGAGCCGTTCCAAACTTTGGGGTGGCTGTTTCTTTTTGATTTTAATTTCCCTAAGCTATAGGACCATAAGTGGAAGTGCCCTAGGTTCTGTTGCTTTGTTTTTTAGATGTTTCAGGAAACACCATACACTTCTCCCGAGTGGTTGTTGGCAATTTACATCTCGCCCATCAGCATAACAAGGCTCCCAGTTCTCCATGGCCTGTCCTGCCTTTCTGGATTTTACACTTTTTTCAGATGGCCCTTTTGACCGGGGGGAAGTGAGACTTCATTGTAGTGCAGATTTCCTTTGCAAGCTTCCTTGGTTGGCCAAAAAGGGCGTATGCGTTTTATCCTGAATATATTCAGGAAAAAACGTATACGCCCTTTTTGGCCAAGTGCAACATTGTGGACGTTCTGCCTCTTTTCCTATGCTTGAAATGCAATTCCAGTCTACCTCCTGAAATCGGTTTCCTGCAATTCTGCCCCGCTTTCAAGTCCTCTTGGCAGCCTTACTTCAGTCTATTTTTGGACGATAGCTGTCATTTATAACTCTGCAGGTTTGTGAATTACAGTGCCCCTGAGCTCCTTTCTTCAACTCGCTTTCTTTTGAGCTGGCCGCAACACCGCAGGATGGCTTCAGGCCCTAATCTGGTTCCGGTAGTGCACGCTGAGCCTTTGGTTATTTCCTCTTCCTGGTGGGAAATGAGTGTTAAATTTGCCCGTCCAGACACCTCCAGCTAGCCTCTCATTGGTTCTCGCTATTCCTGTTCATCTTCCGCAGAAATTGCAAACTGGGCCAAACAGGAGGTTAAAGGCGCTGACTCTCCAAGTGGGGAGAGTGTTAGTAAAGCGTCTGGAATGTTGCACCCGAGTACCAGGGGAGGAAAACTGAGACATATTTGAACACGTCTCCCGTTCACATGGTTGATCATACTTGGCTTCCACATGCATGTTTTAGCTGAAGGAAGAATACCTTAAACCTGGAGAGTTGAGACCCGTGTAATGGGTACCATGCAATATGACTTCAAAGGGTCTTCATTTGCTCACCGAACCTCTCCAATCCTATCACTGCTGCGTTTATGCCCCTGTACACATGCTTGATTCTCTTTTGGAGACATAGCAATCCATAGGTTTTACGATACTTACAAGTCAGGTACATTCTTAGGCGTTTAATATGCGGTGTTGAGTCCATTTCGTTGAGCAAGGAGTAGCTCTTGTCTATTCCATATTTGGCTTAAGGAACTTTATCTGTGCTCATTTCAATCTCTGGTTTTATGCAGCACCCCAACTCACCTTTACCCTTAAGCAAGCATAAGTTGGTTTTCTAAATTTGAGACCCTGTTCTGTTCTGTAATTCAGTTCCTGTGTAGCCAAGTTTACATTCCGTGTATTACTGATATCTTATGATGTTTCTTTTTCTGTGTGACTTATTTCAGTTAGAATCATCATACGTGAATCCACTCATTGTTCTGCTAAGGGCCTGATGACACAGATTTCATTGCTGAGTGATATTGCTTTGTAAGTAAATACCACAACTTCTTTATCCATTTTTCACTTTCTGCGATGTTGAACTTGTACTGTAAACGAGGTTCTTGTAAACAGAGCCGTTCCAAACTTTGGGGTGGCTGTGTCTTTTTGATTTTAATTTCCCTAAGCTATAGGACCATAAGTGGAAGTGCCCTAGGTTCTGTTGCTTTGTTTTTTAGATGTTTCAGGAAACACCATACACTTCTCCCGAGTGGTTGTTGGCAATTTACATCCCGCCCATCAGCATAACAAGGCTCCCAGTTCTCCATGGCCTGTCCTGCCTTTCTGGATTTTACACTTTTTTCAGATGGCCCTTTTGACCGGGGGGAAGTGAGACTTCATTGTAGTGCAGATTTCCTTTGCAAGCTTGCTTGGTTGGCCAAAAAGGGCGTATGCGTTTTTTCCTGAATATATTCAGGAAAAAACGCATACGCCCTTTTTGGCCAAGTGCATCATTGTGGACATTCTGCCTCTTTTCCTATGCTTTCAATGCAATTCCAGTCTACCTCCTGAAATCGGTTTCCTGCAATTCTGCCCCGCTTTCAAGTCCTCTTGGCAGCCTTACTTCAGTCTATTTTTGGACGATAGCTGTCATTTATAACTCTGCAGGTTTGTGAATTACAGTGCCCCTGCGCTCCTTTCTTCAACTCGGTTTCTTTAGAGCGGGCCGCAACACCGCAGGATGGCTTCAGGCCCTAATCTGGTTCCGGTACGGCACGCAGAGCCTTTGGTTATTTCCTCTTCCTGGTGGGAAATGAGAGTTAAATTTGCCCGTCCAGACACCTCCAGCTAGCCTCTCACTGGTTCTCGCTATTCCTGTTCATCTTCCGCAGAAATTGCAAACTGGGCCAAACAGGAGGTTAAAGGGACTGACTCTCCAAGTGGGGAGAGTGTTAGTAAGCGTCTGGAATGTTGCACCCGAGTACCAGGGTACGAAAACTGAGACATATTTGAACACGTCTCCCGATCACATGGTTGATCATACTCTGGGTTCCACATGCATGTTTTAGCTGAAGGAAGAATACCTTAAACCTGGGTAGTTGAAACCCGTGGAATGGGTACCATGCAATATGACTTCAAAGGGTCTTCATTTGCTCACCGAACCTCTCCAATCCTATCACTGCTGCGTTTATGCCCCTGTACACATGCTTGATTCTCTTTCGGAGACATAGCAATCCATAGGTTTTAAGATACTTACTAGTCAGGTACATTCTTAGGCGTTTAATATGGGGTGTTGAGTCCATTTCGTTGAGCAAGGAGTAGCTCTTGTCTATTCCATATTTGGCTTAAGGAACTTTATCTGTGCTCATTTCAATCTCTGGTTTTATGCAGCACCCCAACTCACCTTTCCCCTTAAGCAAGCATAAGTTGGTTTTCTAAATTTGAGACCCTTTTCTGTTTTGGAATGCAGTTCCTGTGTAGCCAAGTTTACATTCCGTGTATTACTGATATCTTATGATGTTTCTTTTTCTGTGTGACTTATTTCAGTTAGAATCATCGTACCTGAATCCACTCATTATGCTGCTACGGGCCTGATGACATAGATTTCATTGCTGAGTGATACTGCATTGTACGTAAGTACCACAAGTTCTTTATCCATTTTTCACTTTCTGTGATATTGAACTTGTACGGTAAACGAGGTTCTTGTAAACGGAGGCGTCCCAAACTTTGGGGTGGCTGTGTGTTTTTGATTTTAATTTCCCTAAGCTATAGGACCATAAGTGGAAGTGCCCTAGGCTCTGTTGCTTTGTTTTTTAGATGTTTCAGGAAACACCATACACTTCTCCCGAGTGTCTGTTGGCAATTTACATCCCGCCCATCAGCATAACAAGGCTCCCAGTTCTCAATGGCCTGTTGCCTTTCTGGATTTTACACTTTTTTCAGATGGCCCTTTTGACCGGGGGGAAGTGAGACTTCATTGTAGTGCAGATTTCCTTTGCAAGCTTGCTTGGTTGGCCAAAAAGGGCGTATGCGTTTTTTCCTGAATATATTCAGGAAAAAACGCATACGCCCTTTTTGGCCAAGTGCATCATTGTGGACGTTCTGCCTCTTTTCCTATGCTTTCAATGCAATTCCAGTCTACCTCCTGAAATCGGTTTCCTGCAATTCTGCCCGGCTTTCAAGTCCGCTTGGCAGCCTTACTTCAGTCTATTTTTGGACGATAGCTGTCATTTATAACTCTGCAGGTTTGTGAATTACAGTGCCCCTGAGCTCCTTTCTTCAACTCGCTTTCTTGTGACCTGGCCGCAACACCGCAGGATGTCTTCAGGCCCTAATCTGGTTCTGGCATGGCACGCTGAGCCTTTGGTTAATTCCTCTTCCTGGTGGGAAATGAGAGTTAAATTTGCCCATCCAGACACCTCCAGGTAGTCTCTCATTGATTCTCGCTATTCCTGTTCATCTTCCGCAGAAATTGCAAACTGGGCCAAACAGGAGGTTAAAGGGACTGACTCTCCAAGTGGGGAGAGTGTTAGTAAGCGTCTGGAATGTTGCACCCGAGTACCAGGGTACGAAAACTGAGACATATTTGAACACGTCTCCCGATCACATGGTTGATCATACTCTAGGTTCCACATGCATGTTTTAGCTGAAGGAAGAATACCTAAAACCTGGGTAGTTGAAACCCGTGGAATGGGTACCATGCAATATGACTTCAAAGGGTCTTCATTTGCTCACGAACCTCTCCAGTCCTATAACTGCTGCGTTTATGCCCCTGTACACATGCTTGATTCTCTTTCGGAGACATAGCAATCCATAGGTTTTAAGATACTTACTAGTCAGGTACATTCTTAGGCGTTTAATATGCGGTGTTGAGTCCATTTCGTTGAGCAAGGACTAGCTCTTGTCTATTCCATATTTGGCTTAAGGAACTTTATCTGTGCTCATTTCAATCTCTGGTTTTATGCAGCACCCCAACTCACCTTTCCCCTTAAGCAAGCATAAGTTGGTTTTCTAAATTTGAGACCCTGTTCTGTTCTGTAATTCAGTTCCTGTGTAGCCAAGTTTCCATTCCATGTATTAGTGATATCTTATGATGTTTCTTTTTCTGTGTGACTTATTTCAGTTAGAATCATCATACCTGAATCCACTCATTGTGATGCTAAGGGCCTGATGACATAGATTTCATTGCTGAGTGTTATTGCTTTGTAAGTAAATACCACAGCTTCTTTATCCATTTTTCATTTTCTGCGATGTTGAACTTGTACTGTAAACGAGGTTCTTGTAAACAGAGCCGTCCCAAACTTTGGGGTGGCTGTGTCTTTTTGATTTTAATTTCCCTAAGCTATAGGACCATAAGCGGCAGTGCCCTAGGCTCTGTTGCTTTGTTTTTTAGATGTTTCAGGAAACACCATACACTTCTCCCGAGTGTCTGTTGGCAATTTACATCCCGCCCATCAGCATAACAAGGCTCCCAGTTCTCCATGGCCTGTCCTGCCTTTCTGGATTTTACACTTTTTTCAGATGGCCCTTTTGACCGGGGGGAAGTGAGACTTCATTGTAGTGCAGATTTCCTTTGCAAGCTTGCTTGGTTGGCCAAAAAGGGCGTATGCGTTTTTTGCTGAATATATTCAGGAAAAAACGCATACGCCCTTTTTGGCCAAGTGCATCATTGTGGACGTTCTGCCTCTTTTCCTATGCTTTCAATGCAATTGCAGTCTACCTCCTGAAATCGGGTTCCTGCAGTTCTGCCCCGCTTTCAAGTCCTCTTGGCAGCCTTACTTCAGTCTATTTTTGGACGATAGCTGTCATTTATAACTCTGCAGGTTTGTGATTTACAGTGCCCCTGAGCTCCTTTCTTCAACTCGTTTTCTTGTGAGCTGGCTGCAACACCGCTGGATGGCTTCAGGCCCTAATCTGGTTCCGGCACGGCATGCTGAGCCTTTGGTTATTTCCTCTTGCTGGTGGGAAATGAGAGTTAAATTTGCCCGTCCAGACACCTCCAGCTAGTCTCTCATTGGTTCTCGCTATTCCTGTTCATCTTCCGCAGAAATTGCAAACGGGGCCAAACAGGAGGTTAAAGGGACTGACTCTCCAAGTGGGGAGAGTGTTAGTAAAGCGTCTGGAATGTTGCACCCGAGTACCAGGGGAGGAAAACTGAGACATATTTGAACACGTCTCCCGATCACATGGTTGATCATACTCTAGGTTCCACATGCATGTTTTAGCTGAAGGAAGAATACCTTAAACCTGGGTAGTTGAAACCCGTGGAATGGGTACCATGCAATATGACTTCAAAGGGTCTTCATTTGCTCACCGAACCTCTCCAATCCTATCACTGCTGCGTTTATGCCCCTGTACACATGCTTGATTCTCTTTCGGAGACATAGCAATCCATAGGTTTTAAGATACTTACTAGTCAGGTACATTCTTAGGCGTTTAATATGGGGTGTTGAGTCCATTTCGTTGAGCAAGGAGTAGCTCTTGTCTATTCCATATTTGGCTTAAGGAACTTTATCTGTGCTCATTTCAATCTCTGGTTTTATGCAGCACCCCAACTCACCTTTCCCCTTAAGCAAGCATAAGTTGGTTTTCTAAATTTGAGACCCTGTTCTGTTCTGTAATTCAGTTCCTGTGTAGCCAAGTTTACATTCCGTGTATTACTGATATCTTATGATGTTTCTTTTTCTGTGTGACTTATTTCAGTTAGAATCATCATACCTGAATCCACTCATTGTGCTGCTAAGGGCCTGATGACACAGATTTCATTGCTGAGTGATATTGCTTTGTAAGTAAATACCACAACTTCTTTATCCATTTTTCACTTTCTGCGATGTTGAACTTGTACTGTAAACGAGGTTCTTGTAAACAGAGCCATTCCAAACTTTGGGGTGGCTGTGTCTTTTTGATTTTAAATTCCCTAAGCTATAGGACCATAAGTGGAAGTGCCCTAGGCTCTGTTGCTTTGTTTTTTAGATGTTTCAGGAAACACCATACACTACTCCCGAGTGGTTGTTGGCAATTTACATCCCGCCCATCAGCATAACAAGGCTCCCAGTTCTACATGGCCTGTCCTGCCTTTCTGGATTTTACCCTTTTTTCAGATGGCCCTTTTGACCGGGGGGAAGTGAGACTTCATTGTAGTGCAGATTTCCTTTGCAAGCTTGCTTGGTTGGCCAAAAAGGGCGTATGCGTTTTTTCCTGAATATATTCAGGAAAAAACGCATACGCCCTTTTTGGCCAAGTGCATCATTGTGGACGTTCTGCCTCTTTTCCTATGCTTTCAATGCAATTCCAGTCTACCTCCTGAAATCGGTTTCCTGCAATGCTGCCCCGCTTTCAAGTCCTCTTGGCAGCCTTACTTCAGTCTATTTTTGGACGATAGCTGTCATTTATAACTCTGCAGGTTTGTGAATTACAGTGCCCCTGAGCTCCTTTCTTCAATTCGCTTTCTTTTGAGCTGGCCGCAACACCGCAGGTTGGCTTCAGGCCCTAATCTGGTTCCGGTACGGCATGCTGAGCCTTTGGTTAATTCCTCTTCCTGGTGGGAAATGAGAGTTAAATTTGCCCGTCCAGACACCTCCAGCTAGCCTCTCATTGGTTCTCGCTATTCCTGTTCATCTTCCGCAGAAATTGCAAACTGGGCCAAACAGGAGGTTAAAGGCGCTGACTCTCCAAGTGGGGAGAGTGTTAGTAAAGCGTCTGGAATGTTGCACCCGAATACCAGGGGAGGAAAACTGAGACATATTTGAACACGTCTCCCGTTCACATGGTTGATCATACTTGGGTTCCACATGCATGTTTTAGCTGAAGGAAGAATACCTTAAACCTGGAGAGTTGAGACCCGTGTAATGGGTACCATGCAATATGACTTCAAAGGGTCTTCATTTGCTCACCGAACCTCTCCAATCCTATCACTGCTGCGTTTATGCCCCTGTACACATGCTTGATTCTCTTTCGGAGACATAGCAATCCATAGGTTTTACGATACTTACTAGTCAGGTACATTCTTAGGCGTTTAATATGCGGTGTTGAGTCCATTTCGTTGAGCAAGGAGTAGCTCTTGTCTATTCCATATTTGACTTAAGGAACTTTATCAGTGCTCATTTCAATCTCTGGTTTTATGCAGCACCCCAACTCACCTTTCCCCTTAAGCAAGCATAAGTTGGTTTTCTAAATTTGAGACCCTGTTCTGTTCTGTAATTCAGTTCCTGTGTAGCCAAGTTTACATTCCGTGTATTACTGATATCTTATGATGTTTCTTTTTCTGTGTGACTTATTTCAGTTAGAATCATCATACCTGAATCCACTCATTGTGCTGCTAAGGGCCTGATGACACAGATTTCATTGCTGAGTGATATTGCTTTGTCAGTAAATACCACAACTTCTTTATCCATTTTTCACTTTCTGCGATGTTGAACTTGTACTGTAAACGAGGTTCTTGTAAACAGAGCCGTTCCAAACTTTGGGGTTGCTGTGTCTTTTTGATTTTAATTTCCCTAAGCTATAGGACCATAAGTGGAAGTGCCCTAGGTTCTGTTGCTTTGTTTTTTAGATGTTTCAGGAAACACCATACACTTCTCCCGAGTGGTTGTTGGCAATTTACATCCCGCCCATCAGCATAACAAGGCTCCCAGTTCTCCATGGCCAGTCCTGCCTTTCTGGATTTTACACTTTTTACAGATGGCCCTTTTGACCGAGGGGAAGTGAGACTTCATTGTATTGCAGATTTCCTTTGCAAGCTTGCTTGGTTGGCCAAAAAGGGCGTATGCGTTTTTTCCTGAATATATTCAGGAAAAAACGCATACGCCCTTTTTGGCCAAGTGCATCATTGTGGACGTTCTGCCTCTTTTCCTATGCTTTCAATGCAATTCCAGTCTACCTCCTGAAATCGGTTTCCTGCAATTCTGCCCCGCTTTCAAGTCCTCTTGGCAGCCTTACTTCAGTCTATTTTTGGACGATAGCTGTCATTTATAACTCTGCAGGTTTGTGAATTATAGTGCCCCTGAGCTCCTTTCTTCAACTCGCTTTCTTTTGAGCTGGCCGCAACACCGCAGGATGGCTTCAGGCCTTAATCTGGTTCCGGTACGGCACGCTGAGCCTTTGGTTATTTCCTCTTCCTGGTGGGAAATGAGAGTTAAATTTGCCCGTCCAGACACCTCCAGCTAGCCTCTCATTGGTTCTCGCTATTCCTGTTCATCTTCCGCAGAAATTGCAAACTGGGCCAAACAGGAGGTTAAAGGGACTGACTCTCCAAGTGGGGAGAGTGTTAGTAAAGCGTCTGGAATGTTGCACCCGAGTACCAGGGGAGGAAAACTGAGACATATTTGAACACGTCTCCCGATCACATGGTTGATCATACTCTGGGTTCCACATGCATATTTTAGCTGAAGGAAGAATACCTAAAACCTCGGTAGTTGAAACCCGTGGAATGGGTACCATGCAATATGACTTCAAAGGGTCTTCATTTGCTCACCGAACCTCTCCAATCCTATCACTGCTGCGTTTATGCCCCTGTACACATGCTTGATTCTCTTTCGGAGACATAGCAATCCATAGGTTTTAAGATACTTACTAGTCAGGTACATTCTTAGGCGTTTAATATGCGGTGTTGAGTCCATTTCGTTGAGCAAGGACTAGCTCTTGTCTATTCCATATTTGGCTTAAGGAACTTTATCTGTGCTCATTTCAATCTCTGGTTTTATGCAGCACCCCAACTCACCTTTCCCCTTAAGCAAGCATAAGTTGGTTTTCTAAATTTGAGACCCTGTTCTGTTTGGAATCCAGTTCCTGTGTAGCCAAGTTTACATTCCGTGTATTAGTGATATCTTATGATGTTTCTTTTTCTGTGTGACTTATTTCAGTTAGAATCATCGTACCTGAATCCACTCATTATGCTGCTACGTGCCTGATGACATAGATTTCATTGCTGAGTGATACTGCATTGTACGTAAGTACCACAAGTTCTTTATCCATTTTTCACTTTCTGCGATGTTGAACTTGTACTGTAAACGAGGTTCTTGTAAACAGAGCCGTTCCAAACTTTGGGGTGGCTGTGTCTTTTTGATTTTAATTTCCCTAAGCTATAGGACCATAAGTGGAAGTGCCCTAGGTTCTGTTGCTTTGTTTTTTAGATGTTTCAGGAAACACCATACACTTCTCCCGAGTGGTTGTTGGCAGTTTACATCCGCCCATCAGCATAACAAGGCTCCCAGTTCTCCATGGCCTGTCCTGCCTTTCTGGATTTTACACTTTTTTCAGATGGCCCTTTTGACCGGGGGAAGTGAGACTTCATTGTAGTGCAGATTTCCTTTGCAAGCTTGCTTGGTTGGCCAAAAAGGGCGTATGCGTTTTTTCCTGAATATATTCAGGAAAAAACGCATACGCCCTTTTTGGCCAAGTGCATCATTGTGGACGTTCTGCCTCTTTTCCTATGCTTTCAATGCAATTCCAGTCTACCTCCTGAAATCGGTTTCCTGCAATTCTGCCCCGCTTTCAAGTCCTCTTGGCAGCCTTACTTCAGTCTATTTTTGGACGATAGCTGTCATTTATAACTCTGCAGGTTTGTGAATTACAGTGCCCCTGAGCTCCGTTCTTCAACTCGCTTTCTTGTGAACTGGCCGCAACACCGCAGGATGGCTTCAGGCCCTAATCTGGTTCCGGGACGGCACGCTGAGCCTTTGGTTATTTCCTCTTCCTGTTGGGAAATGAGAGTTAAATTTGCCCGTCCAGACACCTCCAGCTAGCCTCTCATTGGTTCTCGCTATTCCTGTTCATCTTCCGCAGAAATTGCAAACTGTGCCAAACAGGAGGTTAAAGGCGCTGACTCTCCAAGTGGGGAGAGTGTTAGTAAAGCGTCTGGAATGTTGCACCCGAGTACCAGGGGAGGAAAACTGAGACATATTTGAACACGTCTCCCGATCACATGGTTGATCATACTCTGGGTTCCACATGCATGTTTTAGCTGAAGGAAGAATACCTAAAAGCTAGGTAGTTGAAACCCGTGGAATGGGTACCATGCAATATGACTTCAAAGGGTCTTCATTTGCTGACCGAACCTCTCCAATCCTATCACTGCTGCGTTTATGCCCCTGTACACATGCTTGATTCTCTTTCGGAGACATAGCAATCCATAGGTTTTAAGATACTTACTAGTCAGGTACATTCTTAGGCGTTTAATATGCGGTGTTGAGTCCATTTCGTTGAGCAAGGAGTAGCTCTTGTCTATTCCATATTTGGCTTAAGGAACATTATCTGTGCTCATTTCAATCTCTGGTTTTATGCAGCACCCCAACTCACCTTTACCCTTAAGCAAGCATAAGTTGGTTTTCTAAATTTGAGACCCTGTTCTGTTCTGTAATTCAGTTCCTCTGTAGCCAAGTTTACATTCCGTGTATTACTGATATCTTATGATGTTTCTTTTTCTGTGTGACTTACTTCAGTTAGAATCATCATACCTGAATCCACTCATTGTGCTGCTAAGGGCCTGATGACACAGATTTCATTGCTGAGTGATATTGCTTTGTAAGTAAATACCACAACTTCTTTATCCATTTTTCACTTTCTGCGATGTTGAACTTGTACTGTAAACGAGGTTCTTGTAAACAGAGCCGTTCCAAACTTTGGGGTGGCTGTGTCTTTTTGATTTTAATTTCCCTAAGCTATAGGACCATAAGTGGAAGTGCCCTACGTTCTGTTGCTTTGTTTTTTAGATGTTTCAGGAAACACCATACACTTCTCCCGAGTGGTTGTTGGCAATTTACATCCCGCCCATCAGCATAACAAGGCTCCCAGTTCTCCATGGCCTGTCCTGCCTTTCTGGATTTTACACATTTTTCAGATGGCCCTTTTGACCGGCGGGAAGTGAGACTTCATTGCAGTGCAGATTTCCTTTGCAAGCTTGCTTGGTTGGCCAAAAAGGGCGTATGCGTTTTTTCCTGAATATATTCAGGAAAAAACGCATACGCCCTTTTTGGCCAAGTGCATCATTGTGGACGTTCTGCCTCTTTTCCTATGCTTTCAATGCAATTCCAGTCTACCTCCTGAAATCGGTTTCCTGCAATTCTGCCCCGCTTTCAAGTCCTCTTGGCAGCCTTACTTCAGTCTATTTTTGGACGATAGCTGTCATTTATAACTCTGCAGGTTTGTGAATTTCAGTGCCCCTGAGCTCCTTTCTTCAACTCGCTTTCTTTTGAGCTGGCCGCAACACCGCAGGATGGCTTCAGGCCCTAATCTGGTTCCGGTACGGCACGCTGAGCCTTTGGTTAATTCCTCTTCCTGGTGGGAAATGAGAGTTAAATTTGCCCGTCCAGACACCTCCAGCTAGTCTCTCATTGGTTCTCGCTATTCCTGTTCATCTTCCGCAGAAATTGCAAACTGGGCCAAACAGGAGGTGAAAGGGACTGACTCTCCAAGTCGCGAGAGTGTTAGTAAAGCGTCTGGAATGTTGCACCCGAGTACCAGGGGAGGAAAACTGAGACATATTTGAACACGTCTCCCGATCACATGGTTGATCATACTCTGGGTTCCACATGCATGTTTTAGCTGAAGGAAGAATACCTAAAAGCTAGGTAGTTGAAACCCGTGGAATGGGTACCATGCAATATGACTTCAAAGGGTCTTCATTTGCTGACCGAACCTCTCCAATCCTATCACTGCTGCGTTTATGCCCCTGTACACATGCTTGATTCTCTTTCGGAGACATAGCAATCCATAGGTTTTAAGATACTTACTAGTCAGGTACATTCTTAGGCGTTTAATATGCGGTGTTGAGTCCATTTCGTTGAGCAAGGAGTAGCTCTTGTCTATTCCATATTTGGCTTAAGGAACATTATCTGTGCTCATTTCAATCTCTGGTTTTATGCAGCACCCCAACTCACCTTTACCCTTAAGCAAGCATAAGTTGGTTTTCTAAATTTGAGACCCTGTTCTGTTCTGTAATTCAGTTCCTGTGTAGCCAAGTTTACATTCCGTGTATTACTGATATCTTATGATGTTTCTTTTTCTGTGTGACTTACTTCAGTTAGAATCATCATACCTGAATCCACTCATTGTGCTGCTAAGGGCCTGATGACACAGATTTCATTGCTGAGTGATATTGCTTTGTAAGTAAATACCACAACTTCTTTATCCATTTTTCACTTTCTGCGATGTTGAACTTGTACTGTAAACGAGGTTCTTGTAAACAGAGCCGTTCCAAACTTTGGGGTGGCTGTGTCTTTTTGATTTTAATTTCCCTAAGCTATAGGACCATAAGTGGAAGTGCCCTAGGTTCTGTTGCTTTGTTTTTTAGATGTTTCAGGAAACACCATACACTTCTCCCGAGTGGTTGTTGGCAATTTACATCCGCCCATCAGCATAACAAGGCTCCCAGTTCTCCATGGCCTGTCCTGCCTTTCTGGATTTTACACTTTTTTCAGATGGCCCTTTTGACCGGGGGAAGTGAGACTTCATTGTAGTGCAGATTTCCTTTGCAAGCTTGCTTGGTTGGCCAAAAAGGGCGTATGCGTTTTTTCCTGAATATATTCAGGAAAAAACGCATACGCCCTTTTTGGCCAAGTGCATCATTGTGGACGTTCTGCCTCTTTTCCTATGCTTTCAATGCAATTCCAGTCTACCTCCTGAAATCGGTTTCCTGCAATTCTGCCCCGCTTTCAAGTCCTCTTGGCAGCCTTACTTCAGTCTATTTTTGGACGATAGCTGTCATTTATAACTCTGCAGGTTTGTGAATTACAGTGCCCCTGAGCTCCTTTCTTCAACTCGCTTTCTTGTGACCTGGCCGCAACACCGCAGGATGGCTTCAGGCCTTAATCTGGTTCCGGTACGGCACGCTGAGCCTTTGGTTATTTCCTCTTCCTGTTGGGAAATGAGAGTTAAATTTGCCCGTCCAGACACCTCCAGCTAGCCTCTCATTGGTTCTCGCTATTCCTGTTCATCTTCCGCAGAAATTGCAAACTGTGCCAAACAGGAGGTTAAAGGCGCTGACTCTCCAAGTGGGGAGAGTGTTAGTAAAGCGTCTGGAATGTTGCACCCGAGTACCAGGGGAGGAAAACTGAGACATATTTGAACACGTCTCCCGATCACATGGTTGATCATACTCTGGGTTCCACATGCATGTTTTAGCTGAAGGAAGAATACCTAAAAGCTGGGTAGTTGAAACCCGTGGAATGGGTACCATGCAATATGACTTCAAAGGGTCTTCATTTGCTCACCGAACCTCTCCAATCCTATCACTGCTGTGTTTATGCCCCTGTACACATGCTTGATTCTCTTTCGGAGACACAGCAATCCATAGGTTTTAAGATACTTACTAGTCAGGTACATTCTTAGGCGTTTAATATGCGGTGTTGAGTCCATTTCGTTGAGCAAGGAGTAGCTCTTGTCTATTCCATATTTGGCTTAAGGAACATTATCTGTGCTCATTTCAATCTCTGGTTTTATGCAGCACCCCAACTCACCTTTACCCTTAAGCAAGCATAAGTTGGTTTTCTAAATTTGAGAACCTGTTCTGTTTTGGAATTCAGTTCCTGTGTAGCCAAGTTTACATTCCGTGTATTAGTGATATCTTATGATGTTTCTTTTTCTGTGTGACTTATTTCAGTTAGAATCATCGTACCTGAATCTACTCATTATGCTGCTACGGGCCTGATGACATAGATTTCATTGCTGAGTGATACTGCATTGTACGTAAGTACCACAAGTTCTTTATCCATTTTTCACTTTCTGCGATGTTGAACTTGTACTGTAAACGAGGTTCTTGTAAACAGAGGCGTCCCAAACTTTGGGGTGGCTGTGTCTTTTTGATTTTAATTTCCCTAAGCTATAGGACCATAAGTGGCAGTGCCCTAGGCTCTGTTGCTTTGTTTTTTAGATGTTTCAGGAAACACCATACACTTCTCCCGAGTGTCTGTTGGCAATTTACATCCCGCCCATCAGCATAACAAGGCTCCCAGTTCTCCATGGCCTGTCCTGCCTTTCTGGATTTTACACTTTTTTCAGATGGCCCTTTTGACCGGGGGGAAGTGAGACTTCATTGTAGTGCAGATTTCCTTTGCAAGCTTGCTTGGTTGGCCAAAAAGGGCGTATGCGTTTTTTCCTGAATATATTCAGGAAAAAACGCATACGCCCTTTTTGGCCAAGTGCATCATTGTGGACGTTCTGCCTCTTTTCCTATGCTTTCAATGCAATTCCAGTCTACCTCCTGAAATCGGTTTCCTGCAATTCTGCCCCGCTTTCAAGTCCTCTTGGCAGCCTTACTTCAGTCTATTTTTGGACGATAGCTGTCATTTATAACTCTGCAGGTTTGTGAATTACAGTGCCCCTGAGCTCCTTTCTTCAACTCGCTTTCTTGTGACCTGGCCGCAACACCGCAGGATGGCTTCAGGCCCTAATCTGGTTCCGGTACGGCACGCTGAGCCTTTGGTTATTTCCTCTTCCTGTTGGGAAATGAGAGTTAAATTTGCCCGTCCAGACACCTCCAGCTAGCCTCTCATTGGTTCTCGCTATTCCTGTTCATCTTCCGCAGAAATTGCAAACTGTGCCAAACAGGAGGTTAAAGGCGCTGACTCTCCAAGTGGGGAGAGTGTTAGTAAAGCATCTGGAATGTTGCACCCGAGTACCAGGGGAGGAAAACTGAGACATATTTGAACACGTCTCCCGATCACATGGTTGATCATACTCTGGGTTCCACATGCATGTTTTAGCTGAAGGAAGAATACTTAAAAGCTGGGTAGTTGAAACCCGTGGAATGGGTACCATGCAATATGACTTCAAAGGGTCTTCATTTGCTCACCGAACCTCTCCAATCCTATCACTGCTGTGTTTATGCCCCTGTACACATGCTTGATTCTCTTTCGGAGACATAGCAATCCATAGGTTTTAAGATACTTACTAGTCAGGTACATTCTTAGGCGTTTAATATGCGGTGTTGAGTCCATTTCGTTGAGCAAGGAGTAGCTCTTGTCTATTCCATATTTGGCTTAAGGAACATTATCTGTGCTCATTTCAATCTCTGGTTTTATGCAGCACCCCAACTCACCTTTACCCTTAAGCAAGCATAAGTTGGTTTTCTAAATTTGAGAACCTGTTCTGTTTTGGAATTCAGTTCCTGTGTAGCCAAGTTTACATTCCGTGTATTAGTGATATCTTATGATGTTTCTTTTTCTGTGTGACTTATTTCAGTTAGAATCATCGTACCTGAATCTACTCATTATGCTGCTACGGGCCTGATGACATAGATTTCATTGCTGAGTGATACTGCATTGTACGTAAGTACCACAAGTTCTTTATCCATTTTTCACTTTCTGCGATGTTGAACTTGTACTGTAAACGAGGTTCTTGTAAACAGAGGCGTCCCAAACTTTGGGGTGGCTGTGTCTTTTTGATTTTAATTTCCCTAAGCTATAGGACCATAAGTGGCAGTGCCCTAGGCTCTGTTGCTTTGTTTTTTAGATGTTTCAGGAAACACCATACACTTCTCCCGAGTGTCTGTTGGCAATTTACATCCCGCCCATCAGCATAACAAGGCTCCCAGTTCTCCATGGCCTGTCCTGCCTTTCTGGATTTTACACTTTTTTCAGATGGCCCTTTTGACCGGGGGGAAGTGAGACTTCATTGTAGTGCAGATTTCCTTTGCAAGCTTGCTTGGTTGGCCAAAAAGGGCGTATGCGTTTTTTCCTGAATATATTCAGGAAAAAACGCATACGCCCTTTTTGGCCAAGTGCATCATTGTGGACGTTCTGCCTCTTTTCCTATGCTTTCAATGCAATTCCAATCTACCTCCTGAAATCGGTTTCCTGCAATTCTGCCCCGCTTTCAAGTCCTCTTGGCAGCCTTACTTCAGTCTATTTTTGGACGATAGCTGTCATTTATAACTCTGCAGGTTTGTGAATTACAGTTCCCCTGAGCTCCTTTCTTCAACTCGCTTTCTTGTGACCTGGCCGCAACACCGCAGGATGGCTTCAGGCCCTAATCTGGTTCCGGGACGGCACGCTGAGCCTTTGGTTATTTCCTCTTCCTGGTGGGAAATGAGAGTTAAATTTGCCCGTCCAGACACCTCCAGCTAGTCTCTCATTGGTTCTCGCTATTTCTGTTCATCTTCCGCAGAAATTGCAAACTGGGCCAAACAGGAGGTTAAAGGCGCTGACTCTCCAAGTGGGGAGAGTGTTAGTAAAGCGTTGGAATGTTGCACCCGAGTACCAGGGGAGGAAAACTGAGACATATTTGAACACGTCTCCCGTTCACATGGTTGATCATACTTGGGTTCCACATGCATGTTTTAGCTGAAGGAAGAATACCTTAAACCTGGAGAGTTAAGACCCGTGTAATGCGTACCATGCAATATGACTTCAAAGGGTCTTCATTTGCTCACCGAACCTCTCCAATCCTATCACTGCTGCGTTTATGCCCCTGTACACATGCTTGATTCTCTTTCGGAGACATAGCAATCCATAGGTTTTAAGATATTTACTAGTCAGGTACATTCTTAGGCGTTTAATATGTGGTGTTGAGTCCATTTCGTTGAGCAAGGAGTAGCTCTTGTCTATTCCATATTTGACTTAAGGAACTTTATCTGTGCTCATTTCAATCTCTGGTTTTATGCAGCACCCCAACTCACCTTTCCCCTTAAGCAAGCATAAGTTGGTTTTCTAAATTTGAGACCCTGTTCTGTTCTGTAATTCAGTTCCTGTGTAGCCAAGTTTACATTCCGTGTATTACTGATATCTTATGATGTTTCTTTTTCTGTGTGACTTACTTCAGTTAGAATCATCATACCTGAATCCACTCATTGTGCTGCTAAGGGCCTGATGACACAGATTTCATTGCTGAGTGATATTGCTTTGTAAGTAAATACCACAACTTCTTTATCCATTTTTCACTTTCTGCGATGTTGAACTTGTACTGTAAACGAGGTTCTTGTAAACAGAGCCGTTCCAAACTTTGGGGTGGCTGTGTCTTTTTGATTTTAATTTCCCTAAGCTATAGGACCATAAGTGGAAGTGCCCTAGGTTCTGTTGCTTTGTTTTTTAGATGTTTCAGGAAACACCATACACTTCTCCCGAGTGGTTGTTGGCAATTTACATCCCGCCCATCAGCATAACAAGGCTCCCAGTTCTCCATGGCCTGTCCTGCCTTTCTGGATTTTACACATTTTTCAGATGGCCCTTTTGACCGGCGGGAAGTGAGACTTCATTGTAGTGCAGATTTCCTTTGCAAGCTTGCTTGGTTGGCCAAAAAGGGCGTATGCGTTTTTTCCTGAATATATTCAGGAAAAAACGCATACGCCCTTTTTGGCCAAGTGCATCATTGTGGACGTTCTGCCTCTTTTCCTATGCTTTCAATGCAATTCCAGTCTACCTCCTGAAATCGGTTTCCTGCAATTCTGCCCCGCATTCAAGTCCTCTTGGCAGCCTTACTTCAGTCTATTTTTGGACGATAGCTGTCATTTATAACTCTGCAGGTTTGTGAATTTCAGTGCCCCTGAGCTCCTTTCTTCAACTCGCTTTCTTTTGAGCTGGCCGCAACACCGCAGGATGGCTTCAGGCCCTAATCTGGTTCCGGTAAGGCACGCTGAGCCTTTGCTTAATTCCTCTTCCTGGTGGGAAATGAGAGTTAAATTTGCCCGTCCAGACACCTCCAGCTAGTCTCTCATTGGTTCTCGCTATTCCTGTTCATCTTCCGCAGAAATTGCAAACTGGGCCAAACAGGAGGTGAAAGGGACTGACTCTCCAAGTGGCGAGAGTGTTAGTAAAGCGTTGGAATGTTGCACCCGAGTACCAGGGGAGGAAAACTGAGACATATTTGAACACGTCTCCCGATCACATGGTTGATCATACTTGGGTTCCACATGCATGTTTTAGCTGAAGGAAGAATACCTAAAACCTAGGTAGTTGAAACCCGTGGAATGGGTACCATGCAATATGACTTCAAAGGGTCTTCATTTGCTCACCGAACCTCTCCAATCCTATCACTGCTGCGTTTATGCCCCTGTACACATGCTTGATTCTCTTTCGGAGACATAGCAATCCATAGGTTTTAAGATACTTACTAGTCAGGTACATTCTTAGGCGTTTAATATGGGGTGTTGAGTCCATTTCGTTGAGCAAGAAGTAGCTCTTGTCTATTCCATATTTGGCTTAAGGAACTTTATCTGTGCTCATTTCAATCTCTGGTTTTATGCAGCACCCCAACTCACCTTTACCCTTAAGCAAGCATAAGTTGGTTTTCTAAATTTGAGACCCTGTTCTGTTCTGTAATTCAGTTCCTGTGTAGCCAAGTTTGCATTCCGTGTATTACTGATATCTTATGATGTTTCTTTTTCTGTGTGACTTACTTCAGTTAGAATCATCATACCTGAATCCACTCATTGTGCTGCTAAGGGCCTGATGACACAGATTTCATTGCTGAGTGATATTGCTTTGTAAGTAAATACCACAACTTCTTTATCCATTTTTCACTTTCTGCGATGTTGAACTTGTAATGTAAACGAGGTTCTTGTAAACAGAGCCGTTCCAAACTTTGGGGTGGCTGTGTCTTTTTGATTTTAATTTCCCTAAGCTATAGGACCATAAGTGGAAGTGCCCTAGGTTCTGTTGCTTTGTTTTTTAGATGTTTCAGGAAACACCATACACTTCTCCTGAGTGGTTGTTGGCAATTTACATCCCGCCCATCAGCATAACAATGCTCCCAGTTCTCCATGGCCTGTCCTGCCTTTCTGGATTTTACACTTTTTTCAGATGGCCCTTTTGACCGGCGGGAAGTGAGACTTCATTGCAGTGCAGATTTCCTTTGCAAGCTTGCTTGGTTGGCCAAAAAGGGCGTATGCGTTTTTTCCTGAATATATTCAGGAAAAAACGCATACGCCCTTTTTGGCCAAGTGCATCATTGTGGACGTTCTGCCTCTTTTCCTATGCTTTCAATGCAATTCCAGTCTACATCCTGAAATCGGTTTCCTGCAATTCTGCCCCGCTTTCAAGTCCTCTTGGCAGCCTTACTTCAGTCTATTTTTGGACGATAGCTGTCATTTATAACTCTGCAGGTTTGTGAATTTCAGTGCCCCTGAGCTCCTTTCTTCAACTCGCTTTCTTGTGACCTGGACGCAACACCGCAGGATGGCTTCAGGCCCTAATCTGGTTCCGGCCCGGCATGCTGAGCCTTTGGTTAATTCCTCTTCCTGGTGGGAAATGAGAGTTAAATTTGCCCGTCCAGACACCTCCAGCTAGTCTCTCATTGGTTCTCGCTATTCCTGTTCATCTTCCGCAGAAATTGCAAACTGGGCCAAACAGGAGGTTAAAGGGACTGACTCTCCAAGTGGCGAGAGTGTTAGTAAAGTGTCTGGAATGTTGCACCCGAGTACCAGGGGAGGAAAACTGAGACATATTTGAACACGTCTCCCGATCACATGGTTGATCATACTCTGGGTTCCACATGCATGTTTTAGCTGAAGGAAGAATACCTAAAACCTGGGTAGTTGAAACCCGTGGAATGGGTACCATGCAATATGACTTCAAAGGGTCTTCATTTGCTCACCGAACCTCTCCAATCCTATCACTGCTGCGTTTATGCCCCTGTACACATGCTTGATTCTCTTTCGGAGACATAGCAATCCATAGGTTTTAAGATACTTACTAGTCAGGTACATTCTTAGGCGTTTAATATGGGGTGTTGAGTCCATTTCGTTGAGCAAGAAGTAGCTCTTGTCTATTCCATATTTGGCTTAAGGAACTTTATCTGTGCTCATTTCAATCTCTGGTTTTATGCAGCACCCCAACTCACCTTTACCCTTAAGCAAGCATAAGTTGGTTTTCTAAATTTGAGACCCTGTTCTGTTCTGTAATTCAGTTCCTGTGTAGCCAAGTTTACATTCCGTGTATTACTGATATCTTATGATGTTTCTTTTTCTGTGTGACTTACTTCAGTTAGAATCATCATACCTGAATCCACTCATTGTGCTGCTAAGGGCCTGATGACACAGATTTCATTGCTGAGTGATATTGCTTTGTAAGTAAATACCACAACTTCTTTATCCATTTTTCACTTTCTGCGATGTTGAACTTGTACTGTAAACGAGGTTCTTGTAAACAGAGCCGTTCCAAACTTTGGGGTGGCTGTGTCTTTTTGATTTTAATTTCCCTAAGCTATAGGACCATAAGTGGCAGTGCCCTAGGCTCTGTTGCTTTGTTTTTTAGATGTTTCAGGAAACACCATACACTTCTCCCGAGTGTCTGTTGGCAATTGACATCCCGCCCATCAGCATAACAAGGCTCCCAGTTCTCCATGGCCTGTCCTGCCTTTCTGGATTTTACACTTTTTTTAGATGGCCCTTTTGACTGAGGGGAAGTGAGACTTCATTGTAGTGCAGATTTCCTTTGCAAGCTTGCTTGGTTGGCCAAAAAGGGCGTATGCGTTTTTTCCTGAATATATTCAGGAAAAAACGCATACGCCCTTTTTGGCCAAGTGCATCATTGTGGACGTTCTGCCTCTTTTCCTATGCTTTCAATGCAATTCCAGTCTACCTCCTGAAATCGGTTTCCTGCAATTCTGCCCCGCTTTCAAGTCCTCTTGGCAGCCTTACTTCAGTCTATTTTGGGACGATAGCTGTCATTTATAACTCTGCAGGTTTGTGAATTACAGTTCCCCTGAGCTCCTTTCTTCAACTCGCTTTCTTGTGACCTGGCCGCAACACCGCAGGATGGCTTCAGGCCCTAATCTGGTTCCGGGACGGCACGCTGAGCCTTTGGTTATTTCCTCTTCCTGGTGGGAAATGAGAGTTAAATTTGCCCGTCCAGACACCTCCAGCTAGTCTCTCATTGGTTCTCGCTATTTCTGTTCATCTTCCGCAGAAATTGCAAACTGGGCCAAACAGGAGGTTAAAGGCGCTGACTCTCCAAGTGGGGAGAGTGTTAGTAAAGCGTCTGGAATGTTGCACCCGAGTACCAGGGGAGGAAAACTGAGATATATTTGAACACGTCTCCCGTTCACATGGTTGATCATACTTGGGTTCCACATGCATGTTTTAGCTGAAGGAAGAATACCTTAAACCTGGAGAGTTAAGACCCGTGTAATGCGTACCATGCAATATGACTTCAAAGGGTCTTCATTTGCTCACCGAACCTCTCCAATCCTATCACTGCTGCGTTTATGCCCCTGTACACATGCTTGATTCTCTTTCGGAGACATAGCAATCCATAGGTTTTAAGATATTTACTAGTCAGGTACATTCTTAGGCGTTTAATATGTGGTGTTGAGTCCATTTCGTTGAGCAAGGAGTAGCTCTTGTTTATTTCATATTTGACTTAAGGAACTTTATCTGTGCTCATTTCAATCTCTGGTTTTATGCAGCACCCCAACTCACCTTTACCCTTAAGCAAGCATAAGTTGGTTTTCTAAATTTGAGACCCTGTTCTGTTCTGTAATTCAGTTCCTGTGTAGCCAAGTTTACATTCCGTGTATTACTGATATCTTATGATGTTTCTTTTTCTGTGTGACTTACTTCAGTTAGAATCATCATACCTGAATCCACTCATTGTGCTGCTAAGGGCCTGATGACATAGATTTCATTGCTGAGTGATATTGCTTTGTAAGTAAATACCACAATTTCTTTATCCATTTTTCACTTTCTGCGATGTTGAACTTGTACTGTAAACGAGGTTCTTGTAAACAGAGGCGTCCCAAACTTTGGGGTGGCTGTGTCTTTTTGATTTTAATTTCCCTAAGCTATAGGACCATAAGTGGCAGTGCCCTAGGCTCTGTTGCTTTGTTTTTTAGATGTTTCAGGAAACACCATACACTTCTCCCGAGTGTCTGTTGGCAATTTACATCCCGCCCATCAGCATAACAAGGCTCCCAGTTCTCCATGGCCTGTCCTGCCTTTCTGGATTTTACACTTTTTTCAGATGGCCCTTTTGACCGGGGGGAAGTGAGACTTCATTGTAGTGCAGATTTCCTTTGCAAGCTTGCTTGGTTGGCCAAAAAGGGCGTATGCGTTTTTTCCTGAATATATTCAGGAAAAAACGCATACGCCCTTTTTGGCCAAGTGCATCATTGTGGACGTTCTGCCTCTTTTCCTATGCTTTCAATGCAATTCCAGTCTACCTCCTGAAATCGGTTTCCTGCAATTCTGCCCCGCTTTCAAGTCCTCTTGGCAGCCTTACTTCAGTCTATTTTTGGACGATAGCTGTCATTTATAACTCTGTAGGTTTGTGAATTACAGTGCCCCTGAGCTCCTTTCTTCAACTCGCTTTCTTTTGAGCTGGCCGCAACACCGCAGGATGGCTTCAGGCCCTAATCTGGTTCCGGTACGGCACGCTGAGCCTTTGGTTATTTCCTCTTCCTGGTGGGAAATGAGAGTTAAATTTGCCCGTCCAGACACCTCCAGCTAGCCTCTCATTTGTTCTCGCTATTCCTGTTCATCTTCCGCAGAAATTGCAAACTGGGCCAAACAGGAGGTTAAAGGCGCTGACTCTCCAAGTGGGGAGAGTGTTAGTAAAGCGTCTGGAATGTTGCACCCGAGTACCAGGGGAGGAAAACTGAGACATATTTGAACACGTCTCCCGTTCACATGGTTGATCATACTTGGGTTCCACATGCATGTTTTAGCTGAAGGAAGAATACCTTAAACCTGGAGAGTTGAGACCCGTGTAATGGGTACCATGCAATATGACTTCAAAGGGTCTTCCTTTGCTCACCGAACCTCTCCAATCCTATCACTGCTGCGTTTATGCCCCTGTACACATGCTTGATTCTCTTTCGGAGACATAGCAATCCATAGGTTTTACGATACTTACTAGTCAGGTACATTCTTAGGCGTTTAATATGCGGTGTTGAGTCCATTTCGTTGAGCAAGGAGTAGCTCTTGTCTATTCCATATTTGACTTAAGGACTTTATCTGTGCTCATTTCAATCTCTGGTTTTATGCAGCACCCCAACTCACCTTTCCCCTTAAGCAAGCATAAGTTGGTTTTCTAAATTTGAGACCCTGTTCTGTTCTGTAATTCAGTTCCTGTGTAGCCAAGTTTACATTCCGTGTATTACTGATATCTTATGATGTTTCTTTTTCTGTGTGACTTATTTCAGTTAGAATCATCATACCTGAATCCACTCATTGTGCTGCTAAGGGCCTGATGACACAGATTTCATTGCTGAGTGATATTGCTTTGTAAGTAAATACCACAACTTCTTTATCCATTTTTCACTTTCTGCGATGTTGAACTTGTACTGTAAACGAGGTTCTTGTAAACAGAGCCGTTCCAAACTTTGGGGTGGCTGTGTCTTTTTGATTTTAATTTCCCTAAGCTATAGGACCATAAGTGGAAGTGCCCTAGGTTCTGTTGCTTTGTTTTTTAGATGTTTCAGGAAACACCATACACTTCCCCCGAGTGGTTGTTGGCAATTTACATCCCGCCCATCAGCATAACAAGGCTCCCAGTTCTCCATGGCCAGTCCTGCCTTTCTGGATTTTACACTTTTTACAGATGGCCCTTTTGACCGAGGGGAAGTGAGACTTCATTGTAGTGCAGATTTCCTTTGCAAGCTTGCTGGGTTGGCCAAAAAGGGCGTATGCGTTTTTTCCTGAATATATTCAGGAAAAAACGCATACGCCCTTTTTGGCCAAGTGCATCATTGTGGACGTTCTGCCTCTTTTCCTATGCTTTCAATGCAATTCCAGTCTACCTCCTGAAATCGGTTTCCTGCAATTCTGCCCCGCTTTCAAGTCCTCTTGGCAGCCTTACTTCAGTCTATTTTTGGACGATAGCTGTCATTTATAACTCTGCAGGTTTGTGAATTATAGTGCCCCTGAGCTCCTTTCTTCAACTCGCTTTCTTTTGAGCTGGCCGCAACACCACAGGATGGCTTCAGGCCTTAATCTGGTTCCGGTACGGCACGCTGAGCCTTTGGTTATTTCCTCTTCCTGGTTGGAAATGATAGTTAAATTTGCCCGTTCAGACACCTCCAGCTAGCCTCTCATTGGTTCTCGCTATTCCTGTTCATCTTCCGCAGAAATTGCAAACTGGGCCAAACAGGAGGTTAAAGGGACTGACTCTCCAAGTGGGGAGAGTGTTAGTAAAGCGTCTGGAATGTTGCACCCGAGTACCAGGGGAGGAAAACTGAGACATATTTGAACACGTCTCCCGATCACATGGTTGATCATACTCTGGGTTCCACATGCATGTTTTAGCTGAAGGAAGAATACCTAAAAGCTAGGTAGTTGAAACCCGTGGAATGGGTACCATGCAATATGACTTCAAAGGGTCTTCATTTGCTGACCGAACCTCTCCAATCCTATCACTGCTGCGTTTATGCCCCTGTACACATGCTTGATTCTCTTTCGGAGACATAGCAATCCATAGGTTTTAAGATACTTACTAGTCAGGTACATTCTTAGGCGTTTAATATGCGGTGTTGAGTCCATTTCGTTGAGCAAGGAGTAGCTCTTGTCTATTCCATATTTGGCTTAAGGAACATTATCTGTGCTCATTTCAATCTCTGGTTTTATGCAGCACCCCAACTCACCTTTACCCTTAAGCAAGCATAAGTTGGTTTTCTAAATTTGAGACCCTGTTCTGTTCTGTAATTCAGTTCCTGTGTAGCCAAGTTTACATTCCGTGTATTACTGATATCTTATGATGTTTCTTTTTCTGTGTGACTTACTTCAGTTAGAATCATCATACCTGAATCCACTCATTGTGCTGCTAAGGGCCTGATGACACAGATTTCATTGCTGAGTGATACTGCATTGTACGTAAGTACCACAAGTTCTTTATCCATTTTTCACTTTCTGCGATGTTGAACTTGTACTGTAAACGAGGTTCTTGTAAACAGAGGCGTCCCAAACTTTGGGGTGGCTGTGTCTTTTTGATTTTAATTTCCCTAAGCTATAGGACCATAAGTGGCAGTGCCCTAGGCTCTGTTGCTTTGTTTTTTAGATGTTTCAGGAAACACCATACACTTCTCCCGAGTGTCTGTTGGCAATTTACATCCCGCCCATCAGCATAACAAGGCTCCCAGTTCTCCATGGCCTGTCCTGCCTTTCTGGATTTTACACTTTTTTCAGATGGCCCTTTTGACCGGGGGGAAGTGAGACTTCATTGTAGTGCAGATTTCCTTTGCAAGCTTGCTTGGTTGGCCAAAAAGGGCGTATGCGTTTTTTCCTGAATATATTCAGGAAAAAACGCATACGCCCTTTTTGGCCAAGTGCATCATTGTGGACGTTCTGCCTCTTTTCCTATGCTTTCAATGCAATTCCAGTCTACCTCCTGAAATCGGTTTCCTGCAATTCTGCCCCGCTTTCAAGTCCTCTTGGCAGCCTTACTTCAGTCTATTTTTGGACGATAGCTGTCATTTATAACTCTGCAGGTTTGTGAATTACAGTGCCCCTGAGCTCCTTTCTTCAACTCGCTTTCTTGTGAGCTGGCCGCAACACCGCAGGATGGCTTCAGGCCCTAATCTGGTTCCGGTACGGCACGCTGAGCCTTTGGTTATTTCCTCTTCCTGTTGGGAAATGAGAGTTAAATTTGCCCGTCCAGACACCTCCAGCTAGCCTCTCATTGGTTCTCGCTATTCCTGTTCATCTTCCGCAGAAATTGCAAACTGTGCCAAACAGGAGGTTAAAGGCGCTGACTCTCCAAGTGGGGAGAGTGTTAGTAAAGCGTTGGAATGTTGCACCCGAGTACCAGGGGAGGAAAACTGAGACATATTTGAACACGTCTCCCGTTCACATGGTTGATCATACTTGGGTTCCACATGCATGTTTTAGCTGAAGGAAGAATACCTTAAACCTGGAGAGTTAAGACCCGTGTAATGCGTACCATGCAATATGACTTCAAAGGGTCTTCATTTGCTCACCGAACCTCTCCAATCCTATCACTGCTGCGTTTATGCCCCTGTACACATGCTTGATTCTCTTTCGGAGACATAGCAATCCATAGGTTTTAAGATATTTACTAGTCAGGTACATTCTTAGGCGTTTAATATGTGGTGTTGAGTCCATTTCGTTGAGCAAGGAGTAGCTCTTGTCTATTCCATATTTGACTTAAGGAACTTTATCTGTGCTCATTTCAATCTCTGGTTTTATGCAGCACCCCAACTCACCTTTCCCCTTAAGCAAGCATAAGTTGGTTTTCTAAATTTGAGACCCTGTTCTGTTCTGTAATTCAGTTCCTGTGTAGCCAAGTTTACATTCCGTGTATTACTGATATCTTATGATGTTTCTTTTTCTGTGTGACTTACTTCAGTTAGAATCATCATACCTGAATCCACTCATTGTGCTGCTAAGGGCCTGATGACACAGATTTCATTGCTGAGTGATATTGCTTTGTAAGTAAATACCACAACTTCTTTATCCATTTTTCACTTTCTGCGATGTTGAACTTGTACTGTAAACGAGGTTCTTGTAAACAGAGCCGTTCCAAACTTTGGGGTGGCTGTGTCTTTTTGATTTTAATTTCCCTAAGCTATAGGACCATAAGTGGAAGTGCCCTAGGTTCTGTTGCTTTGTTTTTTAGATGTTTCAGGAAACACCATACACTTCTCCCGAGTGGTTGTTGGCAATTTACATCCCGCCCATCAGCATAACAAGGCTCCCAGTTCTCCATGGCCTGTCCTGCCTTTCTGGATTTTACACATTTTTCAGATGGCCCTTTTGACCGGCGGGAAGTGAGACTTCATTGTAGTGCAGATTTCCTTTGCAAGCTTGCTTGGTTGGCCAAAAAGGGCGTATGCGTTTTTTCCTGAATATATTCAGGAAAAAACGCATACGCCCTTTTTGGCCAAGTGCATCATTGTGGACGTTCTGCCTCTTTTCCTATGCTTTCAATGCAATTCCAGTCTACCTCCTGAAATCGGTTTCCTGCAATTCTGCCCCGCATTCAAGTCCTCTTGGCAGCCTTACTTCAGTCTATTTTTGGACGATAGCTGTCATTTATAACTCTGCAGGTTTGTGAATTTCAGTGCCCCTGAGCTCCTTTCTTCAACTCGCTTTCTTTTGAGCTGGCCGCAACACCGCAGGATGGCTTCAGGCCCTAATCTGGTTCCGGTAAGGCACGCTGAGCCTTTGGTTAATTCCTCTTCCTGGTGGGAAATGAGAGTTAAATTTGCCCGTCCAGACACCTCCAGCTAGTCTCTCATTGGTTCTCGCTATTCCTGTTCATCTTCCGCAGAAATTGCAAACTGGGCCAAACAGGAGGTTAAAGGCGCTGACTCTCCAAGTGGGGAGAGTGTTAGTAAAGCGTCTGGAATGTTGCACCCGAGTACCAGGGGAGGAAAACTGAGACATATTTGAACACGTCTCCCGATCACATGGTTGATCATACTCTGGGTTCCACATGCGTATTTTAGCTGAAGGAAGAATACCTAAAACCTCGGTAGTTGAAACCCGTGGAATGGGTACCATGCAATATGACTTCAAAGGGTCTTCATTTGCTCACCGAACTTCTCCAATCCTATCACTGCTGCGTTTATGCCCCTGTACACATGCTTGATTCTCTTTCGGAGACATAGCAATCCATAGGTTTTAAGATACTTACTAGTCAGGTACATTCTTAGGCGTTTAATATGCGGTGTTGAGTCCATTTCGTTGAGCAAGGAGTAGCTCTTGTCTATTCCATATTTGGCTTAAGGAACTTTATCTGTGCTCATTTCAATCTCTGGTTTTATGCAGCACCCCAACTCACCTTTCCCCTTAAGCAAGCATAAGTTGGTTTTCTAAATTTGAGACCCTGTTCTGTTTTGGAATGCAGTTCCTGTGTAGCCAAGTTTACATTCCGTGTATTAGAGATATCTTATGATGTTTCTTTTTCTGTGTGACTTATTTCAGTTAGAATCATCGTACCTGAATCCACTCATTATGCTGCTACGTGCCTGATGACATAGATTTCATTGCTGAGTGATACTGCATTGTACGTAAGTACCACAAGTTCTTTATCCATTTTTCACTTTCTGTGATATTGAACTTGTACGGTAAACGAGGTTCTTGTAAACGGAGGCGTCCCAAACTTTGGGGTGGCTGTGTCTTTTTGATTTTAATTTCCCTAAGCTATAGGACCATAAGTGGAAGTGCCCTACGTTCTGTTGCTTTGTTTTTTAGATGTTTCAGGAAACACCATACACTTCTCCCGAGTGGTTGTTGGCAATTTACATCCCGCCCATCAGCATAACAAGGCTCCCAGTTCTCCATGGCCTGTCCTGCCTTTCTGGATTTTACACTTTTTTCAGATGGCCCTTTTGACCGGGGGGAAGTGAGACTTCATTGTAGTGCAGATTTCCTTTGCAAGCTTGCTTGGTTGGCCAAAAAGGGCGTATGCGTTTTTTCCTGAATATATTCAGGAAAAAACGCATATGCCCTTTTTGGCCAAGTGCATCATTGTGGACGTTCTGCCTCTTTTCCTATGCTTTCAATGCAATTCCAGTCTACCTCCTGAAATCGGTTTCCTGCAATTCTGCCCCGCATTCAAGTCCTCTTGGCAGCCTTACTTCAGTATATTTTTGGACGATAGCTGTCATTTATAACTCTGCAGGTTTGTGAATTACAGTGCCCCTGAGCTCCTTTCTTCAACTCGCTTTCTTTTGAGCTGGCCGCAACACCGCAGGTTGGCTTCAGGCCCTAATCTGGTTCCGGTACGGCATGCTGAGCCTTTGGTTATTTCCTCTTCCTGGTGGGAAATGAGAGTTAAATTTGCCCGTCCAGACACCTCCAGCTAGCCTCTCATTGGTTCTCGCTATTCCTGTTCATCTTCCGCAGAAATTGCAAACTGGGCCAAACAGGAGGTTAAAGGCGCTGACTCTCCAAGTGGGGAGAGTGTTAGTAAAGCGTCTGGAATGTTGCACCCGAGTACCAGGGTACGAAAACTGAGACATATTTGAACACGTCTCCCGTTCACATGGTTGATCATACTTGGGTTCCACATGCATGTTTTAGCTGAAGGAAGAATACCTTAAACCTGGAGAGTTGAGACCCGTGTAATGGGTACCATGCAATATGACTTCAAAGGGTCTTCATTTGCTCACCGAACCTCTCCAATCCTATCACTGCTGCGTTTATGCCCCTGTACACATGCTTGATTCTCTTTCGGAGACATAGCAATCCATAGGTTTTACGATACTTACTAGTCAGGTACATTCTTAGGCGTTTAATATGCGGTGTTGAGTCCATTTCGTTGAGCAAGGAGTAGCTCTTGTCTATTCCATATTTGACTTAAGGAACTTTATCTGTGCTCATTTCAATCTCTGGTTTTATGCAGCACCCCAACTCACCTTTACCCTTAAGCAAGCATAAGTTGGTTTTCTAAGTTTGAGACCCTGTTCTGTTCTGTAATTCAGTTCCTGTGTAGCCAAGTTTACATTCCGTGTATTACTGATATCTTATGATGTTTCTTTTTCTGTGTGACTTATTTCAGTTAGAATCATCATACCTGAATCCACTCATTGTGATGCTAAGGGCCTGATGACATAGATTTCATTGCTGAGTGATATTGCTTTGTAAGTAAATACCACAATTTCTTTATCCATTTTTCACTTTCTGCGATGTTGAACTTGTACTGTAAACGAGGTTCTTGTAAACAGAGGCGTCCCAAACTTTGGGGTGGCTGTGTCTTTTTGATTTTAATTTCCCTAAGCTATAGGACCATAAGTGGCAGTGCCCTAGGCTCTGTTGCTTTGTTTTTTAGATGTTTCAGGAAACACCATACACTTCTCCCGAGTGTCTGTTGGCAATTTACATCCCGCCCATCAGCATAACAAGGCTCCCAGTTCTCCATGGCCTGTCCTGCCTTTCTGGATTTTACACTTTTTTCAGATGGCCCTTTTGACCGGGGGGAAGTGAGACTTCATTGTAGTGCAGATTTCCTTTGCAAGCTTGCTTGGTTGGCCAAAAAGGGCGTATGCGTTTTTTCCTGAATATATTCAGGAAAAAACGCATACGCCCTTTTTGGCCAAGTGCATCATTGTGGACGTTCTGCCTCTTTTCCTATGCTTTCAATGCAATTCCAGTCTACCTCCTGAAATCGGTTTCCTGCAATTCTGCCCCGCTTTCAAGTCCTCTTGGCAGCCTTACTTCAGTCTATTTTTGGACGATAGCTGTCATTTATAACTCTGTAGGTTTGTGAATTACAGTGCCCCTGAGCTCCTTTCTTCAACTCGCTTTCTTTTGAGCTGGCCGCAACACCGCAGGATGGCTTCAGGCCCTAATCTGGTTCCGCTACGGCACGCTGAGCCTTTGGTTATTTCCTCTTCCTGGTGGGAAATGAGAGTTAAATTTGCCCGTCCAGACACCTCCAGCTAGCCTCTCATTTGTTCTCGCTATTCCTGTTCATCTTCCGCAGAAATTGCAAACTGGGCCAAACAGGAGGTTAAAGGCGCTGACTCTCCAAGTGGGGAGAGTGTTAGTAAAGCGTCTGGAATGTTGCACCCGAGTACCAGGGGAGGAAAACTGAGACATATTTGAACACGTCTCCCGTTCACATGGTTGATCATACTTGGGTTCCACATGCATGTTTTAGCTGAAGGAAGAATACCTTAAACCTGGAGAGTTGAGACCCGTGTAATGGGTACCATGCAATATGACTTCAAAGGGTCTTCCTTTGCTCACCGAACCTCTCCAATCCTATCACTGCTGCGTTTATGCCCCTGTACACATGCTTGATTCTCTTTCGGAGACATAGCAATCCATAGGTTTTACGATACTTACTAGTCAGGTACATTCTTAGGCGTTTAATATGCGGTGTTGAGTCCATTTCGTTGAGCAAGGAGTAGCTCTTGTCTATTCCATATTTGACTTAAGGAACTTTATCTGTGCTCATTTCAATCTCTGGTTTTATGCAGCACCCCAACTCACCTTTCCCCTTAAGCAAGCATAAGTTGGTTTTCTAAATTTGAGACCCTGTTCTGTTCTGTAATTCAGTTCCTGTGTAGCCAAGTTTACATTCCGTGTATTACTGATATCTTATGATGTTTCTTTTTCTGTGTGACTTACTTCAGTTAGAATCATCATACCTGAATCCACTCATTGTGCTGCTAAGGGCCTGATGACACAGATTTCATTGCTGAGTGATATTGCTTTGTAAGTAAATACCACAACTTCTTTATCCATTTTTCACTTTCTGCGATGTTGAACTTGTACTGTAAACGAGGTTCTTGTAAACAGAGCCGTTCCAAACTTTGGGGTGGCTGTGTCTTTTTGATTTTAATTTCCCTAAGCTATAGGACCATAAGTGGAAGTGCCCTAGGTTCTGTTGCTTTGTTTTTTAGATGTTTCAGGAAACACCATACACTTCTCCCGAGTGGTTGTTGGCAATTTACATCCCGCCCATCAGCATAACAAGGCTCCCAGTTCTCCATGGCCTGTCCTGCCTTTCTGGATTTTACACATTTTTCAGATGGCCCTTTTGACCGGCGGGAAGTGAGACTTCATTGCAGTGCAGATTTCCTTTGCAAGCTTGCTTGTTTGGCCAAAAAGGGCGTATGCGTTTTTTCCTGAATATATTCAGGAAAAAACGCATACGCCCTTTTTGGCCAAGTGCATCATTGTGGACCTTCTGCCTCTTTTCCTATGCTTTCAATGCAATTCCAGTCTACCTCCTGAAATCGGTTTCCTGCAATTCTGCCCCGCTTTCAAGTCCTCTTGGCAGCCTTACTTCAGTCTATTTTTGGACGATAGCTGTCATTTATAACTCTGCAGGTTTGTGAATTTCAGTGCCCCTGAGCTCCTTTCTTCAACTCGCTTTCTTTTGAGCTGGCCGCAACACCGCAGGATGGCTTCAGGCCCTAATCTGGTTCTGGCACGGCACGCTGAGCCTTTGGTTAATTCCTCTTCCTGGTGGGAAATGAGAGTTAAATTTGCCCGTCCAGACACCTCCAGCTAGTCTCTCATTGGTTCTCGCTATTCCTGTTCATCTTCCGCAGAAATTGCAAACTGGGCCAAACAGGAGGTGAAAGGGACTGACTCTCCAAGTGGCGAGAGTGTTAGTAAAGCGTTGGAATGTTGCACCCGAGTACCAGGGGAGGAAAACTGAGACATATTTGAACACGTCTCCCGATCACATGGTTGATCATACTTGGGTTCCACATGCATGTTTTAGCTGAAGGAAGAATACCTAAAACCTGGGTAGTTGAAACCCGTGGAATGGGTACCATGCAATATGACTTCAAAGGGTCTTCATTTGCTCACCGAACCTCTCCAATCCTATCACTGCTGCGTTTATGCCCCTGTACACATGCTTGATTCTCTTTCGGAGACATAGCAATCCATAGGTTTTAAGATACTTACTAGTCAGGTACATTCTTAGGCGTTTAATATGGGGTGTTGAGTCCATTTCGTTGAGCAAGAAGTAGCTCTTGTCTATTCCATATTTGGCTTAAGGAACTTTATCTGTGCTCATTTCAATCTCTGGTTTTATGCAGCACCCCAACTCACCTTTACCCTTAAGCAAGCATAAGTTGGTTTTCTAAATTTGAGACCCTGTTCTGTTCTGTAATTCAGTTCCTGTGTAGCCAAGTTTACATTCCGTGTATTACTGATATCTTATGATGTTTCTTTTTCTGTGTGACTTACTTCAGTTAGAATCATCATACCTGAATCCACTCATTGTGCTGCTAAGGGCCTGATGACACAGATTTCATTGCTGAGTGATATTGCTTTGTAAGTAAATACCACAACTTCTTTATCCATTTTTCACTTTCTGCGATGTTGAACTTGTACTGTAAACGAGGTTCTTGTAAACAGAGCCGTTCCAAACTTTGGGGTGGCTGTGTCTTTTTGATTTTAATTTCCCTAAGCTATAGGACCATAAGTGGAAGTGCCCTAGGTTCTGTTGCTTTGTTTTTTAGATGTTTCAGGAAACACCATACACTTCTCCCGAGTGGTTGTTGGCAATTTACATCCCGCCCATCAGCATAACAAGGCTCCCAGTTCTCCATGGCCTGTCCTGCCTTTCTGGATTTTACACTTTTTTCAGATGGCCCTTTTGACCGGCGGGAAGTGAGACTTCATTGCAGTGCAGATTTCCTTTGCAAGCTTGCTTGGTTGGCCAAAAAGGGCGTATGCGTTTTTTCCTGAATATATTCAGGAAAAAACGCATACGCCCTTTTTGGCCAAGTGCATCATTGTGGACGTTCTGCCTCTTTTCCTATGCTTTCAATGCAATTCCAGTCTACATCCTGAAATCGGTTTCCTGCAATTCTGCCCCGCTTTCAAGTCCTCTTGGCAGCCTTACTTCAGTCTATTTTTGGACGATAGCTGTCATTTATAACTCTGCAGGTTTGTGAATTTCAGTGCCCCTGAGCTCCTTTCTTCAACTCGCTTTCTTGTGACCTGGACGCAACACCGCAGGATGGCTTCAGGCCCTAATCTGGTTCCGGCCCGGCATGCTGAGCCTTTGGTTAATTCCTCTTCCTGGTGGGAAATGAGAGTTAAATTTGCCCGTCCAGACACCTCCAGCTAGTCTCTCATTGGTTCTCGCTATTCCTGTTCATCTTCCGCAGAAATTGCAAACTGGGCCAAACAGGAGGTTAAAGGGACTGACTCTCCAAGTGGCGAGAGTGTTAGTAAAGTGTCTGGAATGTTGCACCCGAGTACCAGGGGAGGAAAACTGAGACATATTTGAACACGTCTCCCGATCACATGGTTGATCATACTCTGGGTTCCACATGCATGTTTTAGCTGAAGGAAGAATACCTAAAACCTGGGTAGTTGAAACCCGTGGAACGGGTACCATGCAATATGACTTCAAAGGGTCTTCATTTGCTCACCGAACCTCTCCAATCCTATCACTGCTGCGTTTATGCCCCTGTACACATGCTTGATTCTCTTTCGGAGACATAGCAATCCATAGGTTTTAAGATACTTACTAGTCAGGTACATTCTTAGGCGTTTAATATGGGGTGTTGAGTCCATTTCGTTGAGCAAGAAGTAGCTCTTGTCTATTCCATATTTGGCTTAAGGAACTTTATCTGTGCTCATTTCAATCTCTGGTTTTATGCAGCACCCCAACTCACCTTTACCCTTAAGCAAGCATAAGTTGGTTTTCTAAGTTTGAGACCCTGTTCTGTTCTGTAATTCAGTTCCTGTGTAGCCAAGTTTACATTCCGTGTATTACTGATATCTTATGATGTTTCTTTTTCTGTGTGACTTACTTCAGTTAGAATCATCATACCTGAATCCACTCATTGTGCTGCTAAGGGCCTGATGACACAGATTTTATTGCTGAGTGATATTGCTTTGTAAGTAAATACCACAACTTCTTTATCCATTTTTCACTTTCTGCGATGTTGAACTTGTACTGTAAACGAGGTTCTTGTAAACAGAGCCGTTCCAAACTTTGGGGTGGCTGTGTCTTTTTGATTTTAATTTCCCTAAGCTATAGGACCATAAGTGGAAGTGCACTAGGTTCTGTTGCTTTGTTATTTAGATGTTTCAGGAAACACCATACACTTCTCCCGAGTGGTTGTTGGCAATTTACATCCGCCCATCAGCATAACAAGGCTCCCAGTTCTCCATGGCCTGTCCTGCCTTTCTGGATTTTACACTTTTTTCAGATGGCCCTTTTGACCGGGGGGAAGTGAGACTTCATTGTAGTGCAGATTTCCTTTGCAAGCTTACTTGGTTGGCCAAAAAGGGCGTATGCGTTTTTTCCTGAATATATTCAGGAAAAAACGCATACGCCCTTTTTGGCCAAGTGCATCATTGTGGACGTTCTGCCTCTTTTCCTATGCTTTCAATGCAATTCCAGTCTACCTCCTGAAATCGGTTTCCTGCAATTCTGCCCCGCTTTCAAGTCCTCTTGGCAGCCTTACTTCAGTCTATTTTTGGACGATAGCTGTCATTTATAACTCTGCAGGTTTGTGAATTACAGTGCCCCTGAGCTCCTTTCTTCAACTCGCTTTCTTGTGACCTGGCCGCAACACCGCAGGATGGCTTCAGGCCCTAATCTGGTTCCGGTACGGCACGCTGAGCCTTTGGTTATTTCCTCTTCCTGTTGGGAAATGAGAGTTAAATTTGCCCGTCCAGACACCTCCAGCTAGCCTCTCATTGGTTCTCGCTATTCCTGTTCATCTTCCGCAGAAATTGCAAACTGTGCCAAACAGGAGGTTAAAGGCGCTGACTCTCCAAGTGGGGAGAGTGTTAGTAAAGCGTCTGGAATGTTGCACCCGAGTACCAGGGGAGGAAAACTGAGACATATTTGAACACGTCTCCCGATCACATGGTTGATCATACTCTGGGTTCCACATGCATGTTTTAGCTGAAGGAAGAATACCTAAAACCTGGGTAGTTGAAACCCGTGGAATGGGTACCATGCAATATGACTTCAAAGGGTCTTCATTTGCTCACCGAACCTCTCCAATCCTATCACTGCTGCGTTTATGCCCCTGTACACATGCTTGATTCTCTTTCAGAGACATAGCAATCCATAGGTTTTAAGATACTTACTAGTCAGGTACATTCTTAGGCGTTTAATATGCGGTGTTGAGTCCATTTCGTTGAGCAAGGAGTAGCTCTTGTCTATTCCATATTTGGCTTAAGGAACATTATCTGTGCTCATTTCAATCTCTGGTTTTATGCAGCACCCCAACTCACCTTTACCCTTAAGCAAGCATAAGTTGGTTTTCTAAATTTGAGAACCTGTTCTGTTTTGGAATTCAGTTCCTGTGTATCCAAGTTTACATTCCGTGTATTAGTGATATCTTATGATGTTTCTTTTTCTGTGTGACTTATTTCAGTTAGAATCATCGTACCTGAATCTACTCATTATGCTGCTACGGGCCTGATGACATAGATTTCATTGCTGAGTGATACTGCATTGTACGTAAGTACCACAAGTTCTTTATCCATTTTTCACTTTCTGCGATGTTGAACTTGTACTGTAAACGAGGTTCTTGTAAACAGAGGCGTCCCAAACTTTGGGGTGGCTGTGTCTTTTTGATTTTAATTTCCCTAAGCTATAGGACCATAAGTGGCAGTGCCCTAGGCTCTGTTGCTTTGTTTTTTAGATGTTCCAGGAAACACCATACACTTCTCCCGAGTGTCTGTTGGCAATTTACATCCCGCCCATCAGCATAACAAGGCTCCCAGTTCTCCATGGCCTGTCCTGCCTTTCTGGATTTTACACTTTTTTCAGATGGCCCTTTTGACCGGGGGGAAGTGAGACTTCATTGTAGTGCAGATTTCCTTTGCAAGCTTGCTTGGTTGGCCAAAAAGGGCGTATGCGTTTTTTCCTGAATATATTCAGGAAAAAACGCATACGCCCTTTTTGGCCAAGTGCATCATTGTGGACGTTCTGCCTCTTTTCCTATGCTTTCAATGCAATTCCAGTCTACCTCCTGAAATCGGTTTCCTGCAATTCTGCCCCGCTTTCAAGTCCTCTTGGCAGCCTTACTTCAGTCTATTTTTGGACGATAGCTGTCATTTATAACTCTGCAGGTTTGTGAATTACAGTGCCCCTGAGCTCCTTTCTTCAACTCGCTTTCTTGTGACCTGGCCGCAACACCGCAGGATGGCTTCAGGCCCTAATCTGGTTCCGGGACGGCACGCTGAGCCTTTGGTTATTTCCTCTTCCTGGTGGGAAATGAGAGTTAAATTTGCCCGTCCAGACACCTCCAGCTAGTCTCTCATTGGTTCTCGCTATTCCTGTTCATCTTCCGCAGAAATTGCAAACTGGGCCAAACAGGAGGTTAAAGGCGCTGACTCTCCAAGTCAGGAGAGTGTTAGTAAAGCGTCTGGAATGTTGCACCCGAGTACCAGGGGAGGAAAACTGAGACATATTTGATCACGTCTCCCGTTCACATGGTTGATCATACTTGGGTTCCACATGCATGTTTTAGCTGAAGGAAGAATACCTTAAACCTGGAGAGTTAAGACCCGTGTAATGCGTACCATGCAATATGACTTCAAAGGGTCTTCATTTGCTCACCGAACCTCTCCAATCCTATCACTGCTGCGTTTATGCCCCTGTACACATGCTTGATTCTCTTTCGGAGACATAGCAATCCATAGGTTTTAAGATATTTACTAGTCAGGTACATTCTTAGGCGTTTAATATGTGGTGTTGAGTCCATTTCGTTGAGCAAGGAGTAGCTCTTGTCTATTCCATATTTGACTTAAGGAACTTTATCTGTGCTCATTTCAATCTCTGGTTTTATGCAGCACCCCAACTCACCTTTACCCTTAAGCAAGCATAAGTTGGTTTTCTAAATTTGAGACCCTGTTCTGTTTTGGAATGCAGTTCCTGTGTAGCCAAGTTTACATTCCGTGTATTACTGATATCTTATGATGTTTCTTTTTCTGTGTGACTTACTTCAGTTAGAATCATCATACCTGAATCCACTCATTGTGCTGCTAAGGGCCTGATGACACAGATTTCATTGCTGAGTGATATTGCTTTGTAAGTAAATACCACAACTTCTTTATCCATTTTTCACTTTCTGCGATGTTGAACTTGTACTGTAAACGAGGTTCTTGTAAACAGAGCCGTTCCAAACTTTGGGGTGGCTTTGTCTTTTTGATTTTAATTTCCCTAAGCTATAGGACCATAAGTGGAAGTGCCCTAGGTTCTGTTGCTTTGTTTTTTAGATGTTTCAGGAAACACCATACACTTCTCCCGAGTGGTTGTTGGCAATTTACATCCCGCCCATCAGCATAACAAGGCTCCCAGTTCTCCATGGCCTGTCCTGCCTTTCTGGATTTTACACTTTTTTCAGATGGCCCTTTTGACCGGGGGGAAGTGAGACTTCATTGTAGTGCAGATTTCCTTTGCAAGCTTGCTTGGTTGGCCAAAAAGGGCGTATGCGTTTTTTCCTGAATATATTCAGGAAAAAACGCATACGCCCTTTTTGGCCAAGTGCATCATTGTGGACGTTCTGCCTCTTTTCCTATGCTTTCAATGCAATTCCAGTCTACCTCCTGAAATCGGTTTCCTGCAATTCTGCCCCGCTTTCAAGTCCTCTTGGCAGCCTTACTTCAGTCTATTTTTGGACGATAGCTGTCATTTATAACTCTGCAGGTTTGTGAATTACAGTGCCCCTGAGCTCCTTTCTTCAACTCGCTTTCTTGTGACCTGGCCGCAACACCGCAGGATGGCTTCAGGCCCTAATCTGGTTCCGGCACGGCACGCTGAGCCTTTGGTTAATTCCTCTTCCTGGTGGGAAATGAGAGTTAAATTTGCCCGTCCAGACACCTCCAGCTAGCCTCTCATTGGTTCTCGCTATTTCTGTTCATCTTCCGCAGAAATTGCAAACTGGGCCAAACAGGAGGTTAAAGGCGCTGACTCTCCAAGTGGGGAGAGTGTTAGTAAAGCGTCTGGAATGTTGCACCCGAGTACCAGGGGAGGAAAACTGAGACATATTTGAACACGTCTCCCGTTCACATGGTTGATCATACTTGGGTTCCACATGCATGTTTTAGCTGAAGGAAGAATACCTTAAACCTGGAGAGTTAAGACCCGTGTAATGCGTACCATGCAATATGACTTCAAAGGGTCTTCATTTGCTCACCGAACCTCTCCAATCCTATCACTGCTGCGTTTATGCCCCTGTACACATGCTTGATTCTCTTTCGGAGACATAGCAATCCATAGGTTTTAAGATATTTACTAGTCAGGTACATTCTTAGGCGTTTAATATGGGGTGTTGAGTCCATTTCGTTGAGCAAGGAGTAGCTCTTGTCTATTCCATATTTGACTTAAGGAACTTTATCTGTGCTCATTTCAATCTCTGGTTTTATGCAGCACCCCAACTCACCTTTCCCCTTAAGCAAGCATAAGTTGGTTTTCTAAATTTGAGACCCTGTTCTGTTCTGTAATTCAGTTCCTCTGTAGCCAAGTTTACATTCCGTGTATTACTGATATCTTATGATGTTTCTTTTTCTGTGTGACTTACTTCAGTTAGAATCATCATACCTGAATCCACTCATTGTGCTGCTAAGGGCCTGATGACACAGATTTCATTGCTGAGTGATATTGCTTTGTAAGTAAATACCACAACTTCTTTATCCATTTTTCACTTTCTGCGATGTTGAACTTGTACTGTAAACGAGGTTCTTGTAAACAGAGCCGTTCCAAACTTTGGGGTGGCTGTGTCTTTTTGATTTTAATTTCCCTAAGCTATAGGACCATAAGTGGAAGTGCCCTAGGTTCTGTTGCTTTGTTTTTTAGATGTTTCAGGAAACACCATACACTTCTCCCGAGTGGTTGTTGGCAATTTACATCCCGCCCATCAGCATAACAAGGCTCCCAGTTCTCCATGGCCTGTCCTGCCTTTCTGGATTTTACCCTTTTTTCAGATGGCCCTTTTGACCGGGGGGAAGTGAGACTTCATTGTAGTGCAGATTTCCTTTGCAAGCTTGCTTGGTTGGCCAAAAAGGGCGTATGCGTTTTTTCCTGAATATATTCAGGAAAAAACGCATACGCCCTTTTTGGCCAAGTGCATCATTGTGGACGTTCTGCCTCTTTTCCTATGCTTTCAATGCAATTCCAGTCTACCTCCTGAAATCGGTTTCCTGCAATTCTGCCCCGCTTTCAAGTCCTCTTGGCAGCCTTACTTCAGTCTATTTTTGGACGATAGCTGTCATTTATAACTCTGCAGGTTTGTGAATTACAGTGCCCCTGAGCTCCTTTCTTCAACTCGCTTTCTTTTGAGCTGGCCGCAACACCGCAGGATGGCTTCAGGCCCTAATCTGGTTCCGGTACGGCACGCTGAGCCTTTGGTTATTTCCTCTTCCTGGTGGGAAATGAGAGTTAAATTTGCCCGTCCAGACACCTCCAGCTAGCCTCTCATTGGTTCTCGCTATTCCTGTTCATCTTCCGCAGAAATTGCAAACTGGGCCAAACAGGAGGTTAAAGGGACTGACTCTCCAAGTGGGGAGAGTGTTAGTAAAGCGTCTGGAATGTTGCACCCGAGTACCAGGGGAGGAAAACTGAGACATATTTGAACACGTCTCCCGTTCACATGGTTGATCATACTTGGGTTCCACATGCATGTTTTAGCTGAAGGAAGAATACCTTAAACCTGGAGAGTTGAGACCCGTGTAATGGGTACCATGCAATATGACTTCAAAGGGTCTTCATTTGCTCACCGAACCTCTCCAATCCTATCACTGCTGCGTTTATGCCCCTGTACACATGCTTGATTCTCTTTTGGAGACATAGCAATCCATAGGTTTTACGATACTTACTAGTCAGGTACATTCTTAGGCGTTTAATATGCGGTGTTGAGTCCATTTCGTTGAGCAAGGAGTAGCTCTTGTCTATTCCATATTTGACTTAAGGAACTTTATCTGTGCTCATTTCAATCTCTGGTTTTATGCAGCACCCCAGCTCACCTTTACCCTTAAGCAAGCATAAGTTGGTTTTCTAAATTTGAGACCCTGTTCTGTTCTGTAATTCAGTTCCTGTGTAGCCAAGTTTACATTCCGTGTATTACTGATATCTTATGATGTTTCTTTTTCTGTGTGACTTATTTCAGTTAGAATCATCATACCTGAATCCACTCATTGTGATGCTAAGGGCCTGATGACATAGATTTCATTGCTGAGTGATATTGCTTTCTAAGTAAATACCACAACTTCTTTATCCATTTTTCACTTTCTGTGATGTTGAACTTGTACTGTAAACGAGGTTCTTGTAAACAGAGGCGTCCCAAACTTTGGGGTGGCTGTGTCTTTTTGATTTTAGTTTCCCTAAGGTATAGGACTATAAGTGGCAGTGCCCTAGGCTCTGTTGCTTTGTTTTTTAGATGTTTCAGGAAACACCATACACTTCTCCCGAGTGTCTGTTGGCAATTTACATCCCGCCCATCAGCATAACAAGGCTCCCAGTTCTCCATGGCCTGTCCTGCCTTTCTGGATTTTACACTTTTTTCAGATGGCCCTTTTGACCGGGGGGAAGTGAGACTTCATTGTAGTGCAGATTTCCTTTGCAAGCTTGCTTGGTTGGCCAAAAAGGGCGTATGCGTTATTTCCTGAATATATTCAGGAAAAAACGCATACGCCCTTTTTGGCCAAGTGCATCATTGTGGACGTTCTGCCTCTTTTCCTATGCTTTCAGTGCAATTCCAGTCTACCTCCTGAAATCGGTTTCCTGCAATTCTGCCCCGCTTTCAAGTCCTCTTGGCAGCCTTACTTCAGTCTATTTTTGGACGATAGCTGTCATTTATAACTCTGCAGGTTTGTGAATTACAGTGCCCCTGAGCTCCTTTCTTCAACTCGCTTTCTTTTGAGCTGGCCGCAACACCGCAGGATGGCTTCAGGCCCTAATCTGATTCTGGCATGGCACGCTGAGCCTTTGGTTCATTTCTCTTCCTGGTAGGAAATGAGAGTTAAATTTGCCCGTCCAGACACCTCCAGCTAGTCTCCATTGGTTCTCGCTATTCCTGTTCATCTTCCGCAGAAATTGCAAACTGGGCCAAACAGGAGGTTAAATGGACTGACTCTCCAAGTCGGGAGAGTGTTAGTAAAGCGTCTGGAATGTTGCACCCGAGTACCAGGGTACGAAAACTGAGACATATTTGAACACGTCTCCCGATCACATGGTTGATCATACTCTAGGTTCCACATGCATGTTTTAGCTGAAGGAAGAATACCTTAAACCTGGGTAGTTGAAACCCGTGGAATGGGTACCATGCAATATGACTTCAAAGGGTCTTCATTTGCTCACCGAACCACTCCAATCCTATCACTGCTGCATTTATGCCCCTGTACACATGCTTGATTCTCTTTTGGAGACATAGCAATCCATAGGTTTTAAGATACTTACAAGTCAGGTACATTCTTAGGCGTTTAATATGCGTTGTTGAGTCCATTTCGTTGAGCAAGGAGTAGCTCTTGTCTATTCCATATTTGGCTTAAGGAACTTTATCTGTGCTCATTTCAATCTCTGGTTTTATGCAGCACCCCAACTCACCTTTACCCTTAAGCAAGCATACGTTGTTTTTCTAAATTTGAGTCCCTGTTGTGTTCTGTAATTCAGTTCCTGTGTAGCCAAGTTTACATTCCGTGTATTACTGATATCTTATGATGTTTCTTTTTCTGTGTGACTTACTTCAGTTAGAATCATCATACCTGAATCCACTCATTGTGCTGCTAAGGGCCTGATGACACAGATTTCATTGCTGAGTGATACTGCATTGTACGTAAGTACCACAAGTTCTTTATCCATTTTTCACTTTCTGCGATGTTGAACTTGTACTGTAAACGGGGTTCTTGTAAACAGAGCCGTTCCAAACTTTGGCGTGGCTGTGTCTTTTTGATTTTAATTTCCCTAAGCTATAGGACCATAAGTGGAAGTGCCCTAGGCTCTGTTGCTTTGTTTTTTAGATGTTTCAGGAAACACCATACACTTCTCCCGAGTGTCTGTTGGCAATTTACATCCCGCCCATCAGCATAACAAGGCTCCCAGTTCTCAATGGCCTGTTGCCTTTCTGGATTTTACAGTTTTTTCAGATGGCCCTTTTGACCGGGGGGAAGTGAGACTTCATTGTAGTGCAGATTTCCTTTGCAAGCTTGCTTGGTTGGCCAAAAAGGGCGTATGCGTTTTTTCCTGAATATATTCAGGAAAAAACGCATACGCCCTTTTTGGCCAAGTGCATCATTGTGGACGTTCTGCCTCTTTTCCTATGCTTTCAATGCAATTCCAGTCTACCTCCTGAAATCGGTTTCCTGCAATTCTGCCCCGCTTTCAAGTCCTCTTGGCAGCCTTACTTCAGTCTATTTTTGGACGATAGCTGTCATTTATAACTCTGCAGGTTTGTGAATTACAGTGCCCCTGAGCTCCTTTCTTCAACTCGCTTTCTTGTGAGCTGGCCGCAACACCGCAGGATGGCTTCAGGCCCTAATCTGGTTCCGGCCCGGCATGCTGAGCCTTTGGTTAATTCCTCTTCCTGGTGGGAAATGAGAGTTAAATTTGCCCGTCCAGACACCTCCAGCTAGCCTCTCATTGGTTCTCGCTATTCCTGTTCATCTTCCGCAGAAATTGCAAACTGGGCCAAACAGGAGGTTAAAGGGACTGACTCTCCAAGTGGGGAGAGTGTTAGTAAAGCGTCTGGAATGTTGCACCCGAGTACCAGGGGAGGAAAACTGAGACATATTTGAACACGTCTCCCGATCACATGGTTGATCATACTCTGGGTTCCACATGCATGTTTTAGCTGAAGGAAGAATACCTAAAACCTGGGTAGTTGAAACCCGTGGAATGGGTACCATGCAATATGACTTCAAAGGGTCTTCATTTGCTCACCGAACCTCTCCAATCCTATCACTGCTGCGTTTATGCCCCTGTACACATGCTTGATTCTCTTTCGGAGACATAGCAATCCATAGGTTTTAAGATACTTACTAGTCAGGTACATTCTTAGGCGTTTAATATGCGGTGTTGAGTCCATTTCGTTGAGCAAGGAGTAGCTCTTGTCTATTCCATATTTGGCTTAAGGAACTTTATCTGTGCTCATTTCAATCTCTGGTTTTATGCAGCAACCCAACTCACCTTTCCCCTTAAGCAAGCATAAGTTGGTTTTCTAAATTTGAGAACCTGTTCTGTTTTGGAATTCAGTTCCTGTGTAGCCAAGTTTACATTCCGTGTATTAGTGATATCTTATGATGTTTCTTTTTCTGTGTGACTTATTTCAGTTAGAATCATCGTACCTGAATCTACTCATTATGCTGCTACGTGCCTGATGACATAGATTTCATTGCTGAGTGATACTGCATTGTACGTAAGTACCACAAGTTCTTTATCCATTTTTCACTTTCAGCAATGTTGAACTTGTACTGTAAACGGGGTTCTTGTAAACAGAGCCGTTCCAAACTTTGGGGTGGCTGTGTCTTTTTGATTTTAATTTCCCTAAGCTATAGGACCATAAGTGGAAGTGCCCTAGGCTCTGTTGCTTTGTTTTTTAGATGTTTCAGGAAACACCATACACTTCTCCCGAGTGTCTGTTGGCAATTTACATCCCGCCCATCAGCATAACAAGGCTCCCAGTTCTCAATGGCCTGTTGCCTTTCTGGATTTTACACTTTTTTCAGATGGCCCTTTTGACCGGGGGGAAGTGAGACTTCATTGTAGTGCAGATTTCTTTGCAAGCTTGCTTGGTTGGCCAAAAAGGGCGTATGCGTTTTTTCCTGAATATATTCAGGAAAAAACGCATACGCCCTTTTTGGCCAAGTGCATCATTGTGGACGTTCTGCCTCTTTTCCTATGCTTTCAATGCAATTCCAGTCTACCTCCTGAAATCGGTTTCCTGCAATTCTGTCCCGCTTTCAAGTCCTCTTGGCAGCCTTACTTCAGTCTATTTTTGGACGATAGCTGTCATTTATAACTCTGCAGGTTTGTGAATTACAGTGCCCCTGAGCTCCTTTCTTCAACTCGCTTTCTTTTGAGCTGGCCGCAACACCGCAGGATGGCTTCAGGCCCTAATCTGGTTCCGGCCCGGCATGCTGAGCCTTTGGTTAATTCCTCTTCCTGGTGGGAAATGAGAGTTAAATTTGCCCGTTCAGACACCTCCAGCTAGTCTCTCATTGGTTCTCGCTATTCCTGTTCATCTTCCGCAGAAATTGCAAACTGGGCCAAACAGGAGGTTAAAGGCGCTGACTCTCCAAGTGGGGAGAGTGTTAGTAAAGCGTCTGGAATGTTGCACCCGAGTACCAGGGGAGGAAAACTGAGATATATTTGAACACGTCTCCCGATCACATGGTTGATCATACTCTGGGTTCCACATGCATGTTTTAGCTGAAGGAAGAATACCTTAAACCTGGAGAGTTGAGACCCGTGGAATGGGTACCATGCAATATGACTTCAAAGGGTCTTCATTTGCTGACCGAACCTCTCCAATCCTATCACTGCTGCGTTTATGCCCCTGTACACACGCTTGATTCTCTTTTGGAGACATAGCAATCCATAGGTTTTAAGATACTTACTAGTAAGGTACATTCTTAGGCGTTTAATATGGGGTGTTGAGTCCATTTCGTTGAGCAAGGAGTAGCTCTTGTCTATTCCATATTTGGCTTAAGGAACTTTATCTGTGCTCATTTCAATCTCTGGTTT